>NW_003852481.1:4213176-4289483 GCF_000181295.1 Otolemur garnettii | reverse complement strand
ATTTGAGGTTTTTTCTGTTTCCATGTAAAACAAAGTACTAATTTTTTCAGATCATTAAAGTCTGAAAGAGGTGCTTTAATTGGGATTGTGTTGAATCTGTAGATTGCTTTGGGTAGTATAGACATTTTAACAATGTTGATTCTTCCCAGCCATGAGCATGGTATATCTTTCCATTTGTTAACATCTTCAGCTATTTCTTTTCTCAGAGTTTCATAGTACTCTTTATATAGATCTTTTACATCCTTTGTTAGGTACACTCCCAGATATTTCAACTTCTTTGGCACTGTTATAAAGGGAATAGAATCCTTGATTGTTTTTTCACCTTGACTATTGTTGGTATATATAAAGGCTACAGATTTGTGAGTATGGACTGTGTAGCCTAAGATGCTGCTATATTCCTTAATCACTTCCAGGAGTTCTGTAGTTGAGTCCCTGGGGTTTTCCAGATATACAATCATATCATCTGCAAAAAGTGACAGTGTGATCTCCTCTGATCCTATTTGGATACCCTTGATTGCCTTCTCTTGCCTGATTGTCATGGCAAAGAATTCCATTACAATGTTAAAAAGCAGTGGAGAAAATGAGCAACCTTGCCTGTTTCCTGATCTGAATGGAAATGATTTCAATTTTACTTCATTCAATACAATATTGCCTGTGGGTTTGCTGTAGAGGGCCTCTATCAGTTTAAGAAATTTTTCTTCTATACCTATTAATCATTCTGATCAAGAAAGGATGCTGGATATTATCAAAAGCTTTTTCTGCATCAATTGACAGAATCATATGGCCTTTGCTTTTTATTTTGTTTATGTGATATATTATATTTATAGATTTATGAATATCAAACCATCCTTGAGACCCTGGGATGAAACCCACTTGGGTCATGATGTATAATTTGTTTGATGTGTTGCTGGATTCTGTTTGCTAAGATCTTATTGAATATTTTTGCATTGATATTCATTAGAAATACTGGTCTATAATTTTCTTTTCTTGTTGAGTCTTTTCCTGGTTTGGGGATCAGGGTGATATCTGCTTCATAGAATGTGTTGGGAAGTATTCCTTCTTTTTCTATGTTTTAGAAATGGTTAAGTAATATAGGTTCTAGTTTCTTTTTAAAGGTTTGGTAGAATTCTGATGTGAAGCCATTTTGGTCCCAGGCTTTTCTTCTTGGGGAGATTTCTTATAGTTGACGCTATTTCAGAACTTTATATAGGCTTGTTCAACATTTCCACTTCTTTATGGCTAAGTCTAAGAAGTGGTGTGCTTCCAAATATTGGTCTGTTTCCTTCAGATTTTCATACTTCTGAGAATAGAGTTTTTTGTAATATTCATTAAGGATTTTTTCAATTTCTGAGGAGTCTGTTGTTATTTGGCCTTTATCATTTCTGAGTGATGAAATTAGGGATTTTACTCTTTTATTTCTGATTAGGTTAGCCAAAGGTTTATCTATTTTATTGACCTTTTCAAAAAAACAACTTTTTGATTGATTGATCTGTTGTACAATTCTTTTGTTTTCAATTTCATTTAATTCTGCTCTAATTTAAATTATTTCTTTTCTTCCACTTGATTTGGGGCTGAAATGTTCTTCTAGTTGCTTCAGATCTCCCATTAAGTTGCTGACTTCATCTCTTTCTGTTCTTTTGAAGAAGGTTTGCAATACTATAAATTTCCCTCTTAGGACTGCCTTTGTAGTATCCCAGAGGTTCTGGTAATTCATGTCTTCATTATCATTTTGTTCCAAAAATTTGGTATTTTCCTTCTTAATCTCATCTATGACCCAGCTATCATTCAGCATGAAGTTATTTAGTTTTCATGTTTTTGTATGAGTATGCATATTCCTATTCTTACTAAGTTCAACTTTTATTCCCTGATGGTCTGAGAAGATGCAAGGACTAATTCTTTTAAATTTACTTAGGTTAGACTTGTGACCTAAGATATGATTAATTTTGGAGGATGTTCTATGGGCTAATGAGAAGAATGTGTATTCAGTGTTGTTAGGATGGCATGTTCTGTAGATGTCTGTTAAATCCAGTTGTTGAATGGTTAAGTCTAAAATTTCTTTGCTTAGTTTCTTATTGGAGGATCTATCCAAAACTGCCAAAAGGGTGTTAAAATCTCTATTATGGTGCTGGAGGACATCAAGTTGCTCATTTCTCTTAGAGTCTCTCTTATAAACTGAGGTACATTCTGGTTGGGTGCATAAATGTTAATAATTGAAATATCATCATGTTGAGTGTTGCCCTTAACAAATATGAAGTGATCATCCTTATCTTTCCTTACTTTTATTGGTTTAAAGCCTATTGTATCTGCGAATAAAATTGCAACACCTGCTTTCTTCTGATTTTTCCATTTGCCTGAATTATAGATGACCATCCCTTCACCCTGAGTCTATTTATCTTTTAAGATGAGATTCTTGCATGTATCAAGTATCTGGCCTGAGTTTTTGTATCCAGTCAGCCAACCTGTGCCTCTTTAGAGGACAATTTAAGCCATTCACATTAATTGTAAATATTGATAAGCCTTGGTAGTATTTGGGTATTGAGTTTTTCAAAAGTCTAGTGTACATATTTAATCCTTTTGCCACTGTAGAAGCTGGAGGTTGATCAAAAGTTTCTGAGTGAGTTTACTTTTGTGGCAGAGCATTGTGCTGGTCATTTTGGAGGATAGGTTTAAGAATATCCCAGAGAGCTGGTTTAGTTAAGGAAAATTTCTTCAACATGTGAATTTCATTAAAGTATTTAATTTCTCCATCATAAATGAAACTCAGTTTAGCTGGATACAGGATCGTGGGTTGAAAGTTATTTTGTTTTAGGAGGTTAAAGGTTGATGACCATCCTCTTCTAGTTTGAAAAGTTTCAGCAGAGAGATCTGTAGTCATTCTAACATTCTTCCCCTTATAGGTTATGGTTTTCTTACATCTGGCTGCTTGCAGAATTTTCTCCTTCATATTCACTTTGGCAAAGTTAATTATAATGTGTCTAGGAGATGTTTTATTTGGATTGAGTTATGCTGGGGTTCTCAAACTGTCTGCTATCTGCATTTCTGAATCTCTTGCCATGTTTGGGAAGTTTTCCTCTATTATCTCTTGGAGTAGAGCATCTGGGCCTTTAGAAGCAACCTCTTCTTCAGGAATTTCTTTCTATAAGGTGAATATCTGCTCTTTTGGAGTGGTCCCACAATTCTCTCAGGGAATGGTCTGTTTTTGCTCTCCACTTCTTTTCCTCTTTGAGCATTTGGGAGCATTCAAAAGCTTTGTCTTCAATATCAGAGATCCTTTCTTCTGCCTGCTCCATTCTGTTACTGAGGGATTCTACTGTATTTCTCAGATCTTTGAGGGCTGCAAGTTCTTGCCTCAATGTGTCAAAATCTTGGCAATTTTGTCTTTGAATTCATTGCATTCTTGAGACAACTTTTGAATTATTCCTTGAAATTCTAATTCCATCTTTACCTCCATTCTGTTGATCTCATTTGCCATCCAAATTCTGAACTCGATTTCTGACATTTCAGCCATTTGTTTTATGAATGGGATCATCTAGTGTGTCTGTTTTGTCATTTCTTGGGGGAGTTGATCTACTCTGATTATTCATGTTGCCAGAGTTTTTCTGCTGATTCTGCCCTAGGATTATTTTTCACCATTTGGCTAGATGGGCGGGTAAGGTAAAATTGGATTGGGGGCTCCTGGAGTTGTGGTTAACCAGCCTTTTGCCAAGGATCTGGGACAGGTGATTGTAGCTTTTTCCCCTACAGCTTTGCAAAGGACCCATACAGTATTATAGTCTGAGGCTCTGGGGACCTGCTTGGTGTGGTGGGGTTAGGTGGCCCTGTCCTTTATTCAGCTGGTCTTTGGCTGATTCTAGTGGATCAGTGACTCTGGACTGAAGTCTCAGCTGTGGAGAAATACAAGCAACTAAGACACCCTGCCTCCCATGGGCAACAAGTGGAAGAGGAACATCAACCTTTCCCATTGCCATACAACCAAGGTACCACCTGAGAGGGTCCTTGGGTGATTGTCTCAGGTTAGGAGTTCCAAACCAATTGACCCAGTCAATACCAACTCTCAATTGAGAGAGTTTGAAAGGTCTCAACCAACTAAATAGCAGAGGTCTACTGGCTGCTCAAATGTGGCTTGCTCTGGTGCTCTGTGGAGTCAGAAAGGCCTGCCTAGCACTTCACCAAGCCCAGAGTTGGACCAGGGGGCTAGTATCGCTTTCTCCACCTTGCACCTCTTTCACGCCCAGTCACTGGTAACCCCCACAGGGCTGTGGTCCTGCTCCCTACAATAGGGATGATGTGCCAGGGCTTTGTGCCTGCTAGAGTCAAAGGAAAGTTAATGCCCCCTCAGCCTTGCCACCACCCTCTTCCACCAGCTGGCTGGGGGAGCTGAGACCTTCCTGCCTCGGGTACTCAGTGGCAACTGGGAAGTGTTCCACCTGAGCTCAGTCTGAACCTGAAGATAACAAGTCAGAAAATTATTTTCTCACTCAGCCACTGTGCCTTTGCCCCAGCCAGTCTACAGCACTGGTCTCCCTATAGGGTGAGATCTGGCTTTCTCTGGCAGTCCTCAGAGTTGGGGAGGTGTCTCTCCAAGATTAGACCCCAGCCAGGATAGCTCTACTATTGCTGAATCTTCATGGGATGTGTCCCTGTGCAGCTCCCAGGTGGCTCCCATGGCCAGGGAGATAGCTGTAGTGGCAGCTCCAGGCCGGGGTACATGGCTCCAACAGCAGGGCAGTTCTGGCAGGGTGCCCAGTGACTCCAGCAGGATGGACTCGGGGCTCTGGCAGGGGGGACACATGGTGGCTTCAGCAGAGCAAGGCACGCAGCAATTGGCTCTGGCTGGGCAGAGCATGAGGCATGCAGGTCTGGCAGGGCCAGGTGCATGACCACGGCTCTGGCTGGGCAGTTGTAGCGTGCATGGCTCTAGCAGGGTGGAGCTTGCAACAGGCAGCTCCTGCAGGGTGGAGGGCTTGGAGGGCATGGTGAGCAGGTCTGGCAGGGTGGGTGTGGGGCACAAGGCTCTGGCAGGGTGGGGGGTCGGGCACGGGGTACTCAGTTCTGGCAGGGTCGAGCACATGGCTCTCAAGCCTCCTCCCACAGATAGTTTGCACTTTGCAAAGCCAAGCCCGACAGCCTCCTCTGCTTTGTCTGCTGGGCTCACTGTTATAGTGTAGCTTTTCTACCACGGCCCTTGCAGTGCCCAGACCTGGTAATGAGCCACAGACATTCTGGTCTCTGCAGGGGCTAGGCTTCTAGACCATCAGACAAGCGGGGAAGGGTGGACTGGAAGTTCAAAACTGCAGGGGAAATGTTAGTTCAGCTTTCATGCACTCTCTTTCATACAAGGGAGTGCTCAGGGTCATAGCAAGGTCCCTCTGGAGAAGAAGTCCCCACTTCCTGCAACTCTCTCCTGTGGGGTAAGACAAGAGGTCCTTAGTTCACCACTCACCTGTAGAAAACCTACAGACAAAGAAAAAAACTCTCTTTGGGGAGGAGACAGACACTTTTCCTTTGGGATGAATTTTGTACCTAAAATTTGCTTTCTTGGAGTTGCAGCTTGCCTCAGCAGAGGTGACATGCAGTTATCACTTTTCTCTCTCAGCTCAGCTCCCAGTCTTCAGCCTTATTGGGTACTTTCTGGTCATTATCCTTCACCTGGATGGGAGCTTCTGTTGAAAGCTGGCTCTAGTCAGACAAACTTGCCCCTCCCTCTCCAGAGGACCAGAATCTTAAGATACTTTCTCCTTTATAAACTCTTGACTGAGGGAGAAAATGTGTGAGAGAGAGGGGGACAGAGAGAATGTTTCAAAGAGCAAAATTAAATTTGTCTATAAAACATGATAGAACTGCAGTGAACTGGAATCATTAAGCCAACGGCATCAGGACCAGGAATGGGAAGTGGCCACCAAGTTTAATCCTGCATAAGAAAAAAAGTATCCAATGTACTCAATACCATTATGAAACCAATATATAATCACCTACACATTCATAGGAATGATGAAACATGATTATAGTCCAGAAAGAAGGAGGGAAGAGGAGGAAGAGAGGAGGAGAGGTAGAGGGCAGGAAGAGGGATGGTATTTGGTTGGGACCTCACCTATTATGCATAGTGCAATGATACATTTCAAAACTATTACAAGTAGAGTATAAGTGTCTTACCACAACAAATAAGTAAGTGAGGTGATGTTTATGTTCATCAGTTTAATATAAGCATTCCACACTGTATATCAAATCAGCACATTGTACCCCATAAATGTACACAGTTATGATTTAATAAAAAAAAAAAAGGTGCTTGAAAGGTGATGAAGAACTGAAGCCTATCTTCCTACATGAAGCCAAGAACCAGGACAGATCTCCCCAAATAAAAATGGAAGCTTAAATTAGGGTCAAAATAAGTTGCTTTTTTTCATGCAGACTAGGTAATAAAGTGAAGAGGTTTGAAGATTCAAAGAACAAAAAAAAAAAGAAAAGAAAGAAAAAAAACCATACCAACTATCAGTTAAATGTGGCTGTTTGAACCTGGAAACTTATCTCTTCTCCTTCCTAATACACCATGAAAATGAGAATAGAGAATTACAAATGCTGTAAACCCACAAGGACAAAGAGAATGGAAGATGAGAGATAGCATCAAATGATAGGAAGTGAAGATGGCATTAAGGGAGCTGAGAAAGCCCAATGCCAAATGCCTGCCAATTTCAAGTCTTGTTGCAAAACACTGGGATTTCTCCATGTTCTGTAGCACTGAGAGCTATGGAGTGCAGTGAGGATTGAAGGTGGGGATTAAAAAGGAGAGATGAATGAAAATAAAAGAGTAAAGCCCTGAGTACTCTCCCATCTACTACAGAGCCAAGCAATAACACTTTCCGAATTCAGGATAGTTCATTCTGTAGTGATACTAAATGAAAGAGGCTCCATATTCAGGGAGATCAAGCTGACAAAATAGTGGCGGACAGATGTCTAATTAAAATCAGGATTTCACAAATGAGGCTTCTAGCCTCCTTTCATTGCTTAGCTCCAAGTTATAATCCTGCTTGAATAGATTCCAGACAGAAAATTCGTAGATTATTCTTTGGTCCTTGTTTGACCAACCTACAGTGAAGCACCAGTCAACAGCTACCACCCGTGAGAGAGATCCTTTGCTCTTAAATAGGGAGGGTCAACCAAGGTATCATAAGAAATCCTCCAGGATGAAAAAGGAGACTAAGTCAACCACAAACTGAGAAAATGGAGACAATAAAGAGAAAAAGAGAGAATTTTTTAAACTGTAATATTCCCAGGGAAATAAGATTATATGCATGACAGAAGAACAGACAAAAATAGGTTGTTATAAAAAGGAACGTTCACAGAATAATAAAAAGGTCCTTAAAATTTTTTAAAATATGCTAACTGAAACAAAAGAAAATCAATAGAAAGGTGGAAAGATGAAGTTGAGACATGTCACGGAAAATAGACCAAAAAGGAAAAGAAATACAATAGGAGAGAATAGATAAGATCAGTCCAGGAGTTTTGAAAACAAAATATCCACAAAGGAAGAACAGAAAGCAGAGGGGAGAAAATTATATTTTAAAAATATTATTTTAAAAGGATAGAAGTTCCAAGAATAAAAAGTTGCAACCAATTTCTAGCAAGGTTTTTTTAAAAAGAGGCTCCTTCCATCTGCGTCCTAATCACACAGCAACTTCCAGTGCCTGTTGGCTCCCCCTGCCTGGGCTGTGGAAGGCTAAAACCCAGTCGGGGAACCCCACCAATGTCTGAACCAGTCATGTGGGATCCCTGTGTCTCACTAACTGTATACAAACACCTCTGGGTTTACCAGAGACACCAGCTGTGGCATCATCTCAGAAAGAAGGGAAAGCTTTAGATAAACGAGAAAATGTCACAGAAAATAAACAAACATACTTGTAGATTGGTATAATTTTGAGGGGAAAGTGCCAGAACCCACAAGAGATTGCATAGAAAGTTGCAAAGCAGAACACAAAAGAACAGGATGTCAGCAGAAATCATCCCCCAGAGGCTTGGAGTCCAGCAAGAAGGGTAAGTGAGGTGGTTTATGTCTCCCTCCCCCACATCTCTGGCAGTCAGTAGGCTCCCCAGCTGCTGGACCGCTCTATAACCCTCATGAGCGCAGAAACTGCTACTGCCAGTGAACTGGCAGCTTCTTGAGGTCAATGCACCAGGTTGCCACTGCTCTTGGGGTCATTTTCCATGACGGGAGACACCACCAAAATGGTAGGCACCATGTTGCTTCCCCAGCCACTGTGGCCTTTGTCTTCCTGGGCTTTAGCCCATCAGTTGTCATCTTGCTCAGACCCACACAAACATTTCCCAACTCCATCCCAGACTGCAGGAGTCACAGGGCATCAATCAGTACTAGAGCCTGGACATTCTGGTGTGCTGCCTTCTGGAAAGGGGGACAGAGATTACTGGAGGGGTAGCTTTCTTCCATTCATAGTCTTTTCCTCCCCTTTCCCTGCTCCACCCATGGCTGCTAAGAGATGACTGAGCCAAGGCTCACAGGAACTGCTTTTTTTCTCTGTTGGTGCATCTATTGTACCAGGGCTTCCACAGAGAGCAGCCTTAGACCTCTCCTCCAGGGGTCCTGCAGTAGACTTGCAGACTGTGAACTCCCTGCCCAATATCCTTCTGGAGAATCACAAAAAAAAAAAAAAAAGAAAGAAAGAAAGAAAAAAATCCACAGGCTTAAGATACCTAGCATCTCAGTCAGAAGGAATTTTAGGCAATACATAACAATAGCAACAAATGGTAGTATATACCACTCATAGATTTTATCTAAAGATCTCTAACTCCTTTTTATGATCAATAGTCATTATTTAATTTTTACCATAGGTAGCTTTAGTCTTTAACTACAGTTTCCTTTGTATAAACAGTTATTCATTGTTTTTGCCTTATGTCAGTCCAACTTTTAGAAATCCATATAAGAATGTAAGAAAACGGCTCATCTGAACCAACAGGACAGGCACACCAGCTTCCATCCTACTACAGATGCTGAAGGTGCCTAGCCTCAGCACTGGACGCTCCTGTTGCAGTCAAGGACTTAGCTCATTTGTGAAGGGGCATGCTGGATAACACATGCCCATTTGAGCCAAAGAGACAGGCCTACCAGCCTCTATCCCATAGCAGACCTCAACAGACCTCTTGACTTCAGTGTGAGACCCATCCTACCTTCACAGAAACTCATAAGGAGGTACACCCCTGTGGGCCACTGGGGAAGTCTTCTTGATACAGATCCCTGGCTCATGTTCCCACACAACTCCATTATCCTCCTTGGGTATTCCTCACGTTCATTTGAGCCAGAAAACTATGTAAGCCTGAGAGACCTCAAGAGACCCAAGACAAGCTTTAGTATAGAGTATCGTCTAATGCTGAGATGGTGCATTGGTCACAGTCTCAGGAAATACAACAGTCAGTTGGCTTAGAATCTCTGAAAGGCCTTCTGAGAAAAGACAGACATAGACAAAACCAGACTGTGAAAACTAAAAGAATATCTAATGTCTGAATATACAGACATCATCCCACTTCCAAAAGCATCAAGAACATTCAGAGAAATATGACCTCACCAAAAAAACAAAATAAGGTACCAGAGACCAAATCTAAAATGATGTAAATGTATGATCTCTCAGACAAAAAATTCAAAATCGCTGATTCAAAGAAGCTCAACAAACACCAAGAAAATTTAGAGAACTGATTCAGAAATGTATCTGAGAAATTTAACAGAAAGATTGAAATAATTTAAAAAAAAGATTGAAATAATTTTTAAAACTCACCCAGAAACTCTAAAACAAAAAATAAAATGAATGAAATGAAAAATTCACTAGAAAGAATCAACAGCAGAATTCATCAAACAGAAGAAATAATCAGTGAGTGTAAAGAAAGACTGTTTGAAAATATACAGTCAGAGGAGGAAAAAGAATAAAAATGAATGAACAAAATTTACAAGATCTACAGAACAATATCAAAAGTGCAAATATTCAGGTTATTGAAATCAAAGAGGCAACTGAGAAAGACAAAAGGGTAGAAAATATAGTCAAAGAAATAATAACAGAAAACTTTCCAAGCCTGGAAAGACATATATATATATCCATCTGTATCTTCTTGAGAAAGATCCCTGGCTCATGTTCCCACACAACTCCATTATCCTTTGGAAAGGCCAAAGGTCATTGATCAGATTCAATCTTAATGAAACTACCCCAAGACATAAATTCATAAAGGTCAAAGACAGAGATGATTCTGGAAGCAGTGAGAGAAAAAAAGCTAATAACATGTAAGAGAGATTCAACATAACTGGTGGCAGACTTCTCTGCAGAAACTTAAGAAAGCAGGAGGGAGTAGGACAATATTTTCAGAGTGCTAATGAAAAAAATTATCATCAGGAATACTTTATTTATGGCTCAATGCCCATGGCTCAGTGGTTAGGGTGCCAGCCACATGCACAGAAGCTGGCAGGTTTGAACCCAGCCTGGGTCTGCTAAACAACAATAACAAAAAAAAATTGCCAGGCATTGTGGCAGGCACCTATAGTCCCAGCTACTTGGGAGGCTGAGGCAAGAGAACCACTTAAGCCTAAAAGTTTGAGGTTGCTATAAGCTATGACACCACAGCATTCTACTGAGGGTGACATAGTGAGACCTTGTCTCAAAAAATATATTTTTAAATAATAAAAAAGAATACTTTATTTAGGAAGGTTATCTTTCAAAAATGAAGGAGAGACAAAGATTTTCCCAAACAAACAACAGCTGAGGGAATTTATTCCTACCAGACCTGTCCTATAAGATGCTAAAGGGAGTTCTTCAAACTCAAATAAAAGGATGCTAACATGATTTTTATATTAATATTGTAATCATAGTGTTTACACAACTGATAGCTTTAGAAATAAGACTAAAAGACAAAACTATTAAAAATAATAATAATTTTTAATAATAATTTGTTAAGAGATAGGCAATATTAAAATGTAAATTATGACATCAAAAATTCAAAATGCAGGAGAAAAAGGGAGTTCATTATAAAGGGGGTTTTATTTGTTTCTTTTCTTTTTCTGCAATCAAAGATAGGTTGGTACTAGTTTTCAATACTAGTTCTAACTATAAGAATTTTTTGTAAGCATCATGGTAACCACAAAACAAAAACCTATTATAAATAAACTAAAAATAAAAAAAGAATTCAAAATACTGCCAGAGCAAATCATTAACCAAAAAGAAAAACAGTAAGAAAGGAGGAGCTATAAAAAAACTAGACAACAAGTAAAAAAAGTCAGTAATAAGTTCTTATCTATTAATAGTAACACTGAATATAAATGAACTAAATTCTCCAATTAAAAGTTTAGAGAGTAGCTAAATGGATTAAAAAAGAAGACCCAACTATATCCTTCTTACAAGAAACTCACTTTACCTGTACACTTTACACAGATTGAAAGTGAAGAGATGGAAAAAATTCAAATTACAAATGAAAAGCAAAAAGATCAGGAGAAGCTATACTTACATCAGGTAAAATAGATTTTTTAAGTCAAAAACTGTAAAAAGAGACAAAGAAGGTCATTATATAACAATAAAGGGGTCAATTCAGTAAGAGAATATAGCAATATAAATATACATATACCCAATACCAGAATACTCAAATACGCAAAGAAAATATTAGAAGATATAAAGGAAGTGATAGACTGCAAAACAAGAATAGTAGGAGACTTCAATACATCTTCTTGGGCAATGGACAGATCATTCAGTCAGAAAGTCATCAAAGAAACTTCAGAGTTAAATTCTACTCTAGACCAAATTAACCTAACAGATATTTACAGAACATTTCTATCAACTGCTACAGAATACACATTTTCTCATCAACACATGGAATATTCTCCAGAATAGAGCATATGTTGAGCCACAAAATAAATGTCAACAAATTCAAAAAAAATTTAAATTATATCAAATATCTTTTCTGACCATAATAGAGTAAAACTAAAGTTAAATAATAGGAACTTTGGAAACTATACAAATATGTCTAAACTCTTTTTCAGAAAAAGACTTCCAAAATTGCTTTGAGGATTGCATTAGGCATTACCATCAGTGCATAATTTCCCAAGGGGAGTACTTCAAATGTAACCATAGTGATATTCAACAATGATTCATGTAGCACTTTTTCTAGGATGAGTTCACAAACTTAATTGTCAGACTTTATACATGAAAATTAAACAACATGCTCCTGAATGACCAAGAGATCAATGAAAAAATTTTATAAAATTTTTTTTAATTTCTTGAAACAAATGAAAATGAAAAACACAGCATTCCAGACCCTATAGGATCCAGTAAAAGTGACACGAAGAGGGAGGTTTATACTAATAAATACCTATATAAAAAGTAGAACGCAAACAACCTAACAATGCACCTCGAGGAATTAGATAAGCAAGAATAAACTAAACCAAAATTAGTAGGATGAAGGAAATAGTAAAGATCAGAGCAAAAATGAATGAAATTGATACTATATAAATAATACAAAAAATCAACAAAATTAAAAGTTGGTTTTTTGAAAAGATAAACAAAATTGACAAAGCTTTAGCTAGATTAATAAAAATCAGAAGACTTTAATAAATAAAAAAGAGAGGACTTTAATAAATAAAATCAGAGATGAATAAGGAAAAATTACAACTGAAATCACGGAAATAAAAAGGATAATTAGAGGATATTATGAATAATAATATACCAACAAATTAGAAAACCACAAAGAAATGGACAAATTTCTATACACATACAACCTGTGTGAACAATGAAGAAATGAAAATCCTGAACAGTCCAATAATGAATAACAAAATCAAAACAGTAATAAAAAGTCTCCCATCAAAATAAAACACAATTGATGGAATCTTTGCTAAATTATACGAAAGATTTAAAGAGCTAACACCAGTTCTATTCAAACTATTTATTACTAAAAAACAAAAGAGGGAATACTTCCAAACTCATTCTGAGGTCAGCACTACCTGATATCAAAACCAGACAAGAACACAATAAAAGAAAACTATAGACCAATATCCCTAATAAACATAGATGCAAAAATCCTCAACAAAACAGTAGCAGATAGAATTCAAAAACATATTATAAGGATCATTTACCTTAATTAAGTATGAGTCATCTCAGGAATGCAAAAATGCTTTAACATGTACAAATCGATAAGCATGACACATCATATCAATAGAATCAAAACCAAAACCATATGATCATTTCAACAGATCCTGATAAGCATTTGATAAAAGTTTACATTCCATCATGACAAAAACCTTCAACAAAGTATAAAAGGAACATAACAAAATACAATAAAGGCAGTATATGATAAAGTAATAGCTAATATCATACTTGACAAGGAAAACTTGAAAGTCTTTCCATTAAGATTTGGAACAGGACAAGGATGCCCACTTTCATCACTTACATTCAACATAATATTGGAAGTGCTAGCCAGAACAATTAGGAAAGAGAAAGAAATAAGGGCATCCAAATTGGAAAGCAAGAAGTCAAATTATCCTTGTCTGCAAATGATATGATGTTTTATTTAGAAAAACCTAAAGACTCAACTATACTCTTAGAACTAATAAACAAATTCAATAAGGTTGCATGAACACAAATAAACATGCAAAAATCAGTACCATTCCTACATACTAATAGTAAGCAATCTGGAAAAGAAATAAAGTAAGCAATCCAATTTACAATAGCTATTAAAAAAATACCTAGTAATAAATTTAACCAAAAATCTCTACAAGAAAAACTATAAAATGTTGATGAAAGAAATTGAAGAGGACACACAAAAATAGAAATAGATCTCAAGCTTGTAGATCAGAAGAATTAATATTGCTAAAATGCCTATCTTACCCAAAATGATGCACAGATTCAATGTAACCCTTATCAAAATACCAATGATTTTCTCCACAGGAATACTGAGAACAATCCTACAATTTGTATGAAACCACAGAAGCCTTGGAATAACTAAAGCAATCCTGAGCATAAGAACAAAGCTGGAAGCATCATGCTCCCTGATTTCAAATTGTACTGCTAAGCTATAGTAACCAAAACAGCATGGCACTGACATAAAAATAAGACACATAGACCACTGAAACAGAATAGAATGTCCAGAAATAAATCCATGTACTTACAACTAACTCAATTTTTGTTGTTTCAGGAGTTTTTCCCCAAATATTAAGACAGTACAGATGTTGCTGTTACATGGATACATCGTATAAGGCTTAAGTTGGGGCTTTTAGTGTGTCCATCACCAGCCAACTCATTTTTGACAAAGGCACCAAAACATACTTTGGGAAAAGAAGATCTTCCTCAATAAATGCACTGGGGAAACTGTCTATCCACATGCAGAACAATGAAACTATATCCCCGTCTCTCACCTTATACAAAAATACCAATTCAAAATGGATTAAAGACTTAAATATAAGACCTGAAGTCATGAAATTATTAGAATAAAACATTGAAGAAATGGTACAGGGCATTGTTTGGGCAAATGGACAAACAGCAAAAGTGAAAATTAAAAAATGGGATTATATCAAGCTAAAAAGCGTCTTACACAGCAAAACAAACACTGTACAAAAAGAGACAACCTACAGAATGGGGGCAAATATTTGCAAACTGTCCATCTGACAAAGGATTAGTAGCCAGAATATATGTGCATAAGGAACTCAAACAACTCAATAGCAAAATAAATAAATAATCTAACTTAAAAATGTACAAAATACCTGAATAGACATTTCTAAAAAGAAGACATACAAATGACCAACAGGTATACAAAAAAACCCAACAAATGTTCAACATCATTAATTATCAGGAAAATGCAGATCAACACTATAATAAGATATCATCTCACCCTAGTTAGAATGGCTATTACTGTTGTACCCGCAAGCGGAATTATAGAGAAACGCCAGTACACTGAGTTCAAATTAAGCAAGGGTCTTTTATTAGGCTGGCCAGTCAAGAGTAGGCTCATGCCACAAAGTCTCTTGACCACCTTGAAATGGGGGTGCAATGTTTTTATATGGCACATCAAGTGGGGTATGGGAAGCCCTAGGCAATATCTGCCAAGTTATAACTATAGGGAGGGGGTCTTACAGATCTAAAAACTGCTTACAACCAACGTAAGTGCCCATATATGGATGAATGGATAAAAAAAAAAATGTGGCATATACACAATGGAATATTATTCATCCACAAAAAAGAATTAAGTCTTTGTCATTTTCAGCAACATAGATGAAAATGGAGGTCATTACATTAAGTGAAATAAACCAACCACAGAAAGACAAATATCATGTCTTCTCACTCGTATGAGCTAAAAAGGTGAATTTCATGAAGATAGAGAAGAGAATCGTGGTTACTAGAGTCTGGGAAAGAAGGTGGTTGGAAAGATAAAGAGAACTTGTTTAATGGACACAAAATACAGTCAGAGGGAAAGAATAAATTCTAGAATATAGTGATAATTTACTGTATATTCAAGATAACTAGAAGACAAAAATCAAAATGCTCCGAACACAAAGAAAACATAAATGTTTGACATAATGGCTTTCCCAATTACCCCGGTTTGATCATTATACATTGTATACGTGTATCAAAATGTGTACCCCCAAATATGCCCAATATGACATATAGATAAGAAAATAATATCAAAAATTGCAATTAAAATAAAATCAAGAATTCTAAGTGACTTTTCATAGTTTTCCCAAAAGTTCAAGTGGAACAGATTCTATAAGGCCCTTAAAATATATCAGCATTGACTGGACTCCTCAAACAAAAATAAACATTTCCGTTTCAGTATTACATTCACGTTCACACTATATTACATTCTCATAACACCCAATGTCAATTCCAGTAACAATCAAGCTCAGTATTAGCTATTTTATTTTTACAGAAGAAACCTGACTCCTTACACAGACCAAAAATCATCAGGACTACAGTTTTCATTTTGTCGTAACTGCACAAGCACAAGAAGGAAGAAACGCAGTCACTTTCTTCATGGTAGCTTCATGAGTAGGACCCAGTAAGACTCACAGTGTGTGAGATACTGTTTTGCCGAAGCCAACCAAGTTGATCAGGTATTAAATTACCTGCTTGGAGGGCCTGGGTGAGACTGAGTCCCCCTTCATTTTGTAAGAAAATCTTCACTCACAGATGATCCCTAGAAACTTAATTATTTAGGGTAAACTAGTTAGAGGCTAAGAACAAAGTTTCCCATTTTACACGACCAAGTAGCTCCACTAAAACCTTTAGTTTTCTTAGTTATCTATTTTATGCAGTTAAGAGGCAATATATGGATATGCCACTTCCATAAGGAGCCACCGGCCTGTCAGAGAGGAGGCCAGAGGACCTGAGCTGATTTCAGGTACCTTCAGGTAGACTCAGCTTCCTTTTGAGGGGCTGGACTTCCTGAGCAGATCTTTATCTAAGCCACAATGCCCTTTTTCCCACTTCTCTTTTAGAAGAATGTGACTTCTTCACCGTGTTCTGTTTTCCTCTTCCAGCTCAGGCAGACCCAGCTAAGGCCTGAGGTGAGTCTGCTGTAGTCCTGACCAAAACGACCTGGGACAGCTCAGTCAGCCTTCCCAAGTGCAGAAATTACAGATGGCCGCAGGCCAAGATCATAAAGTGGCCCAAATAAAGGGAAAGTGGCTGTGACCTTCCCAAGACATCTAATCCTAAAGATGAACTTTTCCATCCTCATTGTCCAGGCTTGTGGCTGCGTCCTCCTGTTTTTCTTGGTAAACTACATTTCAGAACAGTCGTCTCTTACTAAACCAAATGATGGTCAAAGTTAGTCACTTAACATTTGAATTGAACTATCTGGAGACTATTTCAATTTAGTATTTTTAATATTCTCCTTAAAAGTCACCTTTCTGAAGTATAAAATTATTTCTGAGACTCCATCCTCGGAAAGCCATTTTTAAAAACTCATTTTGCTTGAACAAATCAGTGAAAGCCAAGGTCACAGCTCTCAAAAGCCTTTTCTGTAAAAACAAAGATTAACTTGCACATGTTACAGTAATAACATGACATGAGATTTTCAATTTTTTTCTTTGAAGTCAGCCTCCTTATCTTAAGCTATTCCTACAGCTCTGATGCAATGGCCTTAACTAAGACATTCTCGGGGCCCCACATCCTCCTTCACTTTCCTGACATTCCTTCCAAAATCTAACCCTTCTGGTGAGGATTTGGTGCCAATTTTACTTCTGGCACCAACAGCACCTTTTCTGAGGACTCCAGATTAGCGGGAAGAAAACACACACACAATAAGATTAAAGTATCAATATATTTAGCCAAGGCTACATACAGAATCTTATCAGAAATGGCCACTCAGACCCGGAGCAAATGTGGCAAATCTCAGCCTGGTTTTCTTTGTCCTCCAGAGCCTTAAAGATGGGCAGTGACATTACGCACACAAGTTAGGGTCTTGTCGGATCTGAGACCTTCCCTCTGGCAAGCTCTCAGCTACTATCCTTTATGGGACAGCAGTTTGTGTCTATTTTTAAGCTGTTGTCTTATTTCCCTACCCTCCCTTCTATGCTCTGTTTTGCTATGTCTCTGCTTTGCCAGCCAGTGTCCTGTTAAGGCTCTGCCAGTAGGGGGAGCTTGAGGAACTCAGGCCGGTTGAGTAAGGGGGAAGGCTGCACCTTGCATCCACCTCCATCTCCTTTGAGGGGCACCCCCACAGCAGTACCCCACACAGACCCCTGCAGCTGGTTACACTTGAAGTTGGTCAGTTATCTAGCATCTTTCTACAGAATCAGCCCTGTTGTACCCCTCAGAGGTAATAGCACCTTCCAGGCAGAGAGCCCTCCTCAAAAGTCTAAACCTGGATCTCAGATCTGAGCGTCCTATGAGTTCTTGAGGAATTAACACCAGCCAGATAGTGCAGTCTCCTCCATAAGTCTGAGTCCCACCAGTGTGGGTTTTCCTCAGAGTTCCTGGGCTCTGAGAACCCGACCTTCTCCCTGTGTTCCCCCAGCCCCAGGATGGCAGCTGCTTCATGCCTCTGTGCCACCTCAGTATTACCTTGCTGCTTTTTCAGTCTCAACATCTGTTGAATCAATTCCACGATTCCCTACATCTAATTCTCCTTGTAGAAATATCTAAGAATAGTTTACCAAGTGGACCCTGATTAACATATAAGTACATCCTGATTCTAAAACATACCACTGTCTAACAAATGTAATTAGTGACTAGATACCAATAATTGGTGATGCTTGTGAAAAATAATTCCCATAGACGTTTTAGCTGTTGTTTATATTTATGGAGAACTTACATTAGAACTTGTTGGTAGTGTAGTAAACTTTATATTTCAGAAGTTCTGCTTCCCAGTTATGGCTTTCAATTACAAATTATCTTATAGATCAGATAATATATGTCATAGGCAAGGTTCCTCACACAATACTTCATAGTGTCTTAAAATACGCGGTCCATCTCAGTTAACATCCAATTGTTTTGCTACCTGAAAAAAGATTATTCTATGATTTTAAAAATTTGCATGGCTGGACATGGTGGCTCATGCCTGTAATCCTAGCACTCTGGGAGGTCAAGGTGGGTGGATTGCTTGAGCTCACAAGTTCAAGACCAACCTGAGCAAAAGCAAGACCCTGTCTCTACTAAAAATAGAAAAACCGAGGCAAGAGGATCACTTGAGCCCAAGAGTTGGAGGTTTCTGTGAGCTATGATACCATGACACTCAACCCAGGGCAACAGCTTGAGACTCTGTCTCAAAATAAATAAATAAATAAATAAAAATTTTAAAAAAATAAGTAAATAAAAATAAAAATTTGCCTAAATAAATTTGAAAAACAGTATAAATAAATAAATAAACCTGGCCACTGTCACTGTCAAGCACCACAATGATCATTATTTTATAGACTTTAACTAGAAGTCAACAAAAGAGTAAAGACGTTATTTCCAATCATTCCAGGTCAGGGCTGCTAGATCTTAGTCATCTGGGAGGGAACAAATGGTCACATGTCTAAGGAAACACTACCAGACAGAAAAAGTCCAACTGCCAAAGAACTTCTGATGATTTGCGAACCCCAGCAAACTATGGAAGATACTCAGCTTTGTGTCTGCACCCTCTTTGCCATCTTGCCCCTAAACTTAGGCATTTATGTCCCCCACCACCCCTGACTTGTCAATCTCAGAATGAGGCAAATCCGCGAAGGCTGGAGTTGAGATCACCCAGCAGGTATGTGCCTTCTGACTAAAATGAAATTAAAGGCAGCATTTCTTAAAAAGCCAATTATTTCCAACCTGTTCCATTAGAGTCAAACATGCTAAATGAGCGGGTAACATATTGATTTTTGTGCCCTGTGGCATCTGGGGCCATAAATGTCCTGCTTATCATAATACTCATCTCCATAGCTCTTGCAAATCAGGACCCCTCCCAGGAGAGCATACATGGTCTGTTCATAACTTAGGATGGCAAGGTAACAGGCTATCTAATGTAACCGGAGCTGGTCTCTCCTGCCCTCTGTACTTCGGCACACATGGCTGGGCCTGCTCCATGCACCCACCTGACCATGAGTCAGGAAGCCACCCCACCTGCATTGGAACAGATGGCAGACAACCCCCCTACAGCCAGTGCCATACCCTGTGACAAGGAAATCAGGCTGCCGAGGGAATGCCCCCGGAAGGGAGAAGAATCCTTCCTGAAGAAGCCCCATTCAAAAAAAAATCAGCTTTGGAGTCAGACTGACTTGCGGTTGAATCTTGGTTCTGTCACTTTGGACAGAGTTATTTAAGCTCTCTGAGGCTGTTTCCTCCATGGAAAAATGAAGCTAAGAATGCCTACGTTATAGGGTTATTGTAATGATTAAGTGGTGCAGTGTAAAGCCACGTGTGCACTACCTAGCACGTTGTAAATGCTTGAGAAATACCAGCCATCACATTTTGTTTTTTTATAAATATTAACAAGCTACTGGGTTTCAATTGCTGCAGGTTGTGCTTTTAATATATCACTTCACCACCTCTGCTGTAGTACAGGGTAAGCAAAAAGGCAGAAATGTAGATTTTATAAATTTCTTAAAATGATCACTTGCTATGCCCTTTGAGAAGACATTATACCCTCCTGCCCTCCTCTCCATTCCCTCAGCTGCCCACCGTTCTCGCCCACCCTCCCAGCCCTCCCTGCACAGATCCTAGAGAGCGGGTGGCAGTGAGTTTCCTGAGCTCCTCCTATAATACTCTCTATTCCCAACAAGTTTCTTCTGTCTCCTGCTGTCTGCTGGATGAATCCTAATGGATCTGCTCCTGGTGATCAGCTGAGAGCAGAGGCGCTGCTTTTCCCAGATCCAGCAGGGAAGACTGTGGACGTCCTGCAGGGTTGGATACTCTACAATACTCTCCGCTAACGCCCTGAACTTTTACACAGGTGTGGCATTCGATTCTCCAGGGAAGCTGGGTAATTGCTTAGAAATAGTACCGCCTGATTGTTCCTTTCTCTGCAAGTGCAATCTCTCCTAATAACATCACCCGACTGAATGCCTCCTAATTCTGTCGGAATGCATTTTAATTATCGCCGCTTCTTATGTTGGTGAGCTGTTGCTGGAGTTTTTGATTTGTGATGGAAAATAGGGAAGCCATAAAGTATTTTGGTGACAGCTCCCTGATTAGGCAGCATTGCAGCAAAACAAGTTGTCACAATAAAACTGATTAATCAAGTTGTCAGAGTAAAACAAATTAATGCCACAAAAACCTTTGCTGGAAATTACCACCATATCTTGGGGTATTCGACTGATGGATTCCTTCTATAGTATAAACTTCCATCAAATGTGCAATTCTTCCGAGTCTATACTTGGGATCTGAGTTGGGCCAGTTGCCTTGTAGTAGGTGAGTAACTGAAATATATCTGGAGAGGGCAGTTGCTGATTTGATTTTTTCCTGCCTCACCACTTGGGAGACTATTAGCACCTGCAGCACAGTCCAGGAGCTATGACCTTTTGATGCAAAATAAATACAAAGGCAATTACCTGCGGCCCTACCAGGGAGTCTATATTTACTTTCTTAAGATGTTTAATCACAATGCTCAGGCCGGAAAGGCACTCTGCAGTTCTTCTTCTATATTCTGTCTCTCAAGGAAACACTATGTCAGTACTGGAGATGACAATCAGGGCTTGTCTGCCACAGTTTCTTGCTATGGAGATGTTTGCTTATTCAGAGGCCCATCTTCTCACAACCACAGCTGATTAGGTCCAGAGGTGGGCATGACTACTTATCCTAAAAGGATGAGCTAAGCTAGTCACCATCCATCTCTTGAGATTTAACTAGAAAATGCTGATACAAAGGGCCAGTTAGCTAGGGGAGCTGAAGGTAAGTATCGTAAGGTAACACAGAGCCATTAGGGTATCAGCAAGCCAAGTTGTCTTATTTAAGCAAAAGCTTTGAGTACAGAAAAGGTGTAGCGTGGGATAGGAAGAGGTCAGCAGGTAGTAAGAAGAGAAACAGGCAGTAATACCCATGAGAGAGCTGAGAAGCAACACCCATCACTGGAGCAGCCTTCATTCCAGAAGAATCTCCAGGTTTAAGAATATGAGGAATAAAATCCTCTTTATTTGAGAAAGCTGGAGTGGGTCACTATTGATGGGGCAATAGAGAAGGGAGGGTGAAAAGGGATCCATCTGACAGTGAGTGTGATTGAAGGGGTGGCAGTATGTCCCAGCAGGCCACACCAGAGCACATCTCCCACACACCATCCCTGAGCATGTTAACCGGCCCAGTCCCCAGGAGCCCCACAGAAATTCTAGGCTTCTCCAGTGACCTCAGCATTGCAAGAAAGGGCTAAAACTCAAAACACTGGCTCCCAGGCAACCCCACTAGGAGCTGATTATTATAACTGGAGTGGGTAGATATTTGTTGCAGCAAAACCTGGGTCCAGCAGTGGAGTGCAGGCTTTGAAGGCATTTTGCACGCCCCTTCTCCTCTGACATTCAAATACCACCCTATGGAGGTGGTGGCCACACTACTTTTTTTTTTTTTTGCAGTTTTTGGCCAGAGCTGGGATTAAACCCGCCACCTCCGGCATATGGGGCTGGCGCTCTATTCCTTTGAGCCACAGGCATCGCCCTGGCCACACTGCTTTTGAGGGATGAGATCTACATATGAGAGGGGCAGAGTGACACAGGGTGGAGGGAGGTGAAGGGATTGTGATACTGTAATCAGTTCTATCCCCAAATGATATCTAGGATCACACTTTGTTATTTCAACTTCCTAAGGAATAAAAGGTCAACATCTACACAGAGGTGTGTCCACACACATTCATGGCACACATTATTTTTAAATGAAACATTATATATGAATATATATGCGCTCAAAAAGCTGAATTATCAAACATCAAAAGTCCCAAATCCTTCTAAGCAACATCCTCTACAGAAAATAAAGCAATTGGGCTTTAAATCCTCAGGAGAATGAATGTGTTTCATCCATCTCAGTACGTGCTGTGCCATTCAATGCAAAAACTACAGACCCCTGAAAGTAGATGCGGCATCTGGAAGGTGCAAGTTTAATTCAAACAGAATTTCAAAGCTGGAGAAAATGCACCACCTCCTTCAGAGATGTGATGGGGGCCTGGAATGAGGACCAGAATTTAGGAAGGTTTAAGGTAATTCCTCCCATCTGTACAATTCTTCACAGCTCATACAACTGTTTCACCCACATCAGCTCACTTTGGTCCCTCCTGGATATAGCCCCAAGAATTAGATAGTGTTATTTTTATCATCATCTTTACTTTATAGTGGAGGAAACAGGTTCAGAGAGACCAAAAGACTTTCCACTAGAGAAGGCTATCCCTTGGGCTGGCCAGAGCCATGCAGGCCATGTGAGCAGGGTACTTCTCAAAGCCTGGTTCCTCCAGTGCAGAAGCATTTCTCACTGGGACCCTTAGCAAAAGGGTCCACAAATGGGCAGCTCCAGAAGCCTTTAACCCACCTCGGGCGATGGCCTCTGTCTGCTTGGAAAGCCAGCCTCCCTGAATCCCATCCGCCAGGCTCTATCTCTACCATATCACCTCTAACCGAAATGCAGCCCAGCTCACCCATCCTTATTCCCACATAGCTCTGTGCCCCTCCCACACTTACCTTTCTGCCACTGTGGCCCTCCTGCTCATCTAGGCCCATGACCCCTTATTCCACTGTGAAAATAACTGCCACTGCATTCTCCACCCTTAAAATACCCCTTCCTCTGCCTAGCCTTGATGGCACCCAACCGTCTCTGTCTCAGGAAGGTGGGCCCCCACAGCTCAGAAGCAGAGGCCCACTTTTTCCACTCACCACACAGTTTGCTGCTGTTTCATACCTGTTTGCCTTTATTCATGCTATGCTCTCCACCTGCAATGCTCTTCCTGCAATGCTCTTCCTGCCACCCTCTGCCATCCTCACTCCCCAATCCTACCTTCCTGCCAAGCACTAACTCTCCCCTACCAAGAGTAACGCACATCTTTCCCCTGGGTAGCCTTTTTGATCACCTCTTCTATCATAACTGTGCAGACACACCAAATATTTCATTAAAGTCATTTGTTTCTATATATTAATGCTTCTCTCCCGACTATACTGGGAGCTTCCAGAGGGAAAGGATCATACATTATTCATCGCTATGTTCAACACCTAGTAAATACCTGATCAATATTTACTGAATAAATGAAGGCAAGAATGAATGAATGAAAAGTGGCAAAGCCAAAGGTCTAACCAAAATCTTCTGATACTAAACCCATAGTCTTTCCACCACTCCAATCAAGCACACACAATGACAACAGTCAAAGCAGCACATGGGATGCTGGAGGAGATGGGCAGAGAATGGCAAAGCAGAAAGTCACGTTGCTGTCTGCCCCAACCCATGGCTTCAGCTGAGCAGCACCAAAGGCTCCAAGCCTCAGGCAACTTGAAGAAGGGGCTGACGCCAGTGCCCACTGCCCTTGACCCCTATGTCACTGTCACATTTCTTGTGCATCAAGGATAAATTGCAGAATTGCCTAGTATTCAAAAAGGGAAAAAACTAAGAGATCATTTGATTTTCATCTCTACTTTGAAGGTGAAGATCTGGAGGCATAGAGAAAGTAAGGGACTTGTCTCAGGTCATCTAGCAATTTAGGGACAGAACCTAGACTCTAAAACCTACTTGCCTGACTTCAGGTTCATCACTTTTTCTTTTGTACTCATGGCCTCTCATGATGTTGGAGACAGGAGGTCCTGGCTCTGAGTTCATTCAGTCTATAAGATTTGGACAGGCATATGTGTAGAGCTCTATGAAAGTTTTGAGACAGACTGTGTTATGGTCCATTATTTTACTCCCAAGAAACACAGTTGACAGCGTCCTTTCTGAGTCCCCCGGGGCAAGTTTCAACATGCTCAGCTTATCAATGTTTCTGGGAGGACTTCATTTGTTGCCATTCATATAGATTTTATGTTTCTCAATTTTTGTGTACCTCAAAACTTTTGTAATGACCCAGATATACCCAGAAGTCACAGGAAGGAGATTCTGCCTCTTTTGTCCAGCCCCAGCCTTGGACTCAGAAAGACCCAGGCTTAAACCCTACTAGGCTAATGAAGTGGTGCCCATGAGTTAACCTCTCTGAGCCTCAAATACTCAAATATATATATAAAGGATTTGATATCTCTTAATGCTGATGTGAAGACAGATAACATGGTCTATGTTGGTGCTTTTTGCAAGCAGTTGGCATGCATTCTATGCTTAATAAATAAACATCTTAAATTGGTTTCAAGTCATGAGAATAGTCATTTTGAAAGGTTGTTTCCTTGCAAAGCAAGTTTAAAGTCATCCTTGAAAACATTCTGCCAAGAGATAGGCACTCCCCGACTTGCAGTCATCATTCTAGAAGGTCTTCCATAGTTTTCCCCAAGTCAAAAATTCTGCTTCTTTAATATAACAGATATTTTACACTCATACACTATTTTATAAACTCACTATCATCCAAAATAATCTTCTCGGTACAAGCAATAAAAATCAATTTCATGTGGAATGGAAGACAGGCCTTTGGTTTCTTTCAAAGCTTTTTAGTATTTTCATTTTCTGTTTGAAAGCAGGGTTCCACTATTTATAAATTGGTCCTATTCTTTTGCTACAACCTGGTTTACTTTCTTCCTTTTTTTACTTTTTAGTGATTTAGTTCCCTTCTTATCAAAGATTTACATGCACATAGTTTAAAGAGCAAATAGTTCTATAAGGCCTATTATTAAAAAACAGCATGGCCCCCCTACCATCACCACAATCTCCATTCCATTTCCTACTCCCCAGAGGTAACCAGTGCCAATTCTCTAAACTGATTTTCTCTTTAATTTACTTCTATGTCACTCAAAAACTTGCTTGTGTTGTTACTAAAAAATATACTTTTAAACTCTGTTGACTCATCTGAAAGATGATAATTTTACTCATCTTTCTTCTCTTCCTCATCTCACTTCATTCATGCACACTTTCCTACCTCCCTGATCCCATTTTCCTCATAGAGCCAGAAGGTAAATTTGGTTAGGTCTAGATTTAATTTCTGCATTACCGTTGTGAGATAAATTCTTTTCACAACCAAGCCACTTATATACCATGATTGGTTTTCCATTCTTGCACATTTGGTTTCCCCTGTACTTAATAATGGCCTTGTTGATTTCCTATGTACTAATCACCAATTCAACTCCAAACTCTCCCCCAGTTGTGTAAACCTTCCCTGAATACATTCAGACACATTAGGTGCTCTAGTAATCTCTTGTTCTTGGAGAAATCTCCCTGGAGCATATGGCTCTCCAGGCCTACTACAAACCTGTCATTTGGGCACTTCTTTCCACCAATATGCTAGGGATTTCCACCTCTATCTTATTTGGAGCCCATTTCTTAGGTACCATGTCTTTTGTATTCTTGGTTTATTTTCTTGTTTTGGTACAGTGCACCCTTCAGTAGCTTTATTGGTAAGTGTTAAGTATGGGAAACAATTTATGTCAGGACTTAAATATCTTAAAATTTCTTTATTCTACCTTCAGGTTTAAATGATTGTTTGAATATAGAATTCTTGGTTGAAAATTATTTTCACCTTATATTTTAAAATGATTGTGCCATTTTCTTTTACCTTCTAGCATGGCTATCCTTAATGTTTTGAAATGTTACTATGATGTTCCTTGGTGTAGCTCTATTTCTCTCTACTCTGCTGATTCAAAAAAATTCATGTCATTCATTTTGAGAATTTTTCAGTGGATAATTTTTTTTTAAATTTCAGGTTACTATGAGGGTATAAAAAAACAGATCACAGTATTTCAATTTGTTAGAGTCCCTCTTGCTGCTGTGTCCCACACCAAAAAGGTGTGCCATACACTGCTACATTGTGCCCATTAATTGGAAACATACCAAACTCCCCCTTTCCCCCTCACTCATTCCTCCTCTCCTTAGCTGTAATTGAAATGATTTTTTCCTCCTATGTGGGCATGAATTACATTGTCTACTGGCTTCATAGTAGTATTGAGTACATTGGAAATTTGCTTTTCTGTTCTTGTGATACATTACGGAGAAAAATGTGTTTCATCTCCATCCAGGTTAATACAAACGATATAAAGTCAACATCATTTTTGTGGCTAAATAGTATTCCATGGTATGCATGTATCACAGTTTGTTAATCCTGAGTTGATGGGCATTTATGTTGTTTCCACATTTTGGTGATTGTAAATTGAGCTGCAGTAAATAATCTAGTGCAAATGTCTTTATGATATTTGAAAAAATATAGATTTATGGAAAAAAAGGATTTTTCCCCCCTGGGGAGATGCCTAGCAGTGAAACTGCAGGGTCAAATGGGAAATCTAATTTGAGTTCTTTGAGGATTTTCCAAGAATCCTCATAATTCTTTCCGAAGAGGCTATATTAGTTTGTAGTCTCACCAACAGTGTAAAAGTGTTCTCTTCTCTCCTCATCCATGCCAGTATCTGCAACTTTGGACTTTGTGATGTGGGCTATTCTTACTGGGGTTAGATGGTATCACAGGGTGGTTTTGATTTGCATTTCTCTGATGACTACCGATGATGCGCATTTTTTCATATATTTGTTAGCCATTCATCAGTTTTCCTCTGAGAAGTTTCTGTTCATATCTCTTGCCCAGTGATAAATGGGATTGTTAGCTCTTTTTTGCTGTTGATTAATTTGAGTTCTCTGGAGATCCTAGTTATCAAGCCTTTGTCAGATTCATAGCATGCAAATATCTTTTCCCATTCTGAAGGTTGTCTGTTTTGCTTGTGTGCTTAGTGGTGCAGAAGCTTTTTAGTTTAATTAAGTCTCACTTGTTTATTTTTGTCGTTGTTGAAACGGTCATGGAAGTCTTCATAAAATATTTTCCTGGGCCAACATCATCAATTGTTTTTCTCCCACATTTTTCTAGGATTTTTATCATTTTATGCCTTAAATTTAAATCTTTTATCCATCTTGAATCAATTTTTGTAAATGATGAAAGGTGTGGGTCCAGATTCAGTCTTTTACATGTGGTTATCCAGGTCTCCCAGCACCATTTATTGAATACAAAAGGGTTCTTTTCCCCAGTGTACTCTTTTGTTTGGTTTATCAAAGGTCAGATGGCTATAAGAGACTAGTTTAATCTCATGGTTTTCTAATTGGTTCCAAATGTCTATGTCTTTATTTTTGTGCCAATATCATGCTGTTTTGATCACTATGGACTTGTAGTATAGCCCAAAATCTGGTAGGGTGAGGCTTCCGGTTTTGTTTTTATCACTAAGTATTGCCTTGGCTATGTGGGGATTTCTTTGTGGTTCCATACAAAACAAAGAACTATTTTTTCCAGTTTCTCAAAGTATGATGTTGGTGTTTTAATGGGGATTACATTGAATCTGTAGATTGCTTTGAGTAGTATAGATATTTCACAATGTTGATTCTTCCCAGCCAGGAGCATAGTATAATCTTCCATTTGTTAATGTCCGCTATTTCTTTTCTTAGGGTTTCATAATTTTCTACATATAGGTCCTTTACCTCTTTTGTTAGATGTATTCCTAGGTATTCCATTTTTTTGAAGCTACTGTGAAGGAAACTGTGTCTTTGATTAGTTTCTCAACTTGGATGTTATTGACATATACAACAGCTACTGATTTGTGAACACTGATTTTATATCCTGAGACCTTACTATATTTCTTGATCACTTCCAGGAGCTTTGTGGTTGAGCCTTTGGGGTTCTCTAAGTAGAAGATCATATTATCAGCAAAGAAGAAGAGTTTGTCCTCCTCTGCCCGTATTTGAATCCCCTTAAGATCCTTCTCTTGCCCAATTGCATTGGCTAGAACTTCCAGAACTATGTTGAATAGGAGTAGTGATATAGTATATCCTTGTCTGGTTCCTGTTCTAAGTGGAAAGTTTTTACTCCAATCAGTATGATATTGTAGAAGGTTTCAATCAGTTTAAGAAATGTCCCACCGATGGCTATATTCTTAAGTGTTCTTGTTAGAAAAGGATGCTGAATTTTATCAAATGCTTGTTCTGTATCTTTTGAGAGGATGATATGGTCTTTGTTTTTGCTTCTATTGATGTGGTGAATTACATTTATGGATTTGATAATGTGAAACCAGACTTTCATTCCTGGGATGAAACCTACTAAATCATGATATATGACTTTTTTTATGATAAGCTGTAATCTATTGGCTAGGATTTTATTGAGAACTTTTGCACCTACATTATTAGTGAAATTGATCTGAAGTTCTCTTTTTTAGTTGGGTCTTTTTCTGGTTTTGGTTTCAGGGTGATGTTTGCTAGCTAAATAGAATGTGTTGGGGAAGATTTCTTCTTTCTCAATTTTTGGGAAGTTTCTGTAGTATGGGTATAAGCTCTTCTTTAAAGATTTGATAGATGCTGGTGTAAAACCATCTGATCCAGGGCATTTATTGGTTGAAATATTTTTTATTTCTTCAATCTCAGTGCTTGATATTGCTCTGTTCAAGAGACCTGTTACTCCCAGTTAAGTCTAAGGAGATGGTATGATTCCAGGTGTTAGTCCATTTCCTCCACATTGTCAAATTTCTGGGCATAGAGTTGCTTGTAGTAGTCAGAGATAATCTCTGTGGTACCTGTTGTTATTTCCCTTTTTTCATTTCTGATTGAGGTTATTAGAGATTTTAATTTTCTGTTTCTAATTAATCTACCCAATGGTTTATCAATTTTATTTATTTTATCAAAGAATCAGCTTTTTGTTTCATTAATTTTCTGAATGATTCTTTTGTTTTCAATTTCATTTATTTCTGATTTACTTTTGGTTATTTCTTTTCTTATGTTAGGTTTGAGATTAGATTGTTCTTCCTTCTCCATTTCCTTAAGATTCTTCATTAGTTTGTTGATGTGTTCTCTTTCTTCTTTTTTCTTTTTAATGTACACAACTAATGTGATAAATTCACCTCTTAGAACTGTTTTTGCAGTGTCCCACAGGTTTTGGTAACTTACAGCTATATTGTTGTTATGTTTAAGGAATTTAACAATTTCCTCCTTTATCTCTTCCTTGACCCAAATGTCATTCACCATAAAGTTGTTTAATTTCCATGCCTATGTGTGGGAATGAAAGTTTTTGTTGCAGTTGAGTTCCACATTTATTGTCGTGGTCTGAAAAATAGGAATTCCTTAGCTTTGGGATTGTGTGCCCTATATGTTTTTATTAAGCCCATTTGTTACATTTGAGTTCCTTGTATCCTTACTAGTTTCTGTTTAGAGGGCTATTAAAGTCCCTAGCTATTATGGTGTTATGGGTTATCATATTGCTCTATATTCTTACTAGTTTCTGTTAGAGGGCTATTAAAGTCCCTAGCTATTATGGTGTTATGGGTTATCATATTGCTCTGACCAATCAATGTCTGTTTCATAAATCTGGGAGCATTTAAGTTGCATGAACAAATATTTAGATATATTTAACTATATCCTCTTGTACTGTTCCCTTGACCAGTATGAAGTGGCCATCTTTGTCTTTCTTAATTTTAGTTGCTTTAAATCCACTTGTATCTGAAAATAGGATTGCAATTCCTTTGTTCTTCTGATTTCCATTTGCTCAAAATACTGTTTTTTTCATCCCTTTGCCTTGAGTTTTAATTTATCCTTCAAGGTTAGGTGTGTTTCCTGAGACATCATATAGATGGCTTATGCTTTTTTTTATCCCATTGGCCAGACTGTGGCTCTTCTGTGGGGAATTCAAGGGATTAACATTTATTGAGATAATTAATTAAGAAGTGTGATGGAGTTCTATTCCTCTTATTTTGTTAAAGACCATTCCTTAGTTTTATCCTTTGCACCACTGTGGGAGCTAAGTTTTCTCCTTTAGTTTCTGAGTTTTCACTTTGCTGGTGGTCCATTATGGTGGTCAATGGGGAGAATATTTACTGCAGAGCTGGTCTTGTTGCGGAAAATCTCCCCAATGTTTGTAGATCAGTAAAAAATTCAAATTCTCTATCAGTCTTAAAGCTTAGTTTAGCACTATGTAGAATTCTGGCTTGAAAATTGTTTTGCTTAAGAAGGGTAAATGTAGGGGCAGAGCAAGAAGGCAGACTAGAAGGATTGTTCAGCTGAGCTCTCCTAAAACAACTGGGGAAAAAGAGAGAATCCAGCCATTCTTGGCCTGGGGACATTATTCAGAGTCATAGCTCAGGGAGCACAGTGAGGATGTGAGATATATACAGTGTTGATCTGGAGTGGTGAAAATCTGATGACTTAGGCAAGGGATTGCAACCAGCTGGGATCAACTGCCCCGCCCACCGCCCCCCTCATCCCCCAAAGTTCTGGAATGGGAGGAAACCTTTCCAGGCTTTTCAGTTGTTGGGGAAATCTGTGTGTTGAGTGGAATGCTTGAAAGAACGGGCAGACTCAAACAGTATACAGTAACCAAATTTGAATGCTGGTTGGAGTGAATTTCTCATAGGTTTGGTGGCCAGTGAGACAACCACACTGAGAATACCTTGGCGACTATGGAACTGCCATTGTGGAAAGGTAGTGAGAAGGTCTTAGCAGGGGCCTAAAGCATGGCTGTCTTAATTCCACCTACTAGAATCAGAACATCACTCTTGGGACAAGCTGAGAGACTCCCACACCCCACAGGAACTAGAGTCAGGGGGCAGATCACAACCCAGCAGGGTCTTCATGCTGAGGAAACAATCAGGCAATCACTGAAGGCAACTAAGCTTGGAATAAGGACCATAGAGGTTGCTGGCTGTGCTTAATGACTCCTAAAAAAACCACAGTGCCACCTGGTGTCCCAATAACATATTGCAACACATTGTCATCAAGAGCAAGAGTTCTGTTTGAAACAAAGGAGGCAGTGAGAAGGAAAAAGGAAGACAAGGACATGAACCAGAAGAAAGAACACACGAGGAGGCACCAACAGAAAAATTTAGGCATCATGAAAAATAAAAACAGAGGAACTTCCCTAAGGGACCAGAAGAACTGGTCTGCAGTTCAGACCAGTTTAAAAGAGGACTGCAGAACACTCCTCTTATAAAGAATTAATGGACTTGCCAGAAAGTGAATTTAAAATATTGATGATAAGGAGAATAAAAGGAATGGAAAAGAAAATGGAAAGACAGAAACAAAAGATAGATGAGAGAGATATGGACAATATAGAAAGGATATGGCAGAACTTAAGGAAATAAAGGAGACAGTCAGGGAATGTAAAGATGCAGTGGAAAGTATCAAAAGTAGGTTAGACAATGGAGAAGAACCTCAGAGCTACAGGATGAAGTTTTGGAATAATTAATGAGGCAGAAAAAAATAGAGAGAAATCATAACAGGCATTTAGAGAACTATGAGACTCCATGAAGCAGTCAAACATATGAATGATAGAGATTCCTGAAGAAGATTGTCCCAAAGGAATGAAGCTCTACTGAAGACTATCATAAGTGAAAACGTCCCAAGTTTTACTAAAGACCCCAACACACTTCTTTCAGATGAATATCACACCCTGGGTCATCTCAACTCAAATAGACCCTCTAAGGTGCATTGTAATGAACCTGTCCAAACTCAAGAAGAAAGAAAAAAATCTACAAGCAGCCAGGAGTAAACGCCAACTGGCCTACACATTAGGATGACAACAAACTTTTCAACTGAAACCTTTCAAGCCAGAAGAGCATGATCATTCACCTTCAACATTCTTAAAATAATTTTCAGCCCAGAATTTTGTATCCTACTAAACTAAGTTTCAAAATTGATGGAGAAATCAAATCTTTTGCAGATATACAAGCACTGAAGAAATTTTTTCCACAACAATACCAGCTCTACAGGAAATACTTAGACCTCTTTTCAACACTGACCACCACAATGGACCACCACCAAAGTAAACACACCGAAGATAAAGGTCAAAACTTAACTTCTACAATGGCACAAAGGACTTTTACAAAGTAACATGAATAGAACCTAACCACATATACCAATTCTCTCAATAAATGTCAATAGACTGAATTCTCCACTAAAGAGGCACAGACTGGCTGATTGGATAAAAAAGTAGAACCCATCCACATGCTGTCTCCAAGAGACACACCTAGCCTTGAAGGACAAATCAAGATTCAGGGTTAAGAGATATAAAACAGTATTTCAAGCAAATGGAAATCAGAAGAAAGGAGGGGCTGCAATCTTATTTTCAGTTACAAGCGGATTTAAAGCAACTAAAGTTAAGAAAGACAAAGATGACCACCTTATACTGGTGAAAGGAACAATACAACAAGAAGATATTTCAATTTAAATTTTATACAGCCAAGTAAAAACCTCCCAGATTTATGAAACAGAACTTGAGGGTCTGAGCAATATGATATCCCATAACACCATAATAGATAGGGACTTTAACACCTCTCTGACAGAACTAGACAGAACCTCTAAACAGAAACTAAACAAAGATACAAAGAACTTAAATGTGACCCTAGAAAAAAATGGGATTAATAGACACATACAAAACACACCATCCCAAAGCTACGGAATATACATTTTTCTCATTGGCCCATGGTATGTACTCCAAAATCAACCACATTCTAGCATACAAATTAAACCCCAGCAAAGTTAAAAGAATAGAAATTATACTTTGTATCTTTTCAGACCACAAGGCAATAGAGGTGGGACGCAACTACAAAAACATTCATCCCCGCACAAAGACTTGAAAATTAAACAAGCTTATGCTGAATGATAGTTGGGTTCAGGAAGAGATAAAAGAGGAAATCATTAAATTATGAAACACAACAATGATGAAGACACAAGTTTCCAAAACCTGTGGGATGTAGCAAAAGCAGTCTTAAGAGGAAAATTTATTGCATTAGATGCCTACATTTGAAAAACAGAAAGAGAGAGCATCAACAAACTCATGAACCATCTTATGGAATTAGAATAAGAAGAGCAATCTGACCGCAAACCCAGTAGAAGAAAAGAAATAACCAAAATTAAATCAGAGATTAATGAAATTGAAAACAAAAGAATCATTCAGAAAAGTAATGAAACAAAAAGTTGGTTTTTCAAATAAGTAAATTAAATCGATAAACCTTTGGCCAAATTAACTAGAAACAGAAAAGTAAAATCTCTAATAACCTCAATCAGAAATTTTAAGGGGTAATAACAACAGATGACACAGAGATACAAGAGGTCATCTCAGAGTACTACAAGAAACTCTATGCCCAGAAATGTGACAATGTGCAGGAAATGGATCAATACCTGGAATCACACCCTTTCCCTACACTTAATCAAGAAGAAACAGATCTCTTGAACAGACTGATTCCAAGAACTGAGATTGAAAAATCAGTAAAAAAAATCTCCCAACCAAAAAAATGCCCTGGTCCAGATGGCTTCGCACCAGCATTCTATCAAACCTTCAAAGATGAGCTTATACCCATACTGCAGAAATTATTCCCAAAAATTGAGAAGAAAAGAATCTTCCCCAACATGTTCTGTGAAGCAAACATCACCCTGATATGAAAACCAGGAAAAGATCCAACTAAATAGGAGAATTTCAGATCAATTTCACTAATGAATACAGATGCAAAAATTCTCAATAACATCCCAGCTAGTAGATTACAGCTATGCATTATAAAAATCATTCATCACAATCAAGTAGGTTTCATCCTAGGAAAGCAAGGCTGGTTTAACATTAGCAAGTCCATAAACATAATTCACCATATTAACAGAAGCAAAAATGAATACCATATGATCCTCTCACTAGATACAAAAAAAGCCTTCGATAAAATTCAACATCCTGTTCTACTTACAACACTTAATAATTTAGGCATAGGTGACACATTTCTGAATCTGACAAAGCCATCTATGACAAACCTAAAGCTAATATTATACCGAATGGAATAAAACTGAAAGCTTTTCCACTTAGAACTAGAACCAGACATGGTTGTCCTCTATCACCACTACTATTCAACATAGTGCTGGAAGTTCTATAGTTCTGGAAGCCAATACAATGAAGCAAGAAAAGGAAATAAAGGGCATCCAAATGGAAGCAGAGGAGGTCAAACACTCTATCTTTGCCAATGATATGATCTTCTACTTAGAGAACCCCAAAGCTCAACCACAAGACTCCTGGAAGTGATCAAAAAATACAGCAATTTCTCAGGGTATAAAATCAATGTCCATGAATCAGTAACCTTTATATATGTCAGTAACTGCCAAATGAGAAGCTAATCAAGGACACAATTCCCTTCACAGTATCTTCAGAAAAAAAAAATGAAATATGTAGGAATATACCTAACAAAAGAGGTGAAAGATCTCTACAAAGAAAATTATGAAACTCTAAGAAAATAATTAGCAGAAGATATTAACAAATGCATATTACCATGCTTGTGGCTTGGAAGAATTAACATTTTGAAAATGTCTATACTATTCAAAGCAATCTACGATTCAATGCAATCACCATTAAAATAGTATCATCATACTTTCAAGATTTGGAAAAAAATAATTCTTCATTTTGTATGGAACCAGAAGAAACCCCATATAGCCCCAAGGAGATTCTTAGTAATAAAAACAAAGTTAGGAGTATCACCCTACCAGACTTTTGGCTATACTACAAGGCCATAGTGATCAAAACAGCATAGTATTGGCACAAAAACAGAGACACTGACATTTAGAACCAAATAGAAAACCATGAGATGAAACTAACCTCTTATAGCCACCTGATCTTTGATAAACCAAACAAGAACATACACTGGGGAAAAGAATCTTTATTCAATAAATGATGCTGGGAGACCTGGATAACATGTAAAAGATTGAAACTAGACCTGCAACTCTCACCACTTATAAAAACTGACTCAAGATGGATAAAAAGATTTAAAAATAAGGCATGAAACAATAAAAATCCTTGTAGAAAGTGTAGGGAAAACATTTGAAGATATTGATCTGGAGTAAGATTTTATGAAGAAGACTTCCACGGCAATTGCAACAACAACAAAAATGAACAAATTACACTTAATTAAACAGAATAGCTTCTGTACAGCTAAGGAAACAACAACCAAAGCAAGCAGACAACCTTCAGAATGGGAAAAGATAATTGCACATTATGAACTAGACAAAATCTTGATAACTAGGATCTATAGCGAACTCAAATTAATCAACAAAAAAAGACCCAACAATCCAATATATCACTGGGCAAGAGACATGAATAGAACCTTCTCTAAAGAAAACAGACGAATAGCTAACAAACATATGAAAAAATGCTCACCATCCCTAATCATTAGAGAAATGCAAATCAAAACCATCCTGAGATATCACCTAACTCCAGCAAGAATGGCCCACATCACAAAGTCTCAAAGCTGCAGATGCTGGTGTGGATGTGGAGAGAAGGGAACTCATCTATACTGCTGGTGGGACTGCAAACTAATATAACCTTTCTGGAGGAAGTATGGAGAATACTCAAAGAACTCAAATTAGGCCTTTCATTTGATCCTGCAACCCCATTACTTGGCATCTACTCAAAAGAAAAACAAGAATCCTTTTATCATAAGGACATTTGCACTAGACTGTTTATCGCAGCTCAATTTACAATTGCCAAAATGTGGAAACAGCCTAAATGCCCACCAACCCAGGAATGGATTAACAAGATGTGGTATATGTATACCATGTAATACTATTCAGCCTCTTAAAAATATGAAGACTTTACATCTTTTGTATTAACCTGGATGGAGGTGGAATACGTTTTTCTTAGTAAAACATCACAAGAATGGAGAAGTAAGAATCCAATGTACTCTAGTCTAATATGAAGCCAGTAGATGAGCTAATAGAAAGGATAGGTAGGGGAATGAACAAGTAGGGAGAGGGGAGGAAAGAGGGCAGTTGGGGGGTCACCCACCTCTTGGGGGTGGGACACAATTACAAGAGAGACTATCTAACAAAGGCAATCAGTGTAACCCAATTCTTTGTACCCTCAACGTATCCCTAACAATAAAAAAAACTTTAACCCCCCCCAAAAAAATAAATTCAAAAATAAAATGAGACTCCCCTCAAAAAATTATTCCAAGCTTAGTAGCTTTAAATATATTTTTATTAGCTTCCCATAAAAGTGTAACTTAAAATATTAAACACTTATCATTTCACAATTCCCATGGTTCCAGAATCTTGAGATGACTTAGCAGGGTGCCTCTGCCTCAAAGTCTCTCACAAGACTATAACCAAGGGGCCACCTGAATCTACAGCTTCACCTGAAAGCTTGACTAGGGGAGAATCCATTTCCAAACTCTCTCACATGATTGTATTAAGAATTCAGCATTTTGTGGGCAATGAAATGAAAGACCTCAGTTCTTTACTTGCTACTAGTTACTGCTGTCTTTTGATTTCATAGCAAGTGAATGAGAAAGTTGAAGAGGAAGGCCCAAAACAGTATCATAGTCTTTTTTTAATAAGCCAATCTCATAAGTGTTATACCATCACTTTTGCTATATTTTATTGGTTAGTCATGAGACTGAAAGCCCAGTCCTCACATAGGAGAAGGGATTACACAAGAATAGAAATATCACCAGGCATATTGTGGTTTTCTTGGACGGTATCTATCACAATGATTGATATGATATGATATGATATATGATGATATGATAATATCAAAAAAAAGTAAGGTAACATGAGCCAAAACACTGAGAAGTCAAAATAACAAACCCAGAATAGAGAGCAAAGGCCTCTCTTCAGGGTAGTTATTGCCAATTTTGCATTCTGGCTTTGTAAGATTCACCATTACACTGGCTTCATTGGTTGGTAATGAAAACTTCCCAATTCTCTAAAATCTAATTATGGTTTTTTTGTTAAATTATGGTCCTTATGAAACTGTATTTATGTTATTAAATTGTATAAGTCAATATTATATAACTAGGGGAACTACTGTAATTTCGAGGAGAGAAATAAATACTGAGAAAAGTAGTCACAATGCCCATGAAATTTGTGGCATTAGAAGGAACCTCAATTTCCTGGCATGACACTGACAGCTCCTGCTGTGGCACATACCGCCTTCCTGCTTGTCTCTCTCTACTTCTTCAGGATAGCAGTTTGTAAGATTCTTCACGGATTAGCATCTTAGACATTCAAACACTCATTTCATTAAACACAAACACAAAGCACTAACTGAGCTCCTGCTGTATGCTAGGCCCTGTGCTAAGCCCCCAAGAGAATGGGTCATGCCCTTCTGGAACACAAGCCTGATGAGGGAGGTAAACAAGTGAACACATAGTTACAAAACCTTTGAGTGGGTCTCAAAAGATGATCAGGAGTTCACTAAGTAGATAGGGATGCATACACATAGTGGGCATGTAAGGGTACAGTGGACCCATACAAGGAGTAATCAAATTTGTCTGTTTTATTTCTTATTTAAAAGTTCTACTCAAATATAAGGAAATGGAAGAGGAAACTCATAACTGGTGTGTATGCATGGCTTAATAAATTCGATGAAGATTTTGTCTACCTGAGCATGTACACTATAAGCAAGAAGGTTAAAGGCTATAGGAGGAAGGGCAAGGATAACTTTCTGGATCAGAGTTACCAAAAATTGAATTGGGCTGTGATAGAAATTTTCTTCTGTTCATTCTCTTTTTTTCTTCCAGCCATGTTAGTCTTCTTTCACTTTCTCTATTAAGCCTTGCTCCTTTTTATTCATATTTGGATCCTTGAATATGCTGTTCCTTTCACCTACACCACTCTCATCACAAAATCTCCCTTCATCCTGCTGGTTCTCACCCCTGACAGTTCAGCATGATGTCACTTCCTCTGTGAGGTTTTCCATAACCTCTGCCACCTACAAACCAGGGTAGTCCTGCTATCCTCAGATCTCTCCCTGGTCTAACTTTCTTCCTACTTGTTCAGTGTCTGTCTTTAGCAGACTGCTGAATTGTAAGCTCCCTGAGGACAAGGGCACCACTTGCCTTGTTTGCCATCAAATTCCCAGAACCTAGCATAGTTCTTGGCATTTGGAAGGATACAGTTGAGTGAACAAATAGATAAGCAGAGCATTCTCTGCCCCAGGACTGACTATATGGTCACTTGATAAGAATGTTATAGAGAAGATTCTAGAAGATGCAAGAGGAGTTGGGACAGCAGGGTGGGCTGCATGACCTTTAACTCTATTCTAATTCTACCATTTTAAAATACAATAAAAAGTAAAGCAATAGTAATTTCACTCTTCCCCTAAGTTGGAAATATTCTGCTACTTCAAGTACATAATAAAGTTCAATAATTTAGCACTTTAGTTGGGAATCAACCCCCACATAAGACCAAACACAAAGAAAATAATTTTTTCAAAGATACATAGATTTGAAAGGTCAAATGTTGGTTTCTTACTTCATTGACACTGTGCAAAAATAAGGAAGTTTCCTGATTGAATGAGAGAACCACTAAGAACCCATATCTAAAGGTGAATTGGGACTCTTTTCTAAGGCACTGTTTCCCTTTCCTTCTTCAGTCCTTGGGGTAACAGAGACAACAGCAGGCTTAATAGTCACCAGTTGCACCCCGGCCACTGACAAAAACTGAGCAAAATGGAAAGATGAGAAAGAAGTCACCAGATTATAATTTCCTTGAGCTCAGAATCCTGTCTTCTCTATTTAGTGCAATACACCAAGTAAAAAACGGAGTGAGCAGGAGAGGCTCATGGAATTTCAAACAATGAAAAAAAAAAAAAAGAAGAAGAGACATAAATGAAGAGGAAAGGATGGGAGACAGGATCACAAAGACAATCAAAAAATGGTAGCAACATGCAGAGAGAGACAAAGAGAAGAGTCTAGGGCAGCTGAGACCCAAGACACCAAGACACAAGTCTCATCACCTTAGTCATGGCCTCTCTTCCCTTAGCTGCAAGGCAGCCGTGAGAAGACTAAGCCAGCCAACCATAAAACTGTTTAACTTGTTAGGACTTAATCAATAAGAACCAGCGTAACATTTGTGCTTCACGTTCCTCTTATTTACACAGATGACAAACTGAAGAAAAACTCTATTTCTCCAGCCAAAAACATTTCCTTCGGGGAGCCACGTTCCTTCAAAATCAACAACAAAATGATGAGGAAAAAAAAAAAATCAAGCACTTTGGTGGTGCTATATTTAGATCCAGCCCAAAGACTATCTCTTAGAATTCTCCTTCTCTCCAGCTGGTTCTAATCTCAGCAAAACTCCTCAATTAAATTGCTACCAATTTGCAGCCTCCTGTTGAGTCCTCTTATATATTTCATGTGGGAGCCCAGAAGAAGGCTGAGAAGAGGAAGACAGTGGTGCTGAGAGTCAAGGTCAAGGGAACAGCTCTCCCACAGAAGACCCCACCATTCTGGCCGACCCAGGGATATATTCCTCAAGGGCCCTAAAGCCTGCGCTCAACCTTCACAGGCCAGGAGGTGATAAACAGCACTACTGAAAGACCTGGCATTCAGCGCCCACTCTGCCTCTTCCTACTTAGATGCCTTCACCAGTTTCTTAGTCTAACTCCAGCCAGCCGCGTCTGTAAACCAGAGAACATGACACCTGCATATAGAGTTGTTGTATTAGCTGTGACCAGGTAATGTACTGGCATATCTGTGACATAAATAGGAACGCAACAAACACCGGCTACTATGTTTAAACTGCCACTCCCACACCATCTCTCACAAGACGCTGAGATTTGCCTGTGTCCGAGCACTGGCCACACTGTGTTAAAATGATCTGACAGTGTCCTGTTTCACCACTACCCAGAAAATCCTGGTCTCCATCTGCAGTGCCTACCACACCACAGAGTCTCAGTAACTGTTTGGCAAAGGAATGCAGCTGGGAGCGGTCTACATATAGGGTCAACTCACATTTTTCCCTCCCAATACTGAGACCCACATAACCTACCCAGGTTTCTAAAACTTTCTCTGTAACATAATATTCCCTGAGGTCTGTTCTCTCCCTGATTTGTCTACTCAACCCCCTTCTCTTTAAAACTGAACAAGTCACTTAGGAGGAGGAGCCACGCCCCCACCTAGGGTCTTGTGGGCGTGGTGAAACCTTCAGCAGTCCCATGGAGGAGGAATTAACATTTGCAAGGACAACCAGTCTCAAACCAGAGGTCCCAGTGCCATCCCATCTGCATGAGCAACAACACACTGTGTTGTCTTCAAGGCAGAAACAGCCCAAAGAGCCACTCAACCGGCTCCAGGAAATGGCTAAATGGCAGGTCAAATTGCCCATAATGTTGACGAGGAGGATGGCTGGATGATTCCAGTACCTCTCTGGGGAGAAATGAAATTCAGAATTCAAGCATCAAGAAAAGGAATCATAAAAAAAAATTCACCCTATGCAGAATTTACATCCCGCCATAAAGTGGGGAAGGACTTGGGATGCAAAGACATCCTTGTATTAGCAGAGGTGTGTGTTAGGAAACAGCCTCCCCCAGCTGGCCAGGTTGTTTGCCTTCAGCCGACTCTTGTCAGGGCCAAACAATCTAGACATTTGCAATTATAGCATATCAATTTGTTTTTAAATTATAAGGCTGTCAGGAAGTGTTGACTCCTTGCTGGAAATATGCTACATGGTGTTCTGGGGCAGCTGCTACGAGATGCAGTGTGACAACCAATCTGTCCACACTCAGAGGGCAGAGGATTTGTCTGTCTGTGTGTACAGACAACACCAAGCAGCAAGGGGGGTGGGCAAGCTCAGATCTGGCCTCTCCCCTGCCCCAGTTGTGTAATGGGTCTGCCAATGCCTCACATGGCCTCACCCCAGCACGTGCACAAGTTGTGACCTGCACCCTTCTCAGAGGGTGACCTCAGTGTCCTTTCAGTGAGGCCACAGGAGAGGTACTTCTCTTCCCTCTGTTGTATGTGTGAGGACCACAGGAAGAGCTCTATGGGGGGATGGTATCCCAGGAGCTGGCCTCCCAGCCCTGGGATTAGAGCTCTACTGCCTGTGGATAGTTCATGGTGTACAGTCCAAGGGCATTGTCCTGTCAGGTGGAACAACAGGCATTGCCCCATCACCTGCAGGGCCCCATGGTCAGCCCCACAGAACTGAGCACACCCTTAGTTCTGGCAGAGAGTTCAGCTGTCCTTTAAAGAAGGATCCAGAAAGCATCCTAGAACAGTGAGAGGGAAGACAAAAAGTCTATAGCTACCCAACGTGCTCCCTGTGGCACGCAGTGGAGGTGAAGACAAGGCCTCACCCTGCAGGCAGGAGCCTAAGGTTCCTTAGCTGCACCCACTCCCCGCCCTCTCTCCTGCAAGCTCTTCCCACCCAATGTCCCTCCTCGTCTCTCTGTGGAATGTCCACGCCTTCCACACATAAGGGGAGCCCCAATCTCAGATCCTTTCTTAGTGGATATCAGCTTGATCTCAGTGAAGCCATTCCCCACCTGGTCTTCTGCTCCTTCCTAGGGATTAGGGAAGGGACAATTGTCTCCTGAGGACAGGGGGAGAGAGAGAGGACAGGGTGTCTCCAAGCCACCCAGGTCTCCCCTCTGCAGAGCGAGCTACACCTCTTCCTCCTCATTTTCTGAGGTGCAAATATACCTCACTACAGCAAGAATTCATTTTCTTTTGAAAACCATACATTCATTTTAGTTATATGACTTTGACTGTTCCTTGAGATATAATAATGCTGACCTTTTTATGATTAAAAAAAAATCATGTCTCTCCTTCCTGGGCCATTCCCTTACAAACCACCTCTCATGTTTCTCAGTCCGACACTTCTGGCTTTCTTTCATCACCACGGTTATGAGTTGGGTGGAGACTGTTTCCGGTCATTCTGCTGCATACCCACACCAGGCTACCTCCCATATCCCCACTCTAATGCACAAGCCCACACATCCAGTCCACCTTGCCTGCATCCTACCACTCCACCGCCAGCCCCTAAAGCAACAGCATCTCCAGAGAGGGCCCCAGAAAAGCTGCCTCCACAAAGACAGCATGGAGGTGAGTGGTAAAGGGAGCTCTCTGGACCTCAGGGACACTTGTGAGGGCAGGTCATATTGATTCCAGACATGAAAGCTTCCACTGGTCACCAAGCAGGCCCCAGTGTAAATAAACTTGAGGGGCTGGGGTGGTTGCCAGTCCTTCCCAACCAGCACCTGCACCTTAACCTTGGGTTTAAGTTCTGAGACAACAAGGCCTCCAAATGTATCTTCCAGATTATTCCCCTGCTTTGGGGAACCTGGATGGATGGTAATGAACTTTTCTCCCTCTACCAGAGCCTCATCTTTGTCCATAATATGTATTATAGTGTCTGACATCTTAGGAGAAAAATTCCCCCACTGCTCCACATACCCTCACAGCCCCATTTTCTCCCTTCAGTTCTATGTTAAGCTTGTAGAAATAACACTCTACACTTTCTTCACTTCTCACTCACTTCAATTCACTGAAACTTGGTTTCCACACCCACAACCCAAACACCTGCTGCTGAAGTCCTGAATGACTGTCTCATCATGGGATCCAATGTCTACTATGCTGCTGGCACCTCCCCGTCATCCTCTGCTGCTCTGGCTGCTTGTTACCCAAGGTGACCCTGCATTTTCATCTAACGCGGGGCAGTACTGAGAGTGAAAGGGAGCAGAACAGTTATCACATGGGCACAACGGGCACAAAGCAGAACAAATCGCAGGCAAACCGCGAGTGAGACCACCCCGTCATCCGTCTCCTTCACTGGCTTCTCCTTCTCTACTCATCCTTCAAGGCCAGCATCTCTCTGGGCTGCTCTTGCTGACTCCCCTTTTCATTCTGCAGACTATGAGGTGATCTCCCCCATTACCGAGATTTCAAACATCATCTACATGCTAATGATTTTCAAAGCTGTATCTCTACCTACAGTGGCCCCCAGCTCCTGAGTCACCTGCTCCAATCATCCTTAAAGTCTGGTATTCACACCCTTGTGCAGCCCCATCCATCTCTGTATCAAGGTCAGTATGTGTGACCGATAGAATATGCTAGAAGTGATGGTGTGTGACTTCTGAGGCTTGGTCAATAAAAGATTGCTATTTCCGGGATGGCATTCACTCACTCTGGGGGAAGCCAGCTGCCATGTCATGAAGACACTCAAACAGCCCCAATGGAGAAGTATGTAAGCTAAGAATTTAAGGCTTTTTGGCAACAGTGCCAATCTGATTGCCATGTGAGTGAGCCCTGTTGGAAGCACATCCTCCAGCCTCAGACGAACCTTGAGATGACTACAGAGCCAACCGGAATTCTGGCAGCAACCTACTGAGAAATCCTCAAGCTAAAGAACTCTTCAAATCTTCATTCATAGAAACGTGAAATGGTAAATACTTATTGTTGTTTTAAGTTACTAAGCATTGAAGGTAATTTATTATAAGGAATAGGTAATTAAATAAACAACTCTGCTCTTTCTCTTAAGCTTTAGATTCTGATGCCTAAATGTCTCTGCTTTGGACTTGCATATCCCCCAAATAAGTCAATTTAGCACTTCTGAACCTAAATTTAACCTAAACAACTTCCCCTCCATCAGCCTCTGCCCCAATTTGTTCCTCCATGTGCTCCTCACCTCACCTCACCTAAGGGCAGCAGCCTCCTCTCAGTTACTGAAGCCTGAAACCCAAATATCATCCTCCCTTCCTTCCTCCTCCTTCCTGACAGTTGATTCTTCCTCTTAAATAAACGTCTCTCAAATCCATCCACCTCCTTCCATCCACTTCTACTCAACAGTCTCCTTAGCTGCTCTCCATGTCTCTGTCTTTACTTCCCTCCAAGAGGAATTTAGTTTTATAAATCAATCAATTTGGAACTGACACTCGTCTCCTCTGGGCCCACAGCCCCGACCACACTGAGTCCTCCTCATCCTTTGGTTTTCAGCCTAGAAGTCACTTCCTCCAGGAAGCCTTCCCTGAACATTGGCCCTGTCAGGGACTGCTGCAGGTTGGGTTCCCCAGGAAGCAGAGCCTGACACCAAGACAAATGTGCAGAAGGTTTTTTTTAGAGTGTGCTCTTGCAGTCAATACCTGTGGAAGAGAAGGAAGTAGGATTGGGCAGAGGGAAGTGTCCAGCTTTGATGTAGCCCCCAGAAAGGCCTCAGCTTCCCTCAGGGGGGTCCTGAGGCTTGAATGCTCCTCCATAGTTGTCCCAAGTTGGGGTAAGGAGGTTCAGCCCTAAACACCCACATCCATCAGTTGTTGCATACAGGTTGCCCCAGGAACAGGCGTGATCCTATGCATGATCTTCAGTGGAGGGAACCTGCACAGGGGGCTAAGAGCTGAGAATTCTCCCTCTGCCTCTGCTGGCAGCACTCCCAGCAGCTGTCCTGGTCCTTCCTTCTGAGGGGGGCTCCCTGCAGTGCATCCAGAATGCTCCACAGGAGGCGCTGTTACTCACTCCTATATACAGAGACTTACACGCCCCACCCCCAATTGTAATTGAGTGATTCCAGTCTAAGAGCTCCTTGAGCAAAGGCTCACACCTTTTCATCTCTGGTCCCAGCATCTAGCACTGCCTGGCATACATCAGATGCTCCATGAGATCTGCTGAAGGCATCGGAAGGAGCAGAGGTGACCATCAGGGCCTTTCATGGAAAAGAGATTGTTTAGGGCTTCGTGGAAACCCTCCTCCCCTGAGCTGCTGCATCAGCTCCCACCTGAGTCTTGAGCGTGTGGCCTTCGCCAGGGTGGGTCTGTCCCCATAGTGTAAGAATAAGGGTGGGCACCGCCCCACCCCACTGAGTCAGCTACCTGATGCTGGAGATGCAGAGTGAGAATTAACAAGTCTGGCGCAGCCAGATACCCCAGAGGAATATTTTTTTCCTCCTTATTTTATTCTCACTTATTAAATTTTAAACAGCCCTTGAAGACTCCAGCCTAGCACGGAAATCAAACACAACAAAACAATGTGTTTGTTTCCTATTAATGTGGCAGAGCCGGCAGCCGTGCTGCAGCAAAGCTGTGAGTGATGGGGAAAAGTTAACCCCCTCATTTCTCAGAACTCCACCCACAGCAGCCCTGGCTGGGCCCAGAATCCCACACAGAGGTCAAGACCCCAGCTCTTGAGTCACCTGCAAATGTACTCATCACTGGCTGCTGCCAGGGCAGGGCCCAGAACCCTCAGACAGCTGCAGGCTGTCTGGGAAGCCAATGGGGTGAGATGGCAGCACCCCAAATACCCACCCACCAGCCTCAGTTCTCTGACACCAGCTCTGTGACCTAGAGACTTGATAGTTCAGAAGGTTCTTCAAGAATTTATTGTGAAAATTTCAATGCCCCCAGGACAGGAATCTCCCAGAGGTGGCATAGTCTCCAGGGCTGTCCTGGTGTCACTTGTCCCCCTGCCTCCCCTTTCCTGCCTGCACTGGGCCCTGCCCTTGATAGGAGATGTTCCAAAGCAGCCTTTTAGATACAGGCACATTTGAGACAGTATAAAAGCAAGTTATGCAAATTGATGGCAAGTAAAGTGGGCTTTTAAGTGGGTGATCAGACAGCTTATCATCCAAATTAGGACACTTTGGAGAGTGAGAGGCTATTAGCCATTAAGCCAAGATAACATGAGTAAATTGTGACTGTCCCAGGCACACCGGACGTGTGGCCACTTCTGGGCTTTCAACACATCCCCAAACCTTCTCTGCATCCACCATCCTACCCAAAGCCCCCCTCCAGGGCAAGGATGATATGGGTGTCTAAAGCGAGGCACAGGTGGAGAGCAGGATGTGGGTCCAGAGAAGAGATGTGGGCCAAGCAAAGAAGTCCAGGTTCCTGAAAATTAAAGGCCGTTTCACATGAAATTTATAGTGACAAAATGGCCAAGGCATATGTTTCTGCTCCACCTGTGCCCTTTTGTGACCCCAGCCTAAGTGCCCAGCACTAAATGAACGAAGTTTTGTGGAAAGGAAGGCTCTGGAAGGGAAGGTGGGAGGGAATCCTAAATTCAAGGTCCTCCCATGGCAGGTTTGCTCTGGTCTGGCCCTGTCCTCTGTGTGCAGGGATGAGGGCCTCAGCTTTTCCCTCTGAGCTTCTGTTTGCAGTCACCCTGGGACAAAGTAGGTTTGGGTCTTTGTGGGAGTAAAGAGACCAAAGGCCATTGTCCTATCACCTGCCAGAGGCCTCAGCATCCAGAAGTCATCCTTAAAAGAAAGTGAGTGCTGAGGCACTGACTGCGTGGGCACACTTACGTGTGTGCACTTGTGTTGGTGTGTGCTTGTGTCTGTGCCATTGTGTGCAAGCTTGTGTATCTGTGCTTGCATGTGTGTACATGGAAATGGCAGTGTGATTTCACACAGCCTCGTGGGCGTAGAATTTTCTCTTTTTCCTCGAGCGTCTGCAGAGGCAGGGGATATACAAAAACCCCAATGGGATAATCCCCTTACCTCCCTAGCACAGCCTCAGAGGGAATCTTTCTGAGACCATACTTTCTGCTGCCTGCTAAGCAGACAATTGTGCAAAGGGCCTGAGGCTGAGGAGGTGACCCACACGGGTCACCAGCAATACCTGTGCACAACTACAACTAGCAGATCAGAAAATTGTCCTGCCACACCGGACAAAGCAGATCTTTGAAACATGGTTGACAGATCACAGAATCTACGAAGTCGCCACCATGCCCCGACCTACAGACAAATGTTTTGTCCCACACCTTCTAGGGAAAGCTGAGCACCCAGCCAGCTGCCTGAGTTCTAGGACAGGCAGGTTTGCTGGCTACTAACCAAGTAGAAAACATAAGGGGATGAGGCAAGAGGCACCCCTCAGCCCTCCCTTCAGGGAAATTGAACTGATAATTAGCATGACTCACTCCTGGCGGGAAAGCCCGAGAGGCTGCCCAGGCCAAGGGGACAACAGGATAAACCGCAGCCAGCAAATGTCAGCCCCACAGAGCCCTGCTGGCTCATTTCCCCCACGATCCAGCACAGAGGTCGCCTCTCAGTGTCAGGAAGTGCGACACTCCATGTGGAAGAGCAGAGAAGACAAAACAGAGGCCTCGGGGCCAGAAGCCACCTTGGGCCACAAATCCACACGCAGAACTCTGCCCCGTGAGACTAGCGGAGGCAATTGCTGCCAGTCTTCACCTTACTACTAAGGACCAAAAGGCCGAGCTTGCCCAGCAGCAGCAAAGACAGGGTGCGGGGGAGACGTGTTCAGGCTGAGCGTGGTGCGGAGCGGGTGAGAGGCTGACGGGGTGTGGAGGGCACTGGCGACAGGCCTGCTGAGGGGAGCAGAGATGCTTTATGAGGTGTGGCACCAGCGAGACCGCCTGCTCCACAGCTCATAAACCAGCCCCGTCCTGAAGGCTGTTCCCACAGCGAAGCTCTAAATACCCTTCTGAGCGAGGCAGCCACGGGGAATAAGTGATGGCCTCGGGCTGGGAGGAGACGGATTGGGGACGTGCCCACTGGGATGTGTGTGCTAGAACGATCGCTCAAAATACCACATTACAGTCTTCTCTCCTCATAGAGCTTGGCTCGCTTTGAAAATTCTGCTTCCCTTTCGGAATCTCCACGGTGCCTACTCATGGAGTCCCTAGAATTCTAGAGGAGAAGAAGTAAAGACCCGCTTGGAGCCAGGCCTTCCACTTCCACCGCTAACAGCTTCTCCCATTAATCTCCCACTTCCCCTCCTGGAGAAACCTGGCCCTCTCGCCACTTCATGAGTCAGACCTCACTCTGCAGCCAAGTCCTGCCAGCTTTAATGAAACGGCAGGTGACAGTCTCAGGTGCTTCAAAGGCAAGAGCCCCAAAGCCCACGCAGGCAGGAAATGAGCTCACTTTACAATGTGCTCATTGAACTCACTCGTGCTTTCCCACACGCCCCTCAACACGGAACCCCACGTCTACAAAAAACCCAACAGGTCAGCAAAACAGTGAGTCATTTTTATAGCATAGCATAATCATCCAAAAGACCTCTGTTTTTCCTCCTGTGGTTTTCCCCAAACTGGTTCAGTATTTACTAAGTACCCACCTGGTGAGAAGCATTCTGCTTCCCAAAGGGAGGAAAAGGGTGGGGAGACTCCGCAGTCGGCCCTCCAGTTGTTTCTAGGAAAAAGCTCTAGGATGAACGAGAATGACACGACACAGAGAAGAGCCAAACAGAACCAAAAACGAAGGGGCTGGTGTATTTATCAGCAACCCTTCAAGAGGACAGGGCTCTGCTGAACAGCCTCCAAAGGACAGAACATGTCTAAGAGCTTATCTGCATGGTGGGAGAGAGACATCGTTATAGAGTGGAAAGAATCTGTCATTTCCCATCCCAGAAACCTGACATCAAACCCTGGTCACACCACTCACCAGCTGAGCAATCTCGGCCAAGTTATTTAACCACTGTGCCTTTTTTTGTATCTCTAAAGTGAGAATAATAACTCCAGGCTCACACGGTGGCTGCAGGGATCACTGGTACAGAGCCATGTCTGGCACAGAAAGGTGTTCAATTAATATTAATTTATTAATTCTGGACATTGACACTTAAAGAGTCTCAGCATTAACCCCGCACTATCCTCCTGAGCTGTTCCCAGGCTGAAAAGATGGAAAGGGACGCGAGGATCGGAGGTCATAGCTGACATTCTAAGCCAGACCTGGTTCTTGAGTGTAAAACAATAAACAACTTTCACTTGTTATTTTCCCCAGAAGGCTTCTCCCTGGAGTTGATATTACAGAGTTTAAAAGCAAACTGAAGTCAACATTCAGAAGGAAAAAAGCATATGTGCACGCACGCACACTCCCTCCTCTCTGGAAGAAAGGTTACCATGGAGATGAAACAGAGAAACAGCAAAGACACCGAGGAGCCACCGAAATGGCTATAATTAATTTAAAGCATTAAAAACAATTAAAATTGTATTAAAGCAAGTTCATTTGAACGAAGCGTAAATCGGGTGAGCAGATCACATCAAGCATGAACAAAATAAAACATTGCTTTGGGGTGTTGGAACAGGCCCCCCGCCTGTCTTCAAAGAAGAGAAATAAATTATTGCACAGTACTCAGAAACAATAAAATATGTAACCTAATTTATCTAACGTTTCTGAAAACAAGACAGTTCTCCGATAATTCCGTTTCCTCACTAGAGGAAACCCACCTTTATGCCACAGTGAGGACAGACCATTAGTCCTTACTAAATATGGGGATGTGTGTTTCTTTGTCTGTCACTGTGGCCACCAATTGCTCATCAGTAGAAAAGAGGGGAGCAGCACTGTGGGAAGCCCACTCTGTACCTCCCATCCTGGCCCTTCCTTTCATATCCTCCAAGCTCCCTGGAGGAGGAATGGCCCTGTCCTACCAGCATGGGACTGAGAAAGACTTATAACTTATTCAAAGTCTCACAGCTCTGTGGCTGAGGAGTAAGCACTTGAACTCAGACCTGATGGGATTCCAAAACCCACGCTCTTGCCTCCACACCAATTGCTTCTCCTGGAAGACATCAGAATGGGACCCGGGACAACAGGAACCAAGCACTCTTCTGAACACCTACACTGTGGCAGGCAGGGCCTGTGCCACCCATTTGATTTGATCCTCTAGATGAGCCTGAATTTTACAGAGAAGGAAAGCAGAGTGCTCACCAATTTCAGCCTGCCTGACCCCAGATCTGCCTCTTCACCACCCCAGCATCTGCACACACTCCTATGGCATGAGCGTGGGTAAATGCTTTGCATATCACCCATGCCCCATGTATGATCAGGACTTACCAAAGCAGCACATTGAAACATAGAATCTTAACCACAACCATGAGCTGAATAAGTAGTATGATCTCAAGTTTGCTAACACAGCCTGGTGGGGGGGAGGGGGTGGGTAGCAACAGCCTAAAAGAGGTTGCCACAGGCGAGAAGAGTAAGAACTTGGCACAAGGAAAGGGGGGAACTAGGGAAATGGATGGCTGGCAACTCTGCCATGGCTCAGGGGACTGAGCTCAAGTTTATTTTCTATGGTGAGAAATTCCATGGGTCACTGGGAAAATGCTAGCCCTTAAGCTGCCTATGAAGAGGCCATCTCTGTGTTTAATTAGCCCACTCCTGAGTATATTACATACACATAGCCAGGTTTGAGAGAGATTTACTGACCAAATGAAAAATCAGATGTTCTGGGTTCTATGGCTCATGCTTATAATCCCAGCACTTTGGGAGAATCACCCCCTACTTCCCTAAAGTGGGAGGATCATTTGAGCCCAAGAACTTAAGGCCAGACTAGGCAACATATCAAGACTATCTCTACAAAAAACAAATGTAATTAGCGAAGGAAAATTGTTGTGCACATATAGTCATGGCTACTCAGGAGGCTGAGGCAGGAGGATCGCTTGAGCCCAGTAGTTGGAGGTTGCAGTGAGGTGTGATCATGCCACTGCATCCCATCCTGGGTAACAGAGTGAGATCCTGTTGCTCAAAAAAAAAAAAAAAAAGGAAAATAATTTTTAAAAAAGATCAATCAGATGTGTGATAGAAGTTTCATGGCACCTACAGCAGCCTCCCGCCCAAGACGCTGAGAGGGAAGTGAGGAGTGCTCCACAGCCTCCATCCCTCCCGACACCATAAATCAAAGGCCTGGCTAGACAGCTTGCATCTCAGGAAATATTGCCCCTCCTCCCATCATTTCATTAGTGTACACAAACGTGGGGCAAAAGCAACATGTATTTCAAGTTATGATTTCCAGGACTGATAAGCTACACCTAGAGGCACAGACTACCCTCCATGAAGCAGTCTGAGCTAGGAGAAGTTGAAGGAAAAAAGAAGCCAGTTAGAGCTTACAAGGTGGAAATCAGGAAGGAGATGGTGGGGTTCACTGGTTCATTCATCCCCCAAATGTTTACGAGGTACCTGCTGCGTGCCAGGCATGGTTATAGGCACTGGGGACGGGAAAGTGAACTAGAGATGTAATTCCCTGCCCTCACGGGAATTAGAGCCGCCAATCTAGTGGAAGAGAGAGATGATTTTAAAACATACAAAGATCCGGAGGCCAAGATGCTGTTAGTGTGTTTATGAAACAGAAGAAAGCCATGATGGCTAGAATGGGTGTGAGGGAAAGAGTCGGTGATAGGTGGGTCCTGGAGGACCTCATCAGCCGTAGAAAAGAGATTGAATTCTTCCTGGGCCTAAAAGGGGCCTGAAGCAGTTGGAGGTTTAGGACAGCACACAGTCTGAGATATATTTTCAAGTGTTGCTAGGAGCTGAGTGGGAAAGGGATCATAATAGGCTAGAAACAGACCTTGGTTGGGAAGCCCTTTCATCATTATCTACATTATTTACTATGCTGTATATTCTCATGTATTAACTCATATAATGCTTACAACAAACAGCACCCCTTAGCATCTCCACCTCACAGTTGAGGAGACACAGTTGAGGAGAGAGGTTAAGGCAGGGAAGCAGGTGTTGGCCCAGCCCTGCCCTGCCCTGCCCTGCCGTGTGGCACCATCTCAGGGGCACAGCGGCTTGGACAGTGACAGCAGCTGACAGAGGTGGTGAGAAGTGATCAGATCCCAGTTGTGCTGTGAAATTAGTGCCAAGAAGACAAGCGTCTCCAATGAATCAGATGGGAGGTATGAGGAATAGACAGCTGTTGACCACTGATTCCAAAGTTCTAGCAAGAGCTGAGCACAGCCTCTCAGTGGTTCATCAACGTGGAGACTCAGAAGAAGTTTTCACAAACACAGAGTCTAGAAACTTACTCCATGCCCCTGAAGGAGGCATTCCAGACTGGGCCCAGGCGCTGTACTTCAAAGCAGTTCCCAGGTGACCTCGAGGCAGCTGGTCCCTGGGCTGGCATGGGAGCCCCTGCAGGTGGTCTCACATCATCACTCCTGGAATGTGGATGCTATGAGCATCTGTGAGCCACTGCACCTCCAGATGAGGATGGCAAGGCTCTGCCATGGGATGGATTATGCCCAGTCAGTAGGGTGACCAGAGTCTAGGTCTTCCAGCTCCTGAGTCAAAGCTGTGCTTACTACCCCATGTTGACTCCTACTGACAGCTCCAGGTTTTTATCTGCCTCACTCCTCCCTCAAGGTCAGGCAGAACACCCTGAGTGACCTCTGAGGCCACATCACAGGGAAGGCACTATGCTTGGGGTCAGAAGATGTAGATTCATGCCCAGGCTTAGCCACCTACCAGCTAAGAGCTCCTGAGAAAATCCCTTTAACCTCGCTGAGCTTCCATTTCCTCGTTTGTAAAATGGGGACATTTGGTCCCGCTACTAGTGCTTTTGATTAGATGATGAAATAACACAGATAAGACACTTGGCAAGGCCTTAATGCTAGTTACTGTTTGGGTTTTTATGGCCATGAATCCAGATTTCCTGGTTCCTAATAAAATGTCTTTCTCTCACAGCACGTTCTCAAGGATTTTGAAGTCTTGTGTCTCCAAGGTCAAAGGCAAATGCCAAGAGAGGTTGGGAGCCCAGTAGCAAGGTGGGGAGCAGGTGAGAAGTGAGGAAGGAGACAGTGAATGACTAAAGGACATGGAGGATCCATAATGCAGGAGGGGTGCTAAATAGCTTTCTGTGGCCAGGACTGGTGGCTCACACCTGTAATCCCAGGACTCTGGGAGGCCGAGGCAGGTGAATGTATTGAGCTCACAAGTTTGAGACCAGCCTGAGCAAAAGTGAGACCCTGTCTCTACTAAAAATAGAAAAACTAGCCAGGCATTGTGGCAGGCACCTATAGTCCCAGCTACTTGGAAGGCTGAGGCAGAAGGATCACTTGAGCCCAAGAGTTTGAGGTTGCTGTGAGCTACAATGCCACAGCACTCTACCCAATGTGACAGATGAGAATCTGTCTCAAATCAACAAATATCTATCTGTGCTCTCAGGTGTGGCTGAGCCACAGTAACCAGTTATATACCTGTACCAACTTGCACCTGATAGAATGTTTTCAATAAATTGTTTCACTGGAGTCTGTTAACCCTATCCATTAGCTGTTAATACCACCTCCCATTTTAAAAATGAAAAAGCGAGGCTTAGTTAAATAATTTGCCCAGATAACACACTAATAAGCAACAAATCAGAGCTCAGCCCCCACAACCGAACTCCCATCTAGACCAGTGCTATCCACCAGGAATATTATTTTTTAGGTTTCTAGGCCACATACATACTCTTGCATATTTTTTTAAAGGCTTTAAAATAAATAAAATCCATTCTTGGCTGAAAGCATGTAAAAAAAATAGGCCATGTGCCACATGTGGCCTGCGGTCACTGTTTGTCAACTTCTGCTCTAGACTGTAAGTTCACGGAAGGCAGGAACCATGTCTAATGTGTGCGCTGCTGATCCTCAGTGGCTCACCTACAGCAGACACTTGCTAAATAGCTGCGGAGATGAATTTAACTGAAGTAGGTCAGGCAGGATTTATTATTCCCACTTGACAGATGACAGAAATGAAATCAGAGAGTCAAAGTGACTTATCTGAATGAAGCACATAGCTGAGGAAGATCCCCCCAGGCTGTGTGGCTTCCAGCCACAGCTCTGTCCTGTGTCATGCTTCTTTAGATACATGTTGACACCCTGATTCATAGCTGCATTGGCACTCACTCTGGTTCCCAATTCTTCCATGTCTTTGCCTCTGGATTTGATCTCAGGCTCCCAGAAGCCCCAGCAGCCTGGCAGGAAGGAAGTGTCAAGGGTCCCACCCATTTTAGGAGGAGGCACTGGCAATGCTTCCAGCGGGCACCACCTGTCATGATGAAGCGCCCATGTCATGCTCTTGTCCCTGCAGTCCAGGATCTCTCCGGAAATGAGTGCTCCTGTAAGTTTAGAGAAAATGCATTTCTATTCTCTTTTCAGGCTAAAAGCATCTGCTTCCTTCACAAAGCAGATAGTGAACCAGTTATAATTACACACCATACACTGGGGAGCGTGAAAGTGACATTTAGCAACACTCAAGCCTCGGATATGTGGTGGCTGCAGTAAACATTGTATAATTGCTGCAGCATCGATCCCGATAATTAACGCCAAAGAGCAGACACAGAATGGAAGTTCTCCAAGAAACTGCCATAACCTGAAAGTCCAAAGCCTCTCTTGGAGACAGCTCCCCCTCCTCCAAATGGTAAAACATTTTTTAAAATGTTCTCAATTCAAAATTTTTACTGTAGTTTTCCCAGGGCTCAAGGGGCCAGAAAACAGGCAGGTAGAGACAGAAATACCAGGAAGTGCTCTGATGGGGTGGTCTGCTCCCCTAACCCTTCTGTTCTAGCCATGAAATTGGCCGGATCATAGGAGGCAAGGAGTAGGCCTCAAGAGAGGGTCCTGGTGAGGTCAAGCCTGGGGAGGTGAAGGATAAGTCTCACCTATAGCCAGCCAGAGCCACTGGAGGGGGTTCATGGTGAGGAGGAACAGGGCCATATGGCATTTTGAAAGTGGCAGGGAAGCAAGGAGAGAACAACCCAGCTGAAATGTGGTGTAAGGATGAGAAGCGGACATTTCCATGGGCTATTTAAGAGGCAAAATCAGCAGGACTCAATGGGTGAACGGACAAAGGAAAGTCATAGGTGATTTCCGGGGGGCTTCTGGCTTTGGTGACCAGGAGGCCGGTGGTACTGAACCCTAGAATGAGGGAAGACAAGTTTGGAGGGAAAAGGCAATGTCTTCAAGCACTGGGTACACTCATGGTAAGGTGCCTGTGGGGTATCACGTAGAAAGGGAAGTAGGACTCAGAAGAAAGGCTGGATGGAGACTTAAGAGATGTGAGCCATGTGCATGTAGGAAGTGACTGGTCAGAAAGGTGGGTGGGCCTCCTGGGACAGGAAAGTGAGGAGAAAAGAGGGACATAGGAATTAGGGGTGGAGAAAGGAAGAGGCTCCAACCATGGAGACAGAAAACAAACAATGAGAGAAGGCAGAGGAAAAGCGGGGGTCTCTGAAACCAAGAAAGGTGAAATAAGGTGCACAGGCACATCTGAGGTTGCAGTGTAGAGAAGTGAGCTACACTCACCCATCAGTCAAAGACTTTTTGAGCACCTACTAAGTGTGCCTGGTACTATCCTAGGTGCTGAGTAGAGAGCAGTCAGACCAACAAGACAGACAAAACCCTCTACCCTCATGGAGATTTCGTTCTAGTTTGGAGATCTAGATTATAAGCAAATAAATAAGTTAATTGATTAGATACAAGTAGTGGGTGTTGAATAGTGGCTTCCAAAAAGTTATGTCCAACTCCTAACTTCTGGTGCCTGTGAATAAGATCTTATTTGGAAGTAAAGATGTGATTAAATTAAGGGCCTCAAGGTAAGATCCTCATGGAATTAGGGTCAGCCTTAAATCCAACGACCCATGTTGTTAGGAGAGGGAAATTTGAGACATACAGACACACAGAGAAGAAAACCACATGAGGATGGCGGCAGAGATCAGAGCGATGTCTCTTCAAACCGAAAAACGCCAAGGATTTATGGAACCACTAGAAGCCAGGAAAGAGGCTTAGAACAGCTTCTCCTTCAGAGCTTCCAGAAGGAACCAACCCTGCCCACACCCCGATTTCAGACTTCTGGCCTCTAAAACCCAGAGAATCAATTTCTGTTGCTTTTGCGAGAACTGAGAATCCACACAGTTTTTGGTAATTTGTTATGACAGCTCTAGGAAATTAATACGACATGTTAGAAGGTGACAAGTGTGAGAGAGAGAGACTGCGAGAGAGAGAAGGGAAACGGAGAGTGGGAAGGTGGTGAGGGAAGGCTTCACTGAGGAGAGGAGGGAACTAGCCCAGTCTGGGAGCAAAGGTAACGTTGACAAGCCATGTAAAAGGCAGAAATCTACCTGGAAGTTTCAAGAAAAGCCTTGGAGGCCTACAAAACTGGGCAGGGCCAGTGGGAGGGAGAAGAATAGACAATTTCAGAGGGATAACACAGGGTATGAGGTGAGATTCTATGAAGTCGACAATTAAATTTGTGAACACATCCTAGAAAAAGTGCTCCATACCTCGCTGCCGAATATCACTGGTCACCTTCAAAGTACAACCCTTGGGAAGTTATACTTCCTTCGAAGTACTCCCCAGTGCCTAGTCCACCCTTCAGAGCAATTTTGGAACTCTTTTTTCTGGAATGGCCATCAGAGCTACTGTCACAGGAGGCCAGATAATTACGTTTGTGAACTCAACAGGTACAATGTAGGGGCTATGACACACCTTCTGAGTTAAGGACTCTATAATTTGTATGTTACCTAACAAATGCAAACAACGTAACCTAATCACATGTACCCTTATATTTAACCCAATTTTTTTTTAAAGTTCACAAACTCATACTAGAAAAAGTGCTTTATAGGGTGGACTTATAGGCTGGGCTTCTTCAGTCGAAATGTGCACATGAACCCTCTTGAGGAGCATGTAAAAATGAAGGCCTGAGATCCCCCTTTAGAACCAGCTTCTATACCTACAGGGTGCCTGGACTGCTGATGACTGTGCTTTGAGCACAAGGGTGAAGGACAATGTCTTTCAACCCAGAATCTTTATCAGAGTCATCTGAGAAGCCTTTGGAAAAAAAACAAAGATAATGGGTCTGGAGCCCTGTCCCTAGACCAATTAACTCTGAATCTCTGGGAGGTGAGGCCCAGGCACAGATAACTTAACAGTTCCCTGGGCACTTCTAATGTGCAGTCAGAATTGAGAAGCACTGGTCTAGGGCCTTGGAGACTTTTAAAGGACTTTCTCTTTTTCTCTGAGAAAATCGGGAAGAGATAAGAGGATTTTAAGCAAAAGATTGACGTGATCTGATTTCTGTTTTAAGAGAATGACTGTGGCTTCTGGCTTCTACACAAGTTGTAGAAAGCTGGAAAGAGCAGCATTTCCATCATCATAATAGAGAAGCCACATGACCTACAAATTTACAAGTCTTCTTGAATCTATCAGAGAGCTGAGGTCTCTGGGCTACCAGCTTACCTGAAATCTTTAAAGGCATGAAGCCCCGTCCAGATTCTTCTCCCCCGTCTCCTCTGTCTTCAGCCAGTGAAGAAAGAGCAGAAAACCCTTTCCCATCACTCTCAGATCACAGGTGAATATCCCTTCTGCCTTGGGGAATGTGTATTAGTCTGCTAGGATTGCTATAACAAAATACCACTGGCTATGTGGTTTAAACAACAAAAATTTATTTTCTCACACTTTTGAAGACTAGAAGTCCAAGATCAAGGTGTCAGCAGACTTAGTTCCTTTGGAGACCTCTCCCCTTGGTTTGCAGATGACCACCTCTCCCCTCACAGATGACCACCTCTCCCCTTGCAGATGACCACCCCCCTTGCTGATGACCACCTTCTTGTTGTGTCCTCACATGTTCTTTCCTCCATGTGTGCACATCCCTGGTATCTCTGTGTGTGTCCAAACTGCCGCTTCTGATAAGGCACCAGACTAGAGCCCACCCTAACACTTCATTTTACCTTAATCACCTATATCCAAATACAATCACATCCTGAGGTACTGGGGTTAGGACTTCACCATAGGAACCTGGGGGAAGGAGCACAACTCAGTCTGTAACAGAAGAGGAACCCCTAAGAAAACTTTTACCCTGAAAGGGGCCAGGGAAGTGTTCTAGACCCCAGTCATCAGAGATACTCTGCCACAAAGGAAAGGATATGATCAGGGAGGATGTCTTACCACCAAGATTCAAGGATATAACACTTAAGATTTGGGCTAAACAAGAACAAAAAATAATGCCTCCTGCGTTCCCCACCATAACACTATCAAACAAGAATTAATACAACTCTAGTGCTGGGGGGAGAAGCAAGACCTTGGAGATACACTCTCGAAGACATATAGCTACACGCTGAAAACCTAAACCTGAGGGGGGAGCACACATTGAGAAAAAACCTACAGCAAACTAGTCACTACCAAAAGCATGAGGTAACACCAGAGAAATTTAAGTCTTGTAGTGCTCTGAGGCTAAGCACAAAAACAGCATAACCCAGTACCACCTCAGCTCTTAACTAGATTGAGTCAACCTTCAAATCTAAAACTCTAGCAAAAGAAAATGTGGACTCTGCCAGGAATAAATATTATTTACATTAGTCACTACTGTGTTATACAGGGCAATGGTTTTTAACTAAAAATCACATCAGACACACACACAAAAATAAAAACCTCGAGTATCACTGACAGAAAACAAAGCAAGCAATAGAACAAGACTCAGATAAGACAAAGATGTTGAATTTACCATACAGAAAAGTTGAAATAGCATTAACTAATATATTTGAGCCTCTAGGGGAAAGGGTACATTGCATTCATGAACAGATCAATTTCATGTATGTGGAATTTTATCACAGAGGTGGAAACTATAAGAAAAAATAAGATGAAATTGATAGAAATTAAAAATACAGGAACAGAAATACAGAATATCTTCAATGGCCTCATCAGTAGAACAGACAAAGCTGAGGATTCAATCTACCCAAACTGAACCACAAATATAACAAGAAAGAGTGAAATAATAAGGAGGAAGAAGCAGAAGAGGAGGAGGAGGAGGAAAAGGAAGCATCCAAGACCTGTGAGACATTATCAAACAGTCTGGCACATCTGCTATTGGGATTCCAAAAAGAGAAGAGAGAAAGTAGAGAGTGGAACAGAAGAAATACATTTTTAAATCATGACTACGAATTTTTGAAAATTAATGAAAGACATGAAATCACAAATCAAAAAAACTGAGAGATCACCAAGCAGACTAAATATCAAAAGAATACAAAACAAAATCAATTTTTAAAACCTGAACTTGTTGCCTTCAAACTGCTGAAAACCAAAGATAAAGAAAAATATGATAAAAATAGCCAGTGGGGGGTGGGGGATGGGGGGGTGGGGGAAGGTCCATTACATGCAGTGAAATAAAAATAAGAATTACAGCTACTATCAAAATCTATGTAAGTCAAAAGACAATGGAATGACAGCTTTCAAGTGCTGGGAGGAAAGAACTGTCAGCCTAGAATTCTACACTCAGTGAAAGTATCTTTGAAAAATAAAAAAAGAAATAAAGGGCTTTGAGACAATAAAAAGCCAGGAAGATTTATAACCAGCAGACCTGCATTAAAAGAAATGATAATGAAAGTCCTTTAGGCGCAAAAAAATAGAACACCAGACAGAAACTTGAATCTACACAAAGAAATAAAAAGTAATATAAATGGCATAAAGATAAAATAAAAAGTGTTTTTCTATTCTTAATCACTCTAAAAGACAACTGTTTAAAGAAAAACTTGCATTGATATATACGAAAGTAAAACAAGTAACAACAATAGCACACGGGATGAGAGAATGAACTTGGTAAGGTACTGTCCTAAGTTCCATACACTACATGAGAAACAGTGTAATAACACTTGAGGTAGACGATTGCCAAGCAAAACGATATATACTAAACTCTGAGGCATCTGCTTTAAAAAAATATGTAAGGGAGATAAATAATAACCCTACAGTGGGGATAAAATGGGATCATATAAAATAATACAAAAGAAGACAAAGAAAAAGGAAATAGATAATAGTACCAAATGAAAAAGAAAACAACAAATCAATATGGCAGCCAGATGGCAGATTTTAACATAGTCATATAATAATTACATTAAATATAAACAGTCTAAACAAGGGATGGGAACCTTCTCGTGTTGGAAGGCTGCATTAATTTAGCTATTATCAAATTAAGGCCATACTCAAGAAACTTCAATTAGGTATACTTGAAATATACATTATTTTGTAAAACTCTTAACTACTAAGTACTTAGTAATTTCAAAAACTGAAAACTAGTTTTAAAGTTAATTAACCTTTTAATGACTTTGTTGTGTCTGCATTTGTTGGGAAGCATTTGAATATTTTCTTGCACCTGGAGGCCAGCAGTTTCAGTTGATCCCCTAGATGGGTATCAGTCACTTGTGGCCTTAAGGCAGTGGTTCTCAACCTTCCTAATGCTGCGGCCCTTTAATATAGTTCCCATGGGTCACGACCCACAGGTTGAGAACCGCTGCCTTAAGGGCATCTTGATTTGAGTTATTCAGGAGAATGTAAATTCACAGCAATAAGTGGTTGAAAAGCAAGAAAGCATTTTGGGGGCATGTTCCCAAAGGCGTGGGTATTCTACTGCATTTTTCCATATTTCAATTGAATATTTCTTAGCATCAAACAGTGACTTTAAAATGTCATCTACTGGAGGCTCAATCAATTCCATCTGAAGTTCTTCAGGTGCCTTGGTGATATCAACTAACTGAGGCTGACATGCTAATTTTAGTGTGATTCTCAAAGTCCGTGAATCTTTTATTATATTCTCCAATCGATAGGCCTGTGACAGATGCTTATTCTTCAAATAAGTCACATTATCTTCCTGTTCATCAGTCACCTTTGTTAACTGGGGAAAATGTTCTCTGAAATTCCCTTTGAAGAAGCGTTTTGACAAAAGATAGTTGTTTTCAAAATGCTTGGACTTTGCTACCCATCATGATAGACTTAGTTTTCCCTTTAACAACTAGTTATCCCTTAGTTTTCCCTTCAACAACTAGTTATCCCTTAGTTTTCCCTTCAACAACTAGTTATCCCTTAGTTTTCCCTTCCCTTCCCCAAATATTCAAGTCACTTTGATTTGACATGGTATCACACAGAAATGCTGCATCCCGGTAGAAAGCTTCTCTCAATAATTCATGCTGATTCTGTTCTTCATAAAATTTAACTATCTCTTCTCGCAGAGATATAATTTTGGCTGACACCTGTGCCTGTGATAGATGATGCACTTTAGAATGAAACAGCAAATCCACACTGAATATCTCATCATTCAATTTTACCATGTTACGAAACTGACAATGCTGTGTTGCGTTTGCATGAATATAACTTGTTACAAAGTGTCATTTAAAACAGGAAAAGAAATGAACATACAATGAAAAAAAATGAGAGTATCAGAATCTGTGAGTACATTTTTATCCGTGTTATAAACCCTTCATATTTTCCTGTCATGGAAGGTACACCGTCTGTACAGACACTCGCTAAATGTACCAAATTCAGTTCAACCTGATAACATTTACCTTGAAAGTTGTTGAAGATAATCTATTGCCTCTGTTCTGTTCACAAGAGTTCACAAAGAGAGTAACTCCTCATAGCAAAGAAAATCTTCTGTTATAACTTGAATAAAGTATAAAACCCTGTGCCGAGTCCGGAGTATCAGTCAATTCATCCAAAGTGATTGAATAATATTTATTTTCCTTTGAAGAATTCCATTAAGTTGTTAAGTTAAAGGCTGATTCATGCAGCCAAGAAGTTATGATTCTCCTTTAAGGAGGCAATTGTTTATACTTTGAAACCTTACAGTGGCCTAAGCCGCCTACAACCTCAACAATGAATTCTTTCACCATCTCTATTTCATGGAAAAGCTTCCCTTTTCCTTGAGTATATAAACTACTTTATATGTTGCTTCAGCAGCATTATTCCCAGGTCTTACTGCTGCTTGAAGGAACTGTCTTTGCCTTTTTTTTTTCATCATTTAATTTCTGCAATACAACCTTTCACATCTCTCTAATTTAAAATATCTGTGGTCCTTATGAGTGTTACAATGCTGATGAACATTGAATTTCTTTAATGCTGATATTGCAGTACCACAAAGCAATCAAATCATTTCAACTTTAGCAGAAACAAGATAATATTGCACATCCCTATCCTCATTAAATAAATCTGTTGTCTTCCTTCAGCACTCTCTTGGCCTTCTTTGACCTTCTTCGACATGGCAGGCTGTGAAGCAGACAGAAGTAAAAAATACTGTTGAGCTGTGCAACTATTCACAAACTTCAAGTTCACATCATTGTCAAAAGCTGATAACAGACTGGCCTGCTCAACCCCCATAAGCTCTCACTAACCAGTCTCATGCAGTATTGGCCAGTCAGGCAGGGGAAGTTAAAACTAAATTATGGGCTCTGTGCCTGTGGCTCAAGCAGCTAAGGTGCCAGCCACATACACCTAAGGTAGCGGGTTCGAATCCAGCCCAGGCCCGCCAAACAACAATGATGGCTGCAACCAAAAAATAGCTGGGCGTTTTGGCAGGTGCCTGTAGTCCCAGCTACTTGGGAGGCTAAGGCAGGAGACTCACTTGAGCCCAGGAGTTGGAGGTTGCTGCAAGTTGTGATGCCACAGCACTCTACCCAGGGGGACAGCTTGAAGCTCTGTCTCAAAAAAAAAAAAAAAAAAAAAAAAAAAAAAAAAAACTAAATTATGAGCATAGCAGCTGTCAATTTAGCCCTGTCTGGCTTACTAATATCCTAAGTGTTCTGGTCAATCTAAGAGGATTATTTTGTTGAAACATTTTATTCTTTGGTTATTTTAAATATGTTCATTTTAAAAATAAAATTAAAACATAAAATATAAGCAATATATTAATAAAAATTAAAAGATTTGGGTTTTGATTCAATCAAAAGGCCACATTCAAGGACCTAGAAGACCACATGTGGCTGTAAGGCGGCAGGTTCCCCACCTCTGGCCTAAACACACCAGTCAAAACACAAAGATTTTTATACTGGATATAAAAATTAAGACTCAACTTTTAGCCCTATAATATATAAGGAGATGAGTTAAAAGCAAAAGAATGGGAAACTAGATGCCATGGAAATATGAATATAAAGAAAAATGAGGTGTTATATTAATATCAGACAAAGTAGAAGCTAGAACACTGAATAATTTATAAGCAACAGTGACTTTACATAATGTTAAAGAGATAGATTTACCAAGAAGACATAATAATCCTAAATGTATAAACAGCTAATAACAGAGCTTCAAAATACATGAAGCAAAGAATTACAGAGCCATAAGAAGTAACAAGCAAATCCATAATTATGGAAGTCTTCAACAGACTCTCTCTCAGTATCCAATAAGACAATTGGATGGAAAAGGCTTGAACAATACTAACAACCAACTTGACCTGATATTTTAAGAAACTGCACCCAACAATAGCAGAATATAGGCTCTTTACAAGGGCACTTGGAACTTTTGACAATATATGTATTGACAATAGATTCTGAACCATAAAACAAACCTAAAATTTTTGAAAGAATTAAAATTATAAAAAGTAGGTTCTCATACCATAATTAAATGCAAGTAGAAATCAATTTAAAAATTTTGAAAACATCTCCAAATATTTGAAAAGCAACATACTTCTAAATAACCATGGACAAAGCAAAGACACAAGGGGATTTTTTAAATATTTTCAGTTAAATGAAAATGGAAACACAATATGTAAAATATTCAGAATGCACTAAAGCAATGCTTACAGGGAAATTTGTAGCATTAAATGTTTATATTAGAAAAGAATAAATGTCTAAAATTGATTACCTACACTTTTACATTACGATAGTAGTAAGGCATCGACTCATGAATGGATTAATTAATTGTGGTATATGTACACCATGGAATATTATGCAGCCTTAAAGAAAGATGGAGACTTTACCTCCTTCATGTTTACATGCACAGAGTTGGGTCATATTCTTCTCAGCAAAGTATCTTAAGAATGGAAGAAAAAGTATCTAATGTACTCAGCCCTACTATGAAATATAGCCCAAGAAGAAGGGGAAAGGGGAGAGGGAGGGGAGGGGGGAGGATCAGTGGAGGGAGGGTCATTGGTGGGACCACACCTACAGTGCGTCTTATAAGGGTACATGTGAAATTTACTAAGTGTAGAATATAAATGTCTTAAGACAATAACTAAAAAAAGCCATGAAGGCTATGTTAACCAGTTTGATGAAAATATTTCAAATTGTATATAAAACCAGCACATTGTGCCTCATGACTGCATTAACGTACCCAGCTATGATTTAATTTAAAAAAAATTTTTAATGAAAACAGAAAGTAGGAAGAAAATGAGAAATCAAACACAAAGCAAGCCAAGGGAAGGAAAGAGCAAAATCAATAAAATTGAGAACAGAAAACAATAGAGACCAATGTAATCAAAGACTGGTTCTTTGAAAAGATCTGTAAAATTGATAACCCTTTATCTTGATTGAGTAAGAATAACAGAGAGAAGAAATATATTATATCTTTTAGGAAAGAGATAGTGGCAATCATTACTGATCCCACAGATATTAAGAAAATAATAAAAAAGTACCACAAACAACTCCTTTTTTATAAATTTGACAGTTTAGATGAAATGAACAAATTCCTTAAAAAACACAAACTTCCCTGATAATTAAGGATGGTGAGCATTTTTTCATATATCTATACGCCATGCATCTGTCTTCTTCAGAGAAGTTTTTCTTCAAGTCCCTTGCCCACCCTGAGATGGGATCACTTGTTCTTTTCTTGCTAATACGTTTGAGTTCTCTGTGGATTCTGGTTATTAAACCTTACTACTTTGAGCTATCATCTAACACCAGTAAGATTAGCCCATATCACAAAATCACAGATGCTGGTGTGGTTGTAGAAAAAAGGGAACACTTCTACACTGGTGGGACTGCAAACTAATACGTTCCTTTTGGAAAGACATCTGGAGAACACTTAGAGAACTAAAAATAGACCTGCCATTTGATCCTATAATTTCTCTACTAGGTATATATCCAGAAGACCAAAAATCACACTACAATAAAGATATTTGTATTAGAATGTTCATTGCAGCCCAATTCATAATTTCTAGGTCATGGAAGAAGCCCAAGAGCCCATCAATCCACAAATGGATCAATAAACTGTGGTATATGTACACCATGGAATACTATGTAGCCCTAAAGAAAAATGCAGACTTTACCTCTTTCATGTTTACATGTATGGAGCTGGAAAATATTCTTCTTAGCAAAGTATCTCAAGAATGGGAGAAAAAGCATCCAATGTACTCTGCCCTACTATGAAACTAATTTATAGCTTTCCTATAAATTTTAGCCCAGGAATATGGGGAGAGGGAGGGGAGGGGAGGGAGGAAGGTGGGTAGAGAGTGGGTGATTAGTGGGATCACACTTATGGTTCATCCTATAAAGGTACATGTGAATCTCTTTAAGTGTAGAATATAAATGTCTTAACACAATAACTAGAAAAAGACATGAAGGCTATGTTAACCAGTTGGATGAAAGTATTTCAAACTGTATACAGAAACAGTACACTGTACCCCATGATAGTATTAATGCACACAGCTATGATTTAATAAAAAACACAAACTTCTAAAACTCACTTAAGAAGAAATAAATAGCCTGAATAGCTCTATTAAATACATAAAATTTTCATTTTTAAACTTTCCAACAAAGAAAATTTGAGGTATAGATGGCTTCACTGGAAAATTCTATCAAACATTTAAAGGAGAAACACTAAGGATTCTCTACAAAATCTTCCAGAATACAGAAAAGGAGGCTGGGCACAGTGGCTCAAGCCTGTAATACTAGCACTCTGGGAGGCCAAGGCAGGTGGATTACCTGAACTCACAGGTTCGAGACCAGCCTGAGCCAGAGTAAGACGCTGTCTCTAAAAATAGCTGGGCATTGTGGCAGGCACCTGTAGTCCCAGCTACTCGGGAGGCTGAGGCATGAGAGTCACTTAAGCCTAAGAGTTTGAAGTTGCTGTGAGCTATGACGCCACAGCCCTCTACCAAGGGTGACAAAGTGAGACTATGTCTCAAAAAAAAAGAATGTAGAAAAGGAAGAAATATTTCTCAATTCATGTTTTTTCTCAATTCATTTTTAGGGGTCTGTTTTAACTTGGTACCAAAATGAGATAAAGATATGACCGAAAAGAATACTGTAAACCAATATCTCTCCTAAATATAAATCCAAAACCCTCAAAAAAAAAAAAAAAGCAATACTAATAAATCAAATCCAACAACAAGTCAAAAGGATAAAACATGATCAAGTGTGACTTACTCTAGTATGCAAGGAATATTTAACATTAAAAAAAAACAGTGAATGGAATTTATCATATCAACAAACTGAAGAAGAAACACCGCCTCGGTTTCCCGGTGCTGCCATAACAAATTACACCAAACTAACAGCCTTAAAACAACAGAGCTTTATACTCTCCCATTTCTGGAAGCTAGAAGGCTGGAATCAAGGTGTCAGCAGGCCCAGGCTCCCTTGGAATGCTCTAGAGAGGTCTTCATTATCTTCCAGCTTCTGGCGGTTGCCTAAAACCCTTAGCGTGTCTTGGTTTATGGCCACATAATCTTCAGTCTCTGCCCCCTTCTGCACATAGCCTTGTTTCCTGTGTCTTCTCTGTGTCTTCAAATCTTTCTCCTTTCTAGTCGTTGGATTTAGGGTCCACCCTATGCACAATGACCTCATTTAACTTGACAACATCTGCAATGACCTTACTTCCAAAGAAATCATATTTAGAGCAACTGGAGGTTAGGACTTTTCTATGATCTGAATGATGGTGCCCCTCTAAACTTTATGTTGAAATGGAATCCCTGATGTGGTGGTTTGGAGCATGAAGAGGTGGGTCTTCGGGGGAAGTGATTAAATCCTTAGGGCATCCCTTTCCTGAATGGGTGATCGTCATATAAAAGAGATGGAGGAAACTCACTGAGGTCTTTTTACTCTTCTGTGCTTCTGCCATATGAGAACAGCATTTGCCCCCCTTCTCCCCTTTCTGTCCATTCAGCCACGTGAGGACACATTGCCGTCGACAGTGTCATCTATGGGGAACAGATTTTCCCCTTACACCAGACCTGTCAGTACCTTGATCTTGGACTTTCCAGCCTCCAAGACTGCAAGAAATAAATTTTTATTGTTTATCAGTCCCCCAGTCTGTGATATTTTACTATAGAAGCACAGACTAAGGCAGACTTCAGCATATCTTTTGTGAGGACACAATTCAATTGATAGCGAATATCATATCGTAAGTACAGAAAAGGCATTTGTAAAGTTCAGCATCCACTCATGTTAAAATCACTCAGCCTACTAGAAAGAAAAGAAATTTTTCTAAACCTGAAAGAGAGCAACTGCAAAAACCTCCAGCTATTAACATGGTCGATGGTAAAAGACGACATGCTTTTCTCCTAAGATAGAGAACGAGGCAAGGATGTCTGCTCTCATTCTATTCAACATCACACTAGAAGTCCTAGCTAGAGCAATAATGTAAGAAAAATAAATAAATAAAAAGCTACCAAAGCTCGGAAAGGAAGAATAGGACTGTCTCTATTTTTAGACAACATGATGCCATAGAAAAAACTACTAGAACCAATAAATGAGTTTAGCAAAGTCACGGGGTACAAAGTCAATATGCAAAATGCCAGTGTATTTGTATTTCCTAAGAGTGAACAATTAAAAATTGAAATATGCAAAACCACCATTTATAACAGCACCAAAAGTCCACAGAACAGGTACATACAAGACTAACAAAATATGTGCAGGGCCCACATACAACAAACTAAAACGTGCTGATGAAAGAAATCAAAGAAGTCCAAAATAAGCAAAAAGACTTTGTTTATGGACTTGAAGGCTCAGTGTTGTTAACATGCTAACTCTCGGGGCGGCATATGTGGCTCAAAGGAATAGGGCGCCAGCCCCATATGCCAGAGGTGGCAGGTTCAAACCCAGCCCCAGCCAAAAACTACAAAAAAAAAAAAAAAATGCTAATTCTCCCTAAAGGGAACTACAGATTCAATTCACAGTTTCAAACAAAATCTCTTGGACTTTTCATAGAAATCAATATACCAATTCTAAAATGTATATGGAAAGATAAAGGAACCAGAATGGACAAAACAATGTTTTAAAAGAGCAAAGTTTGAGAACCCACACTACCTGCTTATCCTAGAGCCACAGCAACCAAGAGAATGTGGTTCAGGAAATCACCACAGGCGTGGTAGAGTGCTGCAGCCCACTCCTGCCAGCTCATCACAGCTAAATGTCAAACTTTCAAGAGTTGTACAGGTTTGTTGTTGTCACATTTATTGCTTGAAGTTATCCACTGTGAGGATATTTAAAAAACAAAACCCAGCAAACACTACAAACCAGGATATACTCCCAACCCCCACAAGAGCCAGTTCTTAAACATTACCCAGCACAACTCTACATCTAGATCAAGGGAATAGGATTCAGAAATTGACCTAGATACAGTTAAGCAATTTATTTTCAATAAAGGTACAAAAGCAATTCAATGGATAAAATATAGTCTTCTCCGTAAATGGTGCCGGGACAAATTAAACATATAGGAAGATAAAAAGAAATGAACTTCCCTCCATCCTTTGTACCATATACAAAAATTAACTCAAAATGGATTATAGACATAAATGTAAAATATAAAACTGTTAGATAAAAACATAGGAGAAGCCAGGTGTGATGTCATATGCCTGTGGTCCCAGGTACTCAAAAGGCTGCGGCAGGACGATCGCTTGAGCCCAGACATTCCAGGCTACAGCCACGCTCACACCGGTGCCCTGCATAACAGAGCAAGACCCTGTCTCTTTAAAAAAAAATAGGAAATCTTTGTGAACCTGAGTTAGGCGAATATTTCTTAGATATGACAACAATTGACAAATCAGACTTCACCAAAATTAAGAACTTATGTTCTGTTGTGAGATTGAAAAGACAAACCACAGACTAGGAGATCAAATCATATATCCAGTAAAGGACTTGGCACAGAATGTACGATGTAGTCTCAGAACTTGATAATAACATGAAAGCTGATGATCCAATTCTAAAAATAGGCAATAAGCACACAAAAAATGACATCAACCTTATTAGCCACTGCATAAATACAAACTTAAACCACCATAAGAGGCCACCACACATCCAGCATAATGGCTAAAATAATTCTTTTAACTGATAATTTCACGTGCTGAGTGTCAAAATATATATAGGAGTATACCAAAATACACCCCTACCAGTTTGACAGTTTCTTATAAGTAAAATAAACCCTAGAGGGACGCAACACAGCCATCCCACACCCAGGTATTCATCCAAGTGAAATGGAAGCTTTTATTTACAGAAAAAACTATATGTGAATATCTAAAGAGAAACCTGATTTATGATTGCCAAAATTTGGGAAGGACCAAAGGTCCTTCAACTGGGGAAGGGATAAGCAACTGTGGGATATCCATGTGAGGAAATCCACTCGGTAAAAAATGAGCACACAACAACATAGGTGAACCTTGAACGCATTATGCTGAATCAAAGATGACGACTCAGGGCCCACAGGCAACGTGGTTCTATCTACACGGCATTCTGGAAAGGCAAAGCGTGCGGAGAGAGAAAACAAGTCAATGTCACCAAGGGCTGGGAAGAGATTGTTAGAGGAGAATTAGAGAAATAAAACTCTTCTGTATTTTGACCTTAGTGGGGGTTAAACCCCTGTAGGCATTTGCCAAAACACGCAGAATCAATACTAGCACGGACAAAGTTTGCTATGTATACATTATTCCTTAATGAAAGCAACAGTTCAATTTTTAAGAAAAGGATCGCTCTGGCTTAGGACTAGACTGCACGCAAGAATGGAAGCAGGGGACCATTAGGAGACTCCTGTGTTAGCCCAAGCAAGAGATGCTAGTGGCTTGGACCAAAAGTGGCTGTGAAAGCTGGCAATATGGAAGGTCATCGGAGACCCTTGTGGAGGAAGTTTCAGTGACAGGGCAAAGGGAGAGTCAGCCTGCAAGCACGAGGAGTGGGGTGTGAACATGTGCTGGCAGCGCTGGATCCCAGAATAATCTTTCAAGAAAACTGCACAGACTTGTTCCCCAGGCGAGCTCAGACTCACCAACCATCCCAGTTTGAGGGGGACTTTCCTATTCATAACATTGGAAGTCCAGTCTCCAGGGCAACCCCTTAGTCCCGGGCACACACAGAAAATTGATCATCTAAGCTTGGTCCCCCCAGCCTCTGGCCAGCCTGCAGGTCAGCTGTCCCTATGGGGCAGCGTCCCTGCCCTCCATCCTTACAAGCCTCTGAGCTTCTGGTGGTGATATGCTCACAGATGGATGCAAGGGTGCCACAATGCTTGAGAACAGCCGTGACACTCTGCTGCTTTTTCTGTCACCTTGTGATGGCTAATACATGACTTGTGCATCAGGAAGAAAAAAGAGTGGTTTTGTCGTGCCACTACCACAAAGTCAAGAGCACCCAGCTTGGGACATTCGCAGTAGTGAAGAAGGTCGGGGTAACAGTTGAGTACCCAGACTCAAACATCAAGTGGGACCGGGATTGGAATCCCAGCTCTGTCACTTTCTAAGAGAGCAACTTTGAGCACACTCCTGTGACCTTCAGGCTTCCTCTCTGAAAAACAGTTGTAAGGAATCCTACCTCATTGGATTGTTATGAGAACAAAATTAAATGACATTATGCATGGAGGGAAAAACACTCAGCTCAATACTTACAATAGCAACAAATAAATGCAAATATTATAAAATGTTCCCAACGGGAACGTTCAACAATCGGGAAGTGGTTAATAAATTAGGCTACACACACCATGATTTATTTATAGAATCCTATATGATGCAGCCATTAAAAATAATGTTCTGAAGAATATTTAATGGCACAGAAAAATGTTCACTATATAATTTTAAGAGAAAAAATTAGGCTGTAAAACTCAAGTCTCAATTCTGTTCTTAAAAGAGAGAGAGTGTGTGTGTGCATGTGTTGTGTGTGTATGTAGGGGGAAAAATTAAGAAATATAGCAAAATGGTGGCTGGTTTTCTTTTCTAATTTCTACATATTCTTCTGTATTTTTAAGTTTTCTCTAATAGCATACATTGTTGGTCCTTTATGTCTGCAGATTCCACATTGTTAGAGTCAATCAACTGCGGATCAAAAATATTCAGGGGAAGAAACAATTAAAAAAATACAAATTGAAACTACATAGTATAAGAGCTGTATACATGGCATTTACATTGTATTAAGTATTGTAAGTAAATCTAAAGGTGATTTAAAGCATAGGGAAGGAGAAACGTAGGTTACATGCTACTTTGTAACCCTTTGTAACCCTTGTGCCCTTTTCTATACAGGACTTGAGCACCCTCTGATTTGGGTACCTGCAGGGGGTTCTGGACCCAATCTCCTGTGGATACTGAGGGAAGACTGTATTATTCTCATAACGATGGGTTTTATTTTTAAAATTCAGTTGTCAAAAATATGTTCAAGATTCTTCTCTAGCATGTAGGTATGCCAAGCAATATTCTAGACTCCGAGGCTGCTGTGTTGAAAAGACAACAGGCAGGATTTTCCCAAGACAGCCCTCTAGCCTTGCCTTTAATTCTCTGTAGCTGTTTTGTGCACTAGTTTTGTCTCCTACACTACATTGTTTATCCCTCAAGGGAAAGGACTGTAGGGTCTCCTTCTCTGTGGCCCTAGAACATCACACTCCAGGAACACGAGAAGAACTCAGTGACAGATTTCACTTTGCAACCAGACTGATTGCACAGGGCCAGTTTTCTAGAACTGGGTATTACAGGAAGAAAAGAAGAGAGTTTCCTTTGTACGTTGGGCTGGTATCAGCCACTTCCTCCAATTTCCTGAGAGTAACGGGTTGAACAGCCAAGACGGCCACCTTCAGGGGGCAGTCCCACGGCTGGTCTGGCCTCTTCTGAGGGGAGCTTCTCTTTCTCCAGACACCAGGGCACACACTATTGATCTGCCTTTTCTTTTCTTTTTTTTTTTTTTTTTGGCCAGGGCTGGGTTTGAACCCACCACCTCCAGCATATGGGGCCAGCACCCTACCCTTTTGAGCCACAGAATCTGCCCGATTGACCTGCTTTTTCTCACTTGAAGCAGCTTGAGAGCCTGGCCCATGATCATGTCCCCCTCTTATATCAGAAGTTCATCCTCATTCCCTGGAGCCCTTGGAGCAAAGTGGTGAAGACTACAGAACTTGGGGCGGCGCCTGTGGCTCAAGGGAGTAGGGCACCAGCCCCATATGCCAGACGTGGCAGGTTCAAACCCAGCCCCGGCCAAAAACTGCAAAAAAAAAAAAAAAAAAGAAAAGACTACAGACCTTTCTTAGAATGATGTTTCTCAATTCATAAAATATATACACAGGATTACAAAGAAAAGTATACAATTAAAGACAATTACCTAAATGTCTAAAATTTCATATATAAGTATAGATTTGCTGCTTTTACTGCATTAATAAATATTCACTACTTTTACTACCCATATAGAAGTTATTTTTGCCTAGCTTGAATAAAAAAAACAAAACGTCTGGATATCTTTGATGACACAATACATATTGGACATCCAGCAGATTTTGATTTTTTCCTATGGCAACAATGTTAAAAATCTGATACTGTTGAAAATGGAATTGAAGCTTAAAGAGAAGTTTCTCTCAGCGACAAAACTCTCCGCAGATTTTTAGCTAAACTCTAGTTGTTAGTGGTTATTTTGCCCCAAGATCAGGGAGTTCATCTGTGGCTTGGTCAACATCTGAAGATGATTTGTATTGGCAAGGAAAGGACTGCAACTTTATGGTCTAACTTTGATACCATCAAATAGAAATACATTTAAAAGAGTTCTGTAGGGTTTCCAGGTGTTTGTAGAATTCTCTTTTCAAAATTAATTGGCAGAATTTCTTATCTCAACTCCATCAAGGGAAGGCACTTCCTCCAGCTCTGACAGTGTGCAGAGATGTCAGCCTCAAACCTCCTTCTCTGTGAACGGCTCAACCAAGACAGTCAGGGACGTTCACAGGTGTATCCATGGCAGTGACATCAGGGCCTAGAACTGAAAGACTCGTCTCATCCAGGTGGTTAAAAATATCTGGCAGGTAAGCCAAACCAGAGACAAAATTCCTTCTTTCAAAGTATTCCAAAAGTGACACTCCCCTCTTGAATGTCAGCGAGCTTCTCCGTGGTAGAGAAGTACATCATTTTCTGTTATCATTTCTTCACAAAAACCTGCCAAGGAGAGGCTGCCAACTCCTCCCACGCTATGATTCAGAGACTGGCTTTTGATAAAGTTGATAACTTTTATGGCCATCAGTGAAATTTCTCTCAGGATCATCAGAAGAGCCAGAACGTGTCTGTGTTAATGTGGTGGCCAAGGACACCATGAGGTATATCAAAGGCAGGTGCACCTCCAACCATGGTGGGGACCCCCGTGCACAGATGTGAAGGACTTCTGTCCACCCAGGTTTCTTTGACCAAATAAACAAACTTTGTATTCGTTTCCCAAATGTCAGCCATCTTTGTAGTTCCCAAGGGCACTCACAAAATAAGAAGCCTTCTTTGCTGACATAACACACGCTGTGAGTGACGCTGGCAGGTGGCTACATGACATGATGTCTGTAGTCTCACCGACCTGCTGAAGGGAATGGCCAGGCTGCTGATTTCTCCCTAACGTGCTCCAAGATACACCTACTACAAATGTCTTAACACAATAACTAAGAAAACGACACGAAGGCTATGTTCACCAGTTTGATGAAAATATTTCAAATTGTATATAAAAACAGCACACTGTACCCCATGACTGTATTAATGTACACAGCTATGATTTAATAATAAAAAAAATTTTTTTTTAAAGATATGCCTACTACTCCCCACAGAGGTACCTCCTCTGACTAAGGAGCCATTTCTGGTTTTCATCTCTGTCCTGGTTCATAAATAGACTCCACAGCCCCAGTGTACGTGGCTGTAGGTAAAGTTTCTCCAGGAGCAGGAGGCTTCTTTTGTTTGGCCTCTGCTGAACAATTTCAAGAACACCTCCAGAACAGGTTTGCATGCGATGGCAGATCCGTATTCTGAAGCATCCAACTTCTTCAAACTGATTCCTTCACGCATATACACACACAAAACCCCGTGTTTTCACTGGTTACATTTTCCAGATGGACAGACATGACCGGCTCTTTCCATACCCCTCACTTCAAAACTCTGTCCTCAAGAATTTTTTCACAAAGGGAAAAAACAAGTCCTTGTGACTTTTTCTGTACATGAAGCCAGATGCGCAGTTTTCAACAGCCCTTCTTTTTCCTGGGCCTGTTCAAGATAAATGGAGTCTATAAAAAATAAATAATAAACAAAGCTAAAATAAAATATTTTATTCCGCTGACATTCTTTGAAATTTCATATTTTGTTTGTGGTTCCTAAGTAATTTGATTGATCTACCTAACAGAGAATCATTGGTATGTTAATTAAGTAAAATGTAAAATAGTCATTAAATTGTATGACGAGTCACATAAGACAGGTTTTACAATTAGCCCAAGTTTCAGCACTTTAGCGCTTTTTAAACTTTGCACAGACAGGGTATTACAGCAGTTGCCCATGGAATTTAGCTGTTGCTACCCGTAGCTTCCTATGACTTTCTAGAAATGATGACATTCTAATATTGCCAGCGTTTCTCTTAAAGGTATGATTTATTTTTTATTGTAGTATGTTCTCATTTCAAATTAATAGGAGGGTACACATTTTTAGGTTACAACGTTCTCACTTCCAAGGTAAAGCTCAAGTTGTAGAAGCGTCCTTTGCCCAAGGGGTGTGCTGAACACCCTGGCATTGGGCACATTAGGTAGGATCCAGCCAAATGCCCTCCCCCTTCCCAGCTCTGCCTTCTCACCCCCTCCCCCTTGCTAGCCTATTTTTGTTTCTCATGAAGGCATTTTTTTATATGTGTAGTATATTCACAGAATAACAGCATAAGAAAAACATTTTAGTACTGGACTCTGCATGCATTCTGACAGTTAGCTCAGCAATCAAACATATCCAAACTCTCTGCCTATGGAGGGTTAAAAATTCAGGTTAGAACAGTTCAGATTGCAGAACTGCAGCAAACTATGAAAATGACTCAACTCCTTCTGCGTATTGATCTACAACCATCGCAGTCAAGGACTGTTGGAAGGTCACTTAGAGCACTCAGATTCCCTGCTCAGCGGCCGTCCGAGTGGTGTGCGGAGTTTCCAGGGAAGTGGCCAGCTCTGCTGCAGGAGATCGGCAGGGTAGGCTGAGCTCACACTCTGTCTAGCGCCGGTCTAATAGCTACTGCAATTTTCAAATAGCAGTGGGTGTGAATGACATTTCCAGATATCTGCAACAACTGTAATGTGATACGAAAATATTTGGGATTTCTATTAATGACGAAAATCACAGTTTGTGCTAATACTGCTGGTTTGTTGCCACAGTCACTAAATTGAAGGAAATATTATGTCCCACCTAGAGGATGGTAAAAATAAAGCTATAATTTTTCCCTGTCCATATTCACGGACCCCCTGGCTCCTGTTCCACAGAACCTTGGGGGTAGCCAGGGTGGCAATTCAGGGAACCCAGTTATGAACCTGTCCCTTGTAGGGTCATTGTTGTCTCGGAGAACGGTTCTTAAATTTCAGACAAGACAAATGAGAAACGGAATAAATTTTTATAACACTCAACTTATTTTTAAACAAGTTTCTTTTCTTCTTTGCTTTTAAAATATTCTTTTGATTAAATAATAGAGACAGTAGGTAGTAATTTTTTTAATGCCTTTACTAGTCAAAAATGAAGTCAGTTCCACCACCTACTCTTTTTATTATATTCATTGTCCTTCGAAACCCAAACTGTGAGGCTTGTTACTCCAGGACATCGTGACACACCCAGCGAGCCCCAATGTCTAGTGGGGCTAGACTAGGACCCTAGTTTAGTTCATTTATCTAGACTTCCAGGCAGGTGACCCCCTTTCCAGACCATGGTGCAATCCTTACCAACATGGCCACCCCATTGTCCTGGTAGAGACTGATTGGTAGGGTGGATACCTGACTCAGTCTGGTCAGCTGAACCTGAAAAGGATGTGGCTGTGAGTGTCTGGTGTCATCTTAACACTACAAGGGAAGCTGGCCCCGAATGAAGTCAGCAGAGACAAGAGGGCAGAAACGTGGGCCCTTGATGACATCACAGCACTGGCCTACAACCTGGGAGCTGAATCACTCCTGGCCTTCTGGCTACATAGATGGCCATTTATAACCACTGGGTTCAGGGATGTCTGTCCTCCTAACTCATGCAGCCAGGCACCTGGGGAGACAGTGGGGAGGGGAATTACCTCTGAGAAATGAGTTCTTGCAAGAAAAACCCAGGACCAGATGGCTTCATGTCAGAATTCTACCAAACCTTTAAAGAGGAACTAGTACCTATACTACTCAACCTTTTCCAAAATATAGAAAAAGGCAGAATACTACCCAACACATTCTATGAAGCAAACATCACCTTGATACCCAAACCAGGAAAAGACCCAACAAGAAAAGA
>NW_003852481.1:4162961-4210902 GCF_000181295.1 Otolemur garnettii | reverse complement strand
GGGGGGTTGGAGGGATCACTTCTGAGGTTTATCTTACAAGGGTACAAGTGAATCTTTCTAAGAGTAGAATGTGAATGTTTTAAAATAATAACTAAGAAAATGACATGAAGGCTATGTTAACCAGTTTGATGGAAGTGTTTTGGATTGTGTGTGAAAACCCCACACTGTACCCCAGATGTGCATTAATGTACATAGTGACCATTCAATTAAATAAATAAATAAATAAATAAAAAGAAATGAGTTCTTGCATCAAGGTTCATCCCAGTTCATATAGATTATCTCTCCTGCAACCCTAACTCAATCCATCTCCCCGTGTATTGCTGATTTTACCTACTAAATATTCCACTAACCTAAGGTGACCAGATTTTAACATTGGTAAAGTGGGACACCATTGATGGGAGGGACTATTGACTGAGCTGTTTATGGTTAGGGACCCTGGGGCGGGGGGGACTACTTGTTTGTTCCAGACAGTTTGGCTCCTTCTGAGCTAATTGTCCTTGCCTAGAAGCGAGGGAGGGAGCCAGTCCCCTTCTGATACTGATTCTACCTGAGCGACCTTGCCCAGGAGGGGAGTAGGGAGTTTACATTAGCCTTTTCATTTCCAAATGAAGTTACATTAACCTGTTCATTCCCAAATGGAGTTACATTAACCTTTTCTGCAGCCAAAAACTGTATATTCCCTTCCCATTCTCCCACCCTTCCCTAGCTTGTCATGCATTCTTTCCAAAAATCGGGACTTTTTTAAAACGCCACAGGACGCAGGACAAATTGTTAAAAAGTGGGACGTCTGGTGACCTTACACCAACCCTTCCTATTCTTTCCATCTCCACTGCCATCTCTAGCCCAGCACTGCCAGCTCATGTTTGGTCTAAGGCATCAGCTCACCAACCGCACTAGGGTCTCTTCCAAACAGCAGCCAGGGTGATTTGGCTTTAATGCAAATGAGTTCCTGTCACTTTCCTGTGTAAAACCTTGTGATGGTTTTCTGTTTCACTGAGAATAAAGTGCAAACTGCTCAAGTTCCTTACAAAGCCCCGTGGAACCTGCCCCACCCCTCCTCCTATGTTCAGTTGAAGCAACCAGATCCTTTAGCCATGGGCTGGGCAGCCACTTACTCAGGGAAAGAGTAATGACCAGAGCACACCCTTTCACAGCCTCCACAGTCCTTCCTAGGATTCAATACAATTTCCTCACTGAATTTTTGTTCCCTCATTGAATTTCCACCCCCTAAGACAGTGTACATGTTTAAAAACTCTTTGTGGAATAAAAGGATGAATCTCCACAAATAGTCACAGACAAACCTGGGGAGTCCCTTGTACCCCAAGGAGTATCTGGCTTGGTAAACAGCACACAGAAGCCCTGTTCCCCAGCTCCCTGTGTCCTGCTCACAGACACAGCAGCTTGCACTTGACTGCTCCCTCCTGCACTGTGCAGAAGGGGAGTATGTACCCCCCTGTGCTCATCAGGGAGGCCCAAAGACCCTCACTCTCCTCTGAATCACAGCATTGCACTGTGCATGTGATGAACTGTTTCTGTCCTCCCAAAATTCACACGTTGAACCCTAACCCCCTGATGTGTTGGTGTTGGGAGGGAGGAGCTTGAGAAAGTAACTAGGTTTAGATGAAATCATGAGAATGGAGCTCCCAAAGTGAGATTAGTGTCTTATAAAGAAAGGAAAGGACTCTCTCTCTCTCTCTCTCCCCCCCCACTCTTTTTTTCTTCCTCCCCCACCCACCACACCTACCACCTCACTCCCCACCTCCCACCCTGTATAAGGATACAGCCAGAAGGCACCATTTTCAAACCAGGAAGAAAGCCTCTCCAGATCCCACTGGCACCTTGATGCTGGACCTCCCCAACTCCAGAACTATGAGAAATATTTGTTGTTTAAGCCATCCGGTCTATGGTATTTTGCTATAGCAGCCCAAGAGAACTAAACTTCTAATGACTAAACACATTAAAAGTGTAGGCTACAGAGTCAGGAATATGGACTCATTCCAGCTCTGCCACCTACCAGCTGAGTTTCCCTGGGCTAAGTTCATAACACCTCTAAACCTCAGTTCCTCATCTGTAAAATGGGACAATAAGAGACAAACCTCACAAAGTTGCTATGAAGATTAAATGAAATAATAAACATAAAGTTCTCAGCAGAGTACCTGGTGCACAATATGAACATTCAGCTGGGTGTATCTTTACTTTTACTTAGATTACTGTAGTGGAATTGAAACAGCCTTTAGGATTAACTACAGATGACCCCTGAACAATGCTGGAGTTAGGGATGCCAGCCCTTCTGCTCAGCGGTCAAAAATCCCCAAAACTTAGCTACTGATAGCCTAGTGTTGTCCAGAAGCCTTATTAATCACATTAAAAAAAATTAACACATATTCTGTATGGTGTATGTAATGTAGACTGTATTATTATAATAAAGTAAGCTAGAGAAAAGGAGATGTTATTAAGAAAATCGCAAGGAAGAGGAAATACATTTACTATTAATTAAGAGCAAGTGGGTCATCATAAAGGTCTCTGTCCTTGTCATCATCTTCACCTTGAATAGGCTGACGAGGAGGAGGAGGGAGAAAAGGAGAAAGAGGGTCGATCTGGCTGTTTCAAGGGTATTCTGTGATAGTAAACGATATGAATATCATTTGTATCCATTCACGGCATACCTAATTTTCTCTTAATTTTTTCAATATTTCTAAGCTATATATTTATTCATCTGTGCGTTTTTTCAAATAGTCACAAATCTCCAAATAATTTTCCAATATATTCATTGAAAACAATCCACATATTAGTGAACCTGTGAAGTTCAAATCTGTGTCGTCCAAGAGTCAGCTCCTCTACCTACCCTGATCCCCTGGGCTCTGACAGCTCAGGGGTCCCCTGTGATAAGGAGTCCGCAGAAGATTGCCCCCTCTGGGCCTACAGTGAGTTGAGATAATTTGTGGAGTGAATGCAGAAAGGACCAGAGCGGGATACTTCTTGGCCCCACAAGAGGGTCTGTCCCCTGCAGAACCCAAAGAGGCACAGCCCAAGAGGATGTTTTAATGAACCCAGTACTGTTCATTCCTTCCAACAGGCCTTCCTGGACACAATGGTCTGGACTGCTGATTGGGCTTTCTTTTAACACTATGGTCGCTGTCTCTCCCTCTTGGTAACCACACAGATGAATTTCCTGCTAATGACATCCTCAGCGTGCTCATACCCAAAGGCTTTTTTGCAAGGATGCAATTCAGACACAGCTTTACATGTGCACACATCTGAACAAAAAATGTATTCCTTCATGCCTGCCTGATGTTTCAGCTGAAAGCAGCTGCTTAACAACTGGGAAGATGAGAGAGAGAGAGAAGGAGAGAGAGAGAATACTTTATATCTAAAGAGTGTGTGTACCAATCAGGCAACACAATCAATCACTTCTAAAGGGCGCACTTCCCCTGGAGAAAAGGTTAGAGGAAATAAGCAAGCAGATTTAATGAAAAATTCTGAGTCTATTGATTGAAATCTGTTGCGTATTCTTGCTATTTAAGAACACACCATTTTTGCATTAGGCAAAAATAGGAAAAGCTTTTCAAGAGATGGGAAAGTTTAGCAAGGATGCCTCAACCTCCTTCCCTGTTGTCTTTATGGTAAGACTTGTCCAGGCCCCTGCAGACGGAGGAGGACCCTTCTGCTCCACTGCTGATAATGACAACAAAATGCAGCTCCCAGAATGCATTGCACTCCGCTCCATCTCCGTCCTTTGCAGAAGCTGCTCCCTCTGCCTGGAACCACCCAGGACTCCCTACTTCCCTTTGTCCACCATAGTTAGCCTAAATGGTGGCGTCTAAAACCATTTCCTGTCCAAAGCATTTTATTGATGGCCCCAGACAATGTTAAGAGCTTCCTCCAGGGGGTTCCAGTGGCGCCTCGCCCCGCCTTGTGGTGACAGTGATCGCACTGCTGTAACTACCGCTCCCTAGACCCATTTGTTCCCGCATTTTTATGTTCTGATAGGTCAATGTACCCACTCCTATGGTGATAATGATTACTCTGCTTACATTGCTCAACTTTAAAACACATTTTTCTTTCATGTCTGAATGCTGAAACTAGGATGTTTTGCAAATAATGTGTACATTGAGGTGGTGGTGTATCTGGTTTTTTTCTTTTGAAAAGCTGTTATTATACTGAGAATGCATCTTAACAACAAAGAACTGTGTTGCTATACTTATCCGTGTGTCTTGACTACAGATTCCCAGGGAGCAGGAACTGTTTCCCAATCAGCTCTGCCTCCCACCCCTTAGCAGAGCACCTGCTGTGTAGCTACTGTCCCGCAAAGGTTGGAGGGACTGAGGGATGAGGGTGTCTCCAGGGGTGCTGCTATAACAGAACCACAGATTGGGTCACTTATAAGCAGAACTGTGTTGGCTCATGGTTCTGAAGGCTGAGAAGTCTAAGGCCAGGACACCAGCAGGCTCAGCATCTGGTGAGGACATTCTCTTTCCTAGATGGCACCTTGCACGCTGGGTCCTCACACAGCAGAAGGCAGAGGACAAGAGAGGAAGCCCACTCCAAAAGCCCTGGCATTCGTCCACATGTGAGGGTGGAGCCCTCATGACCAGAACAACTCCGATGAGGTCCCATCTCCCAACACTATTGCACTAGGGAGTAAATATTCCACTCGTGAGATTTGGGAAACATTTAAATCATAGTAGGGGAGAAAAGAAGAAATAAAGGAGAAAGGAAGGGAACACTCTACGATTTAGATATCACCCTCTCATCCGCATCTCATTTGGTTTCACTTCCTGTCAGAAAGCACTGCGGTTTCTTCCCCAGAGAGTTCCCTTTCAGCCATCCTCCTCACCACCGTCCAGGCACCCACCTCTGTGACCAATTATCAGCACAACACATGAGTAGCCAACCAAACAAGGCACACACGACCAGGAGAAAAACTGATTCAAAGGCCTCATTCCATTCAGCTTCACCAGCCAGGAGACCCTGCCGTGAACTCTGTATTTCATAGACAAGAGCTCACCTCAGCACCCTCCAGCCATCTCAGTTCCTGCCCTGGACCATCAAGTACACTCAGATCAGGTCTGACCCCTACACATTCCACCCCATTTCTGGCGACTCCAGCCAGCTAGTTCCTCATCTCCAGCTCATGCCTTGCAAGGGCGTCCTCCACTGCCCCTCCTATCAAGGCCCTACTCAAGCTCCAGATCCTCTGTGAGTTCTTCCTGGTCATGCCTCACCACCCTGTGGATGGCACCTGTCATCTGAGCCACACCGGCCAGCGCTGTCTACACTCTGGCTGTTGTTTCGTAGCATTTCCCATGCACAGAGCTACTACCTCCATGATCAGAGCTCAGACGCATGATTGAAGCAAATGAGCACAGCGATCAGCTTTTCTGGGGGGCTTCACGCATTCCTTAATCTACCTTTCTTCTACTCTCAGCAGCCCCCCAAATCCCTCTCTCTGAGGCTTCCTGGTTGGTTGAGAACTATGCCCCTAGCTTCTGGGTTTTCTAGGTACTTCGCTGGAGACAGCTTCAGACCATGCTCCAAGCGGCCCCCTGAAACCCAAGGCTAGAGGCCACCCCTCCCCACCTCGCCCAGACCTCTTCCTGAGCAGCATCTCTGCTTTGCCACTGCTGCGCCTTCTTGTGTGTTCTCCTGTGTTCTGGTCAGATAACAAGCTTTCTGGGTTCCCCGGCAGTATTTCCTGCATCAACAGCCCATTAGAAGTGGGACAAGGGTGGCCATAGCACACTGTTGGCATGTACAACTCACAGCCAACTGACTCTGTTACGTTCTGTTGACACGGGCTGCTATTAACTTAGGTTTTCCATACTCTACATAAACAATTGACTTTGTGAACCTAAGGGGCGTAATTTAAATTTGTCCTCATTAAATTCGATCATGTTTAGCCTTATCCTTCTAGCGGGTGGCAATAACTTTGAGGCCTCAGTCTGTCTTTTTGATTTCTTAGCAGGGTGGAAACAAATGCAGTGTTCATAGGCTTTGGGGGGTGGGGGGGCTCAGTGAAAGAATTAACGTTCTGTCTGCATCAGGGTTATAATACAGCTTCTGGCCCTGAGGCACTATGAGGCCTGGCCAGCTGTGACACATCTTAGTTAACAGTGGGATGTGCCCCCAAATTGTTCATCACATTTTCCCACTCACTTCCACCTTTAAGCTCCTCCCACAATACTGCCAGTGCCATCATCCCCCACGTGACCAAGCCAGCAACTGGAGAGGCATTCCTAATTCCTCTCCCCCCTCCTTGGGCCCCTGCAATCAAGTAGGCCCCTTAGTCCTATCAATCGATGCTGCCTCTTAAACATTCAATCCTTCAGCCACCGACCCCTTTTACATTTCAGCTGAACCTTAGAATAGGCTTCCTCCTGACCTGTGCTCTCGTCCCCCTCCTTCATCTATTTAACCTCCACACTTCAGGCTCCAGCTTAAAGCTTGCTTTCCTTTAGGAAGGTTTCTCTGCCCCAAGGTTAGATCAGGGGCTCCTGCCACCAGCCTCCCCAGCCTGGTGCCTGTGCTATGACCTCACCCAGCTCACTGATTTCTGTTGCTTATTCAGCAATTCCCAGCTACATCTAAGTTCTCTGAGATAGGGAGGGAGTCTGTTTTGCTCATCATATTCCCAGATAATGGTAGATACTCAGTAAATATTTCTCCAATTATTGAATTAAGTATGATACCATGAGCCTGGCTAGACAGGGTTTAAATCACCGGCGAGTGATTTGACTTAACACGTACTCACGAGGGACCTCGCGTGGGGAAAACATACCAACTTTGTCCTCAAAACAGCAGGAGCACCTGGGTCATTCCATGAGCTTCTGTTTCTGCATCTGAAAAGCAAGAATAGAAATGTATCCCATGGGGTGCAAGCTAGAGGAAATCACACATAGGGGTGTGCACTGACACTGCAAAGTATGGCTGAGGTACAGGTGTAACCGTGGCCACCCAGACCCTCTGTGCCTGACCTTCCCCTGGCTTCAGAGGCCACATGAGCTCAACCTGGAGCATGAGAACTCATCAGTCTGAGCTCACTACTAAGTCTAGGGGCGTCTTCTCATATTTTACGTCAACCTTTTCTGCCATCCTCATTCTCCCACACTACCAGGCCACTTCCAGAAACTTTCATAACCACCACTTCTCTTGCACTCTCTTGGAGGGCTTAATGAACCTGAAGGCCCTAGAAATACATGGAATTTAAAACAGAAAGTGAATAGCATTGCGCATTTTAGTGAAATAGCAATTAGGAGCAGCAGCCACTATGTACTCAGGAGGGCAAGAGCGCCGAGGAGAAAAGTAATAAAGTGACCTCATAAAGACACTTAATTTCATTACCACCAGACACAGTTTCCCATTACTGCTCCTGGTGTCTAATGGTTTTATGATTCTATCTATTGACGCTTAGCTAGTTCATTAACTGTACTGCTAAAAATACAATTATCTCCAACAAACCTTTCATCACTAATAAAAGTGGGGGGGGGGGGAACCCTGTCATTACCAGAAAGCAGTGGGGTGGACACACCTTCTGTGTAGGAACACCTTTGCCCCAAAGTTTTCATGGCTCCTGAGAATAGAAGCTCACAAGTTTCATGCTACCAGTTTAAAAATTTAATCAAACAACTCCTCTATTATTTGACTGACTCCAGCTAACTAATGGGACCGATTTTGTGCATCCAATTTGACACTGACTTTGATTAGGTCATCTGAGTCACGGAGCAGGTGACCAATGTGAGCTATGAGGGTCTGCTCAACCACTTCCTCACTCATCAGGTATTAATGAAGCCCCCTACTGGGTGCCAAGCACCAGACAGACATAAAATGATGCATAAAATGGGTAGGGGTTGGTCTTGGAAAGACCACAGCCTAGTGGAGAGTGTGTGTCTGCTGGGGTTAGGGGGAAGAGAATCCTAGTTACTGAGCTGGCAGGCCTTCACTCCTGATTTGGGGTGGCTGAGGAGAAAGTGGGGACTGAGCAGGGCAGGTGGGAACGGCTTTCGTCTACTTCCCATCAAAGCCAAAGTCATTACAACAGCCCACCAGGCTCTGCAGTGTCTGTGCTCCAGCTCCACCTTGGGCCTCTCTGCAGAGCCTATAAGAGAAGGAAGGGAACACCAGAGCCAGTAACCCCAGTTATAGTCAGGAGGGGACCCTGGGCCTGCCAGAAGCCTGTGTAAAGATTTTTAGGTTCTAAGGGGTCTTGGCAGCTCCCCCTGGCCTCCTGTCCTACAATTTCTGCTCTCACACACTCTGTTCTGGCCACTTCATTGTCCCTCCACCATGGTGGCCTCAGGGCCTTTGCACCTGCTGTGTCTCTGCCTGCTCCTCCCCAGACAGCCTCGGGACTCACTGCCCCAGCTTCTCCAAGCCTTTGCATCAACATTCCTCCTCAGGGAAACCTTGCTTGCCCACCCACCCACTCCCACCACTCCCTGCCCACCTCCCCAGCTCACTTTTCTCTGCAACTCCCTACCATCAGAGATGCTAGATATTATATTTTTATTATTATGTTTGTTCTCTGTCTCAATTGTCAACTCTGAAAGAACAGAGACTCTCCTGCTTTGTTCCCTGTCTACTTTCCAGCACCACAACAATACTCAAATTATTAAAGGTACTTAATGAATATTTGCTGATAGCCCAGATATATTTATTATTTACTGTTGCCGCCCAGCCCCACGCCCACCCTCTGCACACAGTTCAGTGACACTTGGCCCCCCGATAGTTGACCTCCTCACAAGCTCTTCACTAACAGGTGGCTGTTCTTTCTCTCTTCCTTCCTTCTTGTGGTGATGTCTCTAGTGTAGCTGTGCCATTTCCATCACCCGACTCCAGAGACAGCAGCCCCCATTCACAGCCACTGCTCCTGGGGTTACAACCCTCCTTTGTGCTCCCAGATGTTGGTCACATCCCCCCTCCTCGCAGTCTCCCTTGGCCATCCCAGCCTCCCAAGGTCTATTCACTCTACAGCCTCTGTCAAAGTCCCTCTGTTTGATATACCTAGCCTGGTTTCTGCTTTCCTGCCCAAATACCAACAGATACAATGAACTCCAGAGGGCAATCTGAGTTAGCACAGTCTCAGGGACCAAGACAACATAAGCAAAGAGGTGGAGCTCTTATGGAGACTGTCCCACCTTCCCAACTCTGAGAGAGGCAATGAAGGTTCATCCAAGAAATAATGAGGAAACCCAGCAGTGGGGACTGGCCTGCCAGCTGCCACCTGAAGGCTGATCCCCTGGACGTGGGCCCAACGCTGAGAAGTATGCCCTGCCTCCCTCAGGCTTGGCTCCAGATGGCCTGAACCCCAAAGAAAGTCTAGTATGTCCAGCTAAGAGATGCTGGAGAAGGGAGAGACAGGGGCTGAGTCCCCAACACTCTGCATCCCAGGCCTCGGAGAGGTTGAAGTGCAGTCTTTGAGGCCTCCCGGCACTGAGTGTGCCCCGTGACCCCAAGGTTGTCATGGACTCATACTGGGGGTTACTGCTATTTGCCTCCTGGACTTCCTCAGTTTCTCAGACCCATGACCAGAGCTGAGACAATTCACAGTTCACTAGTGCACATTTCTATATGTCTGAGCTTGAAATGTATGAACTTACCTGGTAATTGACACAGTTTTTTCCGAGAAGTTGTTCTTGGTGGTACACTTCACGATCAATGGCATCCCAGAATCAAGGAATCAAAAATCAGTCCCTTCCAAATCTAGCTGGTCCTCAGAATGCCCTTAGGAGTGCCTAAAAAACTCACCTCCCCAAACCCCACTACCAGGTTTCCATCAGGGGCAAACTGGAGTCCAGACCCTATACATATACGTATGTTTTATATCTCCCCACATTATTAACAAGAAAAGCTGAGGACCTCAGTGTATTCTGGGCCCTGTGTAAGAAGATTCCACTGCCTTGTCACTTAACCCTAAAGCAGTCCTACAAGGGTAGTGTCAGTGTTTCCATCTTTACGAACAGGAAACTGAGGCCCAAGGGGGTCGTAATCTGACAGCTCACTAGTGGTAGAGTGGGGGTTGTGAAGCCCATGCTCTTTCCATCCCACGGTGCCAGCCACACTCACTCCCTTGACCAGGAGGGAGAGCTGAAAAGTAGTTTCTGAAATGATCTGATGTCCCAGCCTGGCAGCAAGAACCAGAAGCAGAGCAAAGAAGCCTCCCAAGGAGATTCAGATTCTCCCAGAGGTCTCCCCAGTGAGGCCAGGGCCCATCTAGCCAACCTACCTAGAGAGCTTCTCCTCCACAAGACAGAAGGAAGGATGAGACGTGGCCCTGCCCTCAAGGTGCTTCCAGGCTGGTTGGGGACAACCACAGTAAAAAACAAAAGGCACTCCTTCCAGATGCCACAAAAATGGGACAATGTGTCTGTCTACAGCTGCAGGGGAGAGAGCTTTCCAGGAGCCACGGCGCGTCCTCAGACTCCAGTCTGCCCTTTGAGAGAGCGTCTCCTGGTGTCAGGAACTACAGGCACTTTGGCTGCCTTTGAATCTTATACACCCTCTCAGCGTAGGTCTTGTTAGCCCCATTTTATAGATATCCTAGATCATGCCATTGGTAACAGTCAAGCTGGACTTGAACCTGGTCTGCCTGCCTTTCAAAGCCCACACCCCTTCACCCACACCATGTCCTCACACACACGCACTCATGGGTCTTATCTACTGTCTACATAGGCAATAATATTTTGGAGAGAGCAACAGAGAACACACCGCCAGGTGCATTCAGAGAAACTAAACTAAATCTTCCATAATCCTCCCAGGGTATTATATTGCTTGCCAAGAGAATGGATTTTTGTGAGCTTTGTGGGGTTTGTTGTTTGTTTGTTTTTTGTTTTTTAATGAGAAATCTGGTTAAAACCTAAAGCAAACAAGTTGTAACATGCGAGATTTATTCTGTACCTGGCAAGCAGCTTCATTCAGAAAAGAGACTGCACTGAAAAGGCGTTTTGACTCAGTACTGGCCCCAGCCCAGGACGCCTGCTTTTTGGCATTGGGTTAGGCCACACAGGGAACAGAAAGGTTAATAAATGCCAGTCAGCCAAGTACTGTACCAGACCTCCAAATGCGCCAGGCACTTTTCTTCATTTATCTAACAGATGTGCGCCCCAACACCTATAGATCAGGCCCCAGGCTGAGAGATGATAAGAGTTAAATAATGTTAAGAAAACTAACAAAACGGAGATGTAGGACCAGGGCTATGAAGATTAAGGAAGATTTTCTTTCACATGTAGATGAGGGGGAGAGACATCCCCACAGAGAGCATAAGAGCAACGTGAGGCAAGCTGCCAGGCATAGGGCAGTGGGGACAGTCACATGGCTGGAGTGAAATTAGGGGTGGGTTGAGGGTCGTACTTGGGGAATGAGTCCTAGATTGATAATCTGTCATCTTGGTTTTTTTTTTTAATTCATGCTCGCTCACAGACTGATGTATTTCAGAATCTGGCTTAATTGATATTTTAATTATATGCTTACACCCTGCAACATTTTCAAATGAGAGCAGGTACGTGAAATGAGGTAATGCGAGAGAAGGCGCTCAGAGAGCTGTGAAGCATTAGCCTGCTGTTGCGAGGGCTGTTTGCATTGTTCTAAGATTCCTGAGGCAGGTCCCTTGGTTCCTTCTGTAGGATTTACTGAGACCCTGCTAGATACGCAGCGGAGACCAAGGAGCTGGGAGGGCCGACGGGCCTGGGGGCAGTGAAGGGGGACACACACAGAGCTTCCCCAAACACCCTCCTTGGTTCCACCCACCTTGACCAAGAGAATATGCTAATGTCAGTCCTTACCCCAGTAAGGAGGCGCTGAGACCAGACAGACACTGGTCTCGGCCTGAGGCCCTCGGAGACGCTCTAGCCCTCTCATCTGCAGCACCCAGAGATAATGGTGATGCCCCACAGTGTGCTTGGCAGAAACTCTCCCCTCATTCATATGAACCTGCTTCCCAGGGCAAGATGGTGCAGGAGCTGCACAGAGCCCGAAGGAGAGAGGTGCGGACCCTCCCAGAACTCTGTTCTGATCTGGGCTCTGCCCCTGGCCTTGGCTGTGTCAGTGAACAGTACTTCACAGACTTGACTTCCTCCCCTGCCAAATAAAAAAAACTGCCAAGGAAACCCCAGGTCCCAGCTTACCCCACAGTCAATACCAAATGCTGTATGCTTTTATTCACTTAGTGAATACAGATTGGCAATCTATTATCTGTAGGCAATGCACAGTGCACTAGGCTCTAAAGAATTTTCTTAAGTAAAAGATTTAAAAAATGATAATAAGACATAGCCTCTTAGAATTGATGCAGAATTCTAGCCAAGCTGAAAATATGAATATTTCATTTTTTAAAGCCGGTGGTTTACCTGGTATATTTTGAGATACACAGACAAACCATTACAAAGCTGTGTTGCAAATGCTGTGATAAGTCTACGTTTTAGAACAAGACTGGAGACCAAAATCCATAGCTCCTGAAGCCCATGGTATAAAATGGTATAATATTTGCATATAACCCACACACATCCTCCTGCATATTTTAAATCATCTCGATTACTTGCAATGCCTAATACAATGCAAATGCTATGCAAATAATTGTTGTACTGCATTGGTTTTTTTATTGTTTTTTTTTTTTCATATTTTAAACCTATGGTCGGTTGAATCCACAGATGTGGAGCCCTCAGATATAAAAGGCTGCCCGGGCCAGGCACAGTGGCTCAGACCTATAATCCTAGCACTCTGAGAGGCGGAGAAGAGGGGATTGCTTGAGCTGAGAAGTTTGAGAGCAGCCTGAGCAAGAATGAAACCTTATCTCTATTAAAAATAGGAAAACTAGCCAGGCATAGGGGTGGGCACCCACAGTCCCAGCTACTTGGGAGGCTGAGGCAGGAGAATGGCTTAAGCCCAGGAGTTTAAGGTTGCTGTGAGTTAGGCTAAACCTACAGATGCTAGTCTGAGCAAGAAAGTGAGCTAGTCTGTCTTAAAAAAAATGATAATAATAATAATAAAGGGCTGCCTATAGTGAGTGTTCAGTAACATTTGTTGAACTAATGGAGATCATAAGAAGAAAGTTTTGTAAAAGTGCACAGGAGAGGTGCCCAGCCAATGGGTGAGGCTGATAGCTGCAGTCTCTCTCGTCCCTCTGATCCACTATGGAGGGAAACCCAGGCTGAGGGAGCAGCTAGAGAGCTGCTCACTAGAGAGTAAGAGGCAGAGGGCAGAGGACGCAGCCCACACCGCCTCCCAAGGTCAAGGGGGGGATGAGGTGCTGTGATTTCTGAGCTGCCGACGCCTGGGTGGGGGAAGATGTTTTCAGGGTTAGAGGTGGTGGTGGCAGATCCAGCCTCCACTCACACAGAAGTATTGCAAACATGGACAGCTGGCCACACCTGCCCGTCCAGAGGCACCTGCTTGCTCCTCACTCTCACTGAGTCCTGGGCTACCTCGTTTGGCAGGAGCACATCAGAATGCAGCCCTAAATTGCCTCCTACCTCTCCTTCCTATAACTTCCTGATGTGATCATACTGTCAGGCACCTGTCTGCAGGCCAGAAGAATGAGTTTTCCCGAGGCCAGTTCCATCAACCCACATTTTTTCCATACAGAATTCTAGTCATGTTCAAAAAGAGTAGTATTGCATTTTGAGATGGTGGGAGACAAACTCACAGAATTGCTTTAGGAAACAACTGGTAATGTAGGTGGCACACGGTGGGGAGAAGAGCCCAAGCTGGAGCTCGGTCTGACTCTGAGCTCAAACCACCCTAGGTCTGGAGCAACTAACAAAGCATCTCCAAGCCTCAATCTCTTGTCCAAGTGAAGCATTTGGAAAGGTGATGCAACCTCCAGCAGAGGGGACAGATCACAGAATGCTCAGGAACTGAGGGACAAGTTGTAAGCAGCAGCTTGAAAAGCCCACTGTATGACTCAGGGCCTAGTAAGAGAGCAGGTGGCACTGAAATGAGATCATTCCAGCAGAGTTTATGAAAGGGACTATGTGTGGAGGCGTGGGCCGGGTAGACGGAGACCTGGGAATAGTGCAAGACTCTGCAGCTGACAGCCTGGCACTCTCCCATCCAGGGCCCAGGTGCAGAGAGGAGTGTGTGCAGACTACTTTCTGATGGGAGCTGTGACCTTCAGTGAGGGGTCCAGCCCACAGGGAGGGAACCAAGGGAATAACTACTCCAAACTTTCTCCCTTACCCCTCCCATCTCCTGCTGGGGCACCTCACTGGCCACACTCAGGGGGACACTGAAGGTAAGTGGCCTCTGCGGGCAGAGCAGGGTGGAAAAGGGTGAGAGGGACAAGCGCAAGATGCCAGCACGCAACACACAGCAACCCACAGAGAAAGAGCCGACTTTGAATACCCCCTAAAACAAGGGCACAGAAAGTTAGATCATGACTCTCCCGACCACAGAAGGTCTTCCCTGCCCTTCTGTGCCCTGCCACACCTGAAGGGGTCAGGAACTGCAGCTGTCAATCAAGCTGAGGACGGGCGAGGGCGATAGGGCAAGAAAACAGACCCCTGGCTGGGCCTCCTTCCCCACATCAGGCTGGGGAGCTCAGCAGTGTGGGCAGGCCAGGCTGCAGTGACAAACAGACCCAGGACTCCAGTGACTCCACACAGCAGAAGTTTGTTTCCTGCCCATATAACAGAACAGGGAAGTTCTAGGGTGGGGTAGTAGGGAAGGCAGCTTTGTTCCACCCACATAGTCATCAGGGACCCAGGCTGATGATCTTTAATGCAGAGCTTCTGGCAGCACCTGGAGATGGCTGCTGTCTCCACCTACTGCAGAGAGGAAATAGCGTGGAGGGGCCCGTGTGGGGAGGTTTTCAGGAGCAGGCCTGGAAATGAAGCACACATCTTCTCTTCAGTCTATTGGCTGGACCTCAGTCACATGGCCTCTTCCAACTGCAAGGGTGACAGCAGCCCAGCTGGCCAGCTGCGTGATCAGAACCTTTATTATAACGGAAAACAGGAGGCAGAGAGATGCTCAGGGCCAGTGGCCAGTGTTTGTTACAAGGAAATGTTAAGTCCTGGATTTTGCTGCTACACAGAATGGGCCTTTAAATTACCAGAAGGATTTGTTTTGCAATTAAAAGTTATACGATCACTTTTATTATCTGACAGTGGTAGAAAGGGTCAAGAGGTCTGCCCTCGATTTTACCAAAGAAACAGAAAAGTACTAGCTGGAGGGGTCTGAACAGGCTTGAAGAACAGTTGGAACAGCAGTTTGAATGTTCTTTGTTTATAACGTAAGGATTCCCACTTTCTCAATATGCCAGTTGTTCTGTGATCCGAATATGGGTTAGATTTCCTTCTCTCTCTAATTCTCTGAGAGACATCTTCTCAACTTCTTATAACAAATGTTACTTTCAAATGCAGAAAAACAAAGTATTTAAAAAAGGGGGGGGCTCAGCATCTGTACCTCAGTGGTTAGGGGGCCCACCACATGTTCCAGGGCTGGTGGGTTCAAACTCAACCCAGGCCTGCAAAAAAAAGGAAAAACAACAGCCAGGCGTTGTGGTGGGCACCTGTAGTCCCAGCTACTCGGGAGGCTGAGGCAAGAGAATCACCTAAGTCCAAGAGTTTGAGGTTGCTCTGAGTTGTGACAGCACGGTATTCAGCCGGGGGTGAGAAAATGAGACTCTGTCTCAATAAACAAACAAAAAGTCTGAAGTCAATTAAATTCCCTAATATTCCACTTTTGATTGTAATTAGTTCTTCATTGACCACTGGTATCCCCTACTTTTAAAAGCCATATATAAAATCATCTCAGATACATTCATTTTCCTCCGTTTCTAATCAAGCCTCTCAGGCTCAAACTGCACAATCCCTTTAGACTCCTCCTCCCTCTCCCCAGGGCCCAGGAGATGAACAAGACCTTGAGTCGGTGCTGCCAGCCAGATGGGGCGGGGGCTGGGGGCAGCAGAGCAAAGGATGCAGGCTACATCAAAACCTGTCCACATGCAGCCATCACAGGCAGGTGCCCATGAAAAACAGAAAGGCTTCAGTGGCAAATTACAGAGCGCTCTGGGTCAGCATCCAGGTAAAATGGTGAAGAAGTCTTTCCGGGATGATGGGGCTCATGGGTGGCCTCCTGGAACCAAGTGCAGGGGACAGCATTTCCAACTGTGCATGGCTTAATCCTGCTGAAGCCCGAAGTGAACCTCCCCTCCCCTCCCAGACCACTTCCCCATCCCCCTGCACTATTATTACCATCTTTGGTAATAATATTCATAACTTTGATGCCCAGTTATGAATAGTGGAGTCAGGAGTTGAACCCGAGCCGCCGACACCCTGAGATTGAAACCACTCCCGAGTGAAACAGCACCCCCACCACCTGTTGACAAAATGATGCGTGTGCAGGGCTCCCCTGGCTATGTGAGTTTTCCAGGGCTGCCCTAACAACCCACTACAGACTGGGCAGCTTAAACAACAGAAATCTGCTGTCTCACACTTCGGGAGTCAGGAGATCCAAGATCAAGGTGTCCACAGGTCAGTTCCTTCAGAAGCTGTGAGGGAAGGCTCGGCTCCAGACCTCACACCCTCCCTCTGGGTGTGCCTGTGTCCTTATCTCCCCTCCTAATAAGGACCCATTGGATTAGGGGTCCCTAATGACCTCGGGTTACCTGAATCACATCTGGACAGACCCTACTTCAGAATGCAGTCACATTCTGAGGTACTGGGGGCTCGACACATGAGCATGGGGAGACACATTCAGCTCATAACACTAGCTAATTGGGCATATCTATTATGATGATCCTGGAACTCGAGGACCCCCCCAAACCTCAACCTCTTACTCATTTTTCCATCCATCTTTATACCCCTGAACCCCATCCCAATCAAACTCTTTCAGCCACTGTTAAGCAAAACATCATGAACTTTCCATCCCCCAGGCTTTCCTTGCCCTGGGATGACACGGAGCCTACAAGCCACCTTGTGGGGACGCACACACCAGATGCTCCCGGTAGCAGAACTCAGCTCCAGCCCCACCAGTCCTGGACCAGTCTTTCCACCCCAGCCATTTGAAAGGAAGAAGGAAGCTGACAGCTGTGTTTGGTGTTTGCACCTGCCCCGTGTTATTCTGTTCTGTGGACTCCTCCAGGTTAGTAAGCAGAAGCTTAGCCTGGTTATAGACTGTGTTCAAGGTCACCCCACAAGTGAAGATGGGACTGCGGTCTTAACACAATGGTCTCCCCCTCCTGAATTCCTGTAGCAAGCCTGGCCTCGAGCCTTCAAACAGGGGTGAAGCTCGCACTGCCCTGATGCCAACTCTTCATTGTCACCTGCAGCGTTTAGGTTGAGCATTTACTTGAGTCTTTATTATCGATTTCCTATTCACATGTCTTCTCCTTCTAACTGTACCTTCAGCATCCTGAGACAGGAATGGGCTTTTCCACTTGTACCAATCCCTTCACAGCCACCAGCAGGACTCATCAGGGATGCCTGATGTTGCTTTGGGGCTGGAGCCAGCATCGGGGTTATTTTCTGAAACCTAAAAGACACACCCACACTTCCAGAGAGGTGCACATGTTGCTCAGAGAGTTGGGCCAGCTGGACAGATGGGCCTCTGCCCCCTCCCAACACAGTGGCTTCATGAACTAATTGACTCTGGAGACGGATGTTCAGCCACCTCCTCCCAGCTAGACATCCCCCTGGCATATATGCCCCTGCCCCTTGCCCCCGCCCCTCCTTTTCCAGTCCTTATCTCTCCTCTTCCCAGCACCTCAGGGCAGCCTAATGCTAACCTCTGCTTCTCGGTGGTTACCGTAGGCCAGGCACCATTCTAAGCCCTTTATAGCTGTTACTGTGGCACTGAACAAGAACCACCCAGAAAATGGTGTCATAAAGGTATTTTTACTCAGAGTCTCAGAGTCCATTATACCACCTTGGTGCGCGCAGCCTTCCTTGGATAAAAACCCAAACAGTCTACATGGCGCTTCTGGTCACTCTGAAGTAATAAAAACGTTTATAGTCACTTTAAAATGCAAAGAGCCTTAAGTCAGATACAATGCTCTGATCCATGCAATAACTAAAACTTGAAACTTGACTTACAAGTGAAATGTTCTGCCCTGTCCAGCTGGGCTTTGTAGCCCGGCAGCTCTTTGCACCAGGTACGACCCTGGTTAGTGAACAAAGAGGCATGCAAATGGGGCCTGTGGTGGCTGCGGAGGGAACAGCTCAAACCTCCTTCAGGAGCAGAACTGACAGCCAGCTGCCACCCTTGGGATCTGCCCACGTTTGTAGCAAAGCCACGGCTCCCAGGGATGCCCCCAGCCAAAGGCTGAGCATGGCAGGGGCACTAGAACCAGGCCGTTCCTCCTACCAGGATACCCATATGATGGCAGCTGTGGCTGGGGCCCAGGCTCCATGTTGTGCTGCTGTCTGAGATTCTTCCTACCAATCCTCCACCCTTTCCTCCCCTGAATCATGGTCCAAAGCCTGTCTCTGCCTAATCTCGCTTCATTCCCTTTACTCTTCACAGGTATTCCCCCTAATAAATCTCTGTTCCTCGGGGACCTGAACTGATATGCAGCCTTCTTTCTTCTGCCTGGAGTTTCCACTCCCCACCCCCAGCCACAGGGGCCAGCAGCAATCGGGGAAGCAGGTGCGGTCAGCTTCTCCTGTGCTCTCAGCTCCTCCCACTCGCCTGGCTGCTCCGCTGCTCCTCTGCCCCTGCCCACCTGACTGGTCCTGACTCAGGGGGCTTCTCACCCCCAGGACCTGCAGGGGCTTTAATGCTGGCAGTTTTTCTTATGTGGCACCTTCACAGGTTCCCCAAAGTGGGCAGTGCCTTCTCTTCTGCTGACCCTCCCGGGGCTCCCCCTTAACCTCAGGGCATGAGGCAGGGCTCTCAGAGAAGCAGAATCTAGGAGGGAGGGAGATAGGTAGGTAGATAGATAGATAGATAATTGATAGATAGATGACTGATAGACAGATAGGCAGATAGATAATAAGCAAGAGGGCCACCAGATATGGAGGCTGAGAAGTCTCCAGACTAGGAGCCAGTAAGCTGGAGACCCAGGAGAGCTCCCGGTGTCCTTTAAGTCTGAAAGCCAGCAGGATGAAGACCAAAGGGGCTGATGTTTTCATTTCAATTGTGAAGTCAGTAAAAGACTCATGTCCCAGCTCAAAGCAGTCAGGACAAAGGGCTCCCCTTCCTCAGCTTCATTGTTCAATGCTGACCTTCACCTGACTGGATGAGGCCCACCCGCATTAGGCAGGGCAACCTGCTTTACTCAGTCTACTGACTCAGAGGTCACTCTCACCCGGAAAAGCCATCACAGACCACCCAGAATAACATGTAACAAAACATCTGGCTGGGGCTCAGTGAAGCTGACATAGAAATTAACCACATCCAGCTATTGTCACCCAGAGAGACACCCCCAGTGCCTTGGTGCTAGTGCTGGGGGCCCCCTCTCTGCAGGATCCCTCGCCTCCAACATGAGTCTCACATCTGGCCCAGGGGCTGTGTGCCTCAGAAGGCTATGGGAGGAGAATGTGGCCACTCGGGGTGCCACCCTCTAGTCTGCGGCCCGGGGCATGAGCCAAGCCAACTCCTCCATGTTTCCAGTGGTGGGGGCCCTTCCCCCTGAGTGATCATTGCCTCTCCCCACTCCCCCTGGGAACAGAGGAGGGTGTAGGAGGACCCCCACTTGCCCACAACTCTCTCAGGAAGGAACTTCTCAATCTCTATCAATGCTTCTGTCCCCTCACTGTGACAAAGGGCTCCAATGAGCTGGCTGCTGTGTCCTGCTCTATAGTCTGGGTGTGGGATACCTCCTCCTTGGCTCTTAGACTCCACTCTATCTTGGGGGCCCTCTCTTTGCAAGTTCCCTCCCCGCTAACTCTCACCAAGAAATACCCAGTAGGGCCACAGCAGAAACGTTTCAAACATCCTGTCACATAGGCATTTACTCACGCAAGCATCACGAGAACCTCGTAAGGTGGGTGTCATTATTATCCCCATTTCACAGATAAAGAAACAGGTATGTACAGGCAAGATAGACAATTTATTCAGTGTCACACAGCTATTAAATGGTAGGGCCGGGCTTTGAACCCCAAAGTTCTACTCCGTCACCTGTGCTTTAGTTACAAAAGTTATAGGGAGGAAGAAAGGACAGTAGCTGTGCAGAATTCTTTCTTCTCCCACAGGACAGGGTTTGCCTGAGTGAAACCACAACTCGGGGTCATTCACATAGACACAGCAGTGCTGTCTAGCAAGTTCACGTGACACTCCATTCTGCCGCCCTTCCTCTCCTCTCCCCTGAGAGCCTCAGTTTCCTCATCTATAATGTGGGGATAATATAAGATGAACCTCACTAGGCCATTGTGAGAATTCACTAGAATAAATACAAGGTGCAGTGGCACATGTTATATGGAAATCACTGATTCTAGAATTAGCAGACTAGCGAGTCAAAGCTCAGCTCCAATGTTTACCAGCTGTGTCACCATGGACGAGATGCCTTCCCTCACTAAGCCTCAGTTTCCTCACCTGAAAAATGGACACAGTGATAGTACCTACATCACAGGGTGGTTATGAGACTTGGCAAAGGGCTTGAAAAGTCCTGGGTAACAAGAATCTGAGAAAAAAGTAACATTCACTGCTGCTATAGCTGCTAATTCATGTGACATTTGTTGAGCTCTTTCCATGACGTCAGTGCTGTGCTGGTCTGGCATAACGAAATGAAGCTGGCTCTCCCCTGCTAGGAGCCCTTTGCCTGGTGAGGGAGGGAGGCAGATGGGTGGACAGACCAGGCAAGGGGAACGCCGGGCTGGGGAGCAGAGGGGAATCCCCCATGACCTCGCCTTCCCTGGACTTGGCTTTGGCTTTCCCAGTCCATGCCACAGGATGAGAAGTAGTCCTCTCACTTGAACAGCTCAGAGTCCCCCTTGGCACCCAGAGTCTCCAAATTAGGCTGCTGTGAGAAGAAGTGGCACAATCAGGAAATGGCCATGTCTGTGGCTTCCTGAAATAGCTGCTCTTTAAGAGTAAATCTCATGAACCATGAATGCTACAGGTGATGGCCCAGAGTTAGCATATGTACCCCAAACAAGTTAACCAAGCTTATAATGGGCTCCTCACACACCCCTGGAGGCTGCCTGAGAAGATGAGGCCCTTCCCTGGACTCAAAACACACTCCACCCCTAGACTCAATGCTGGGCTGGACTCAGAGGGAGCTGGAGTCCTGCCCAGAGGAGCTGGCTACCATGTTTGCACCACGAGTGCCCCTGGGCACTCCTCTCTCACCAAAGCCGCTGCTGAATACCAGGCCAGACCTTCTGAGGAATAAGCAAAGCTCCATGGGGCTGGTGCCCAAGGACCCTGGGCCTATCGTGGAGACAGTGACCTTCACAGTGTGAAAGCCACAGACCCACTGGGGCCTGCCACCTCATTCTCAGCTGCACCCGTCACCCCACACCTTCCAGGCCCAGGCTCTGCCGTGTGTCCAGCATCTTTTCTCCCTCTGCTTCCTCATTGCCCCACCTTCATTCCACTCCTGGATGGGCTGGACTACGGCAAGAAGTTCCTCCCTGCCACCCTCCCCCACCATATCCCTCCCAGCACCTAGGTCAGGGGATACTTATCTCTAACCAGGCCACCCCCTCCTCAGAATCTTCCCCAGCTCCCCACTGCCCAGGAGAGGGACAGACTGGTAGCCTCATTACAGATGTTATGTGCAGACAGGTTTTGTTTGACCCACATAGTATCTTCAAAATTTTCGAACCAGTATTTTAAAATCAGGAGTTGCACATAAAAATTCAGATTTATGGCTTGTCTTAAACACCAGGAGATCTGTCAAGGGTTCACAAATTTACCTGGCAGCCATCAGATGGAGCTGGGTCCCAGCAGTGGTCTACTCCACCAGCTACATTGAATCCCTTATGCCGTAGCCTTACACAAGGGAGTTTGAGAGCCCAGCCAAGAGACTGAAGTCTAGACTCTTTGGCCTCCTTTCCTTAATCCTGCCCTAAGCTTTCCTTGGAACCTCATCTATCACTACAGACAAAAATGAACATAGGACATATCTTCCAAACTGGAATGCTTCTGAAAGTAAAAAAGGACACTTAAAATAATTAGCAGGTGTTCATCAATACACAACAGGCATAAACTGAGACCTTTCTGCCAAACCTGGACATAGGGTCACACAAACTACTGGCCCCAATTTAGGCACCACATACCCCAGGCTCCGACTAAGCCACATGGTTCAAATTTCCTAAACGTGGCCTCTTTCAGCCGGGTTGTTACTACTTCCAGAAATACTTTTCCTTCTCCTCTCTCCCTGCCAAGATCCAATCAGCTCTTCAAACCCAGATCAATTGTCCCTAATCCTCAGAGAAACGCAAATCAAAACCACACCAAGATATCACCTAACCCCAATGAAAATAGGCCCCCATCACAAAGTCCCCAAGCTGCAGATGCTGGCAAAGATGCAGAGAGAAGGGAACACTTTTACACTGTTGGTGGGATGGCAAACCAATATAACCGCGTTGGAAAGAAGTGGAGAATCCTCAAAGAACTTAAAATAGATCATCCGTTTAATCTCACAATCCCATTACTAGGCATCTACCCAGAAAAAAAAATTATTTCATCATAAGGACATTTGCACTAGATTGTTTATAGCAGCTCAATTTACAATCACCAAGATGTGGAAACAACATAAATGCCGGTCAACCCAGGAATAGATTACAAAGCTGTGGTATATGTATGCCATGGAATGCTATTCAGCTATCAAAAAGGATGGAAACTTCACATCTTTTGTATTAACCCGGATGGAATTGAAGCACGTTCTTCTTAGTAAAGTATCACAAGAATGGAAAAGCAAATATCCAAAGTACTCATACTAATATGAAGCCAGTAGATGACTGAATACATGCCCACATAAGAGAAAAACTCAAATCAATTTAAAGTAGGGGTGAGAGAATGAAGGAGAGAGGAGAGAGGGGAGGAGGGGAGGGCATGGATGTGCTCCCACTTAATGGGCACAATGTTAGGGCATACGGCACACCTCTTGGGTGCGGGATACAACTAAAGGAAGGACTCTACCTAACAAATACAAACTTTATAACCTAGTAGTTTGTACCACACATTAACCTGAAATTTTTTTAAAAAAAAAGCCCAGATCGAATGTGACTGCTTCTTTGAAGCATTCCCATGTTTCGTAGCTGGAATCCCATTCACCTCTTCTGAATTTGTAAATTGGCTATTACCCTTCTCGGGTTCTTGAATTGGAATCATGTCACTTACTCAGTCAACAAACATTATGACACTCTGGGGATACAGTGGGGAACCAAGCCAAAGCTCCTCCCTCGTCCAGCAGGTATTTGACCGTGGAAGTCAGTCTTGCTCAGCGGCACATTAACTTCTCAAGGACAGGAATTGCATGTGGAAGGTCCGGTGCTTTGAGAACAACAGATGACCATTTGCAGATTAAATTGTAATAGCGTCTCTGTGTCTTACCCTCCTCATCTGCCACAGGGGAATACTACCCACCCTCCTCTCTTACTGCACAGCTCTGAGGACTCAGGAGTTGCAAAGGAATGGTGCTTCCTAAAGCTAAAAACATTGTAGCTTGTAGAGTTCTAAAAACAGCAGCTACTGATTAATGCAAAGTATGCCGGCAGTCAGCACATCCCAGGCTACTGCCTCTTAAAATTTCTAACTCTCAGAGATGGGTATTATCATTCCTTTTCAGTAGAGGAGGAAACTGAGGCTCAGAGAAGTTAATGACTCATGTGTAAGGCAGAGTCAGGCTCAGCCCCGGCGTGTCTGGCTCCGGACTCTGAACGCGTTCCACCACACACTCTGAATGCTTTCCACCATGCAGCGCTGAAAACTAACTGGATTCCAGTGTGACCCAGTTTCTCCTCTTAGGAGAAATGCATCTCAGAGAAATCTAAGTTTAGCATTTCTCCTGTTGGCAGAGACTGCTTCCCCCCTAATTGACAGTGAAGGAGGTAAACCAACGATGGCACGGAGGGACCAAGCCATGGGCCCACCTGGCCAGCCCTGGGCCTGAGCCTGTCTCTTCCCACCTCCAGTGTCCCATGGACATTGTCCCCTTGGCCTCTGTGGGCAGTGGGGACTTTCAGAGACTGCATCAGGCCTGGTCTAGGGCTATAGCAGGCCACTGATGACACTGGAGAGGAGGGTGACACCTGCTGAGGTCCCCCACCCTGACACAGGCCAGAAACTCCATTGAGCCCAGGGGAGCAGAGAGGGTAAATGATGTGGCAGTGGGGTGGTCCCAGCCCACCTGGTGGGGCTGTGAGTGCCTCTCACCTGGGGCTACTTCTTAGTAGCCGTCGGTGGGGCCTTTACTCTTGCCAGGAAGGAGCACAAATTGGGTCTGAAAGCCACCCGAGCATGATTCCGGAATTCCCTGTCTGTGAGACTGTGCTACTCATGTCAATGAACAGCCAACTCCCTGCGATGTCTGCTGGCTTCTATAATTACTTGGGGAAAATGTCATGTTTGCCACTGTGCTATTAGTGTAGCACACAGGCTAAGATACAAACAACTCCATACCAGTATAAATATTTTTAATGGCGCTGTTCCAACTCTCTGGTGCGTGTGCTTCCAGATGATCACACAGGAGAAAATCAAAGAGAGGGATCCTCTGTTCCACAGTGCAGTCATGAGGAGGCTACATCTGAAGACAGGCAGCGCCAATCTGGTGTAAAATTCGATCTGATCCCTGCACTGGAAACCATATTTATTCTCTCTTGCTTGAGATCTGAATGCTATCTTAATTGATGATGGAACAAAGGCTAGATGTTTAAGCAGTCTTCACAAAAACCTTTAGCAGAAGTCTGATAAGGACTAGGAAAGGGAAGAATCAGGCTGACTTTGGGCAAAACAATGACCCACCGCAGACCTCGGTTATAAATCCCATCTGTAAAACAGGGATAAGATAGCAACTGACCAAAGTGAGGTTAGCTTTTTTGTACTTTCTTCAAGCTCCAAAATATATGAGGCATCAGAGGCCTGTGATTTGATACCAAAATAATATGCCCTGTGGCTCCTGCTGACTCTAGGAGAGGGGACAGGCTGCCCTGACATTTACAAGGCCCAGGGCCAATGGCCAGGGCAAGATTATAAATGGAAGCCCATATATTATGTGTCATATTATTTAGAAGTTATAAATTGAGCTAATGAAATAAAATATGCTTTGCTCTTCTACCTTAACAAACAGGATTTCAAAATGACCCAGAAGGCCAGGATAGACTTTTGAATTCTTGAACTCCTTACAGCTCCACCCCTCAGCATGGTAGCAGGCAGAGCTGGCCTCAGCCTCCCCCCATCCCCACTGCCGTCTCTAATTCACATGGTAAAGGCAATGTGACCAGATGTTCTGCTTTTGGCAGGACAGTCCCAATTTTTAACAATTTGTCCCATGTTCCACGGTGTTTTAAAAAAGTCCTGATTTTTTGAAAGAATGTACGACAAGCTAGGGAACGGCGGGAGAACAGGAAGGGAATATACGGTTTTCAACTGCCATGTAGCTATTATGCCAGGATATGAGTTTTATATTATTTTTGCTAATTTTATAATGTTAAACTTTAATAATAACAAATAATTGTTGAGAACTGATTATAAAAGTTCGCATTGTTGATCAGTTGTTAAAATTCGATGAGAAATATGCATAATATACATAATTTTTTTAATGTATTATATTTGTAAATTGTACTTACGTTGAAATTAAAAATATATATATTACAATACTATTTTGGCATTCTAGGAAAATTTTTGTTGCTCTATAGAGACCAAATTTTTAAGTAAGAAACCACCCCTCCACCCTCTGGTCAATGGTGTCCTGCTTTACCAACGTTAAAATCTGGTCAACTTAGGCAAAGGGGACTTGCACACATTGCACACGTGTTCATGAGCAATGTGGCCTGCATGCCCAGGGTCTGAACACACACATGTACCCACACACACACTCAACCACCATGGACCCAGAGGTGTGTACACCAGCAGCCTTGAGGCCTGATAATGAACTTGAGCTGGAAATCCTAGGGTGGTCTAGAAGAGGGAGCACTTCTATTGATTCCACCAACTCCTCACCCTGTAAGGAAACACAGACCCAGGGGAGGCCAGAGTGGGGCTAGGGACAAGCACCCTTCTTGACTGGGACTAGGGGCAGCTCCAGAGGTGGAGCAAATGATGTGCCATTGGCAGTGGGCTAATTTCCTTAATATATAAAGAACTCCTTCCAATCAGAGAGAAATACTCAACTCCACTACAAAAAAATAAAGAGACTCCATTGAAAAGAATATGAATAGCTCTGAAACATGAAAAGGTTAGAAGTTTGGTAACACGCTTTGTTGATGAGGGTGTAAGAAGCAGACCCTCTCATCCCAGTGCAGGTGGGAGTGAAGGTGGTGAGAGCTCTTGGAAGCACAATTTGGCAGCTGCTATAAACATTAAAAATGTCTATATGCTTTGACCCAGCAATTCCGCATCTAGTTATGGAACCTCAAGAAACATTTCAACAAGAAAGAATATTTATTGCAGTAGTTATAATAGCAAAATATTGGAAGTGATCCAAAATTCTACCAATGCAGAACTGGTTAACTTGGCAATGCCCTCTCATGCAATCGAATGGCCTTGAACAGATCTACATACAAGGAATGACCTCCATCAGTAAGTTACTAACCAATAAAGAAACGTGCCCAGGACAGTGGTGTCCTGCTTAGATTTGTGTGAAAGGAGAAATCCATATACACTTATGCTCAATGTGCAAAGACCCTCTGGAAGGACAAACAAGACACGATTAACAGCAGCTACATCTAAGGAGAGGATCTGCCCAGCTGGGGAGATCTGTGGGCAGGAGACTTACTTACTCCGTACTGTGTTGCTTTTGTGCCTTTTAAATCTTGCACCATGTGTATGTTTTACAAAATATTCATGTAATAAAAATAGAAAAACTTAGCTCATCACTCTGTCCCTTTCTTAATGGTACTTATCTTTTCTCCTTTCTATTAACATGAGTCATACACAAATTTCGTCATCTATATTTTACAGTTGGTGAGGGCAGAATTCATGTCAAATAGTAACTAACATTTTTGAGCATTTATTATATGCCAAGCCCTGTTGTCAATACCTCATCTGCTCTATCTCACTTATTTCTCTATAGTGACCTCTGATGGTAGAGACTGTTGTTACCCCATTTTATAGTTGAGGAACCTCAGACTCAGGCAGGGCAACAGTTAAGTTGGCTGTGTGCTGGGGAAGGTGATTCTAAGACTATTATTTACCTCTAGTGCTGGCTGACTTCAAGACCACCTTAAACACTATGCAGAGAACTCATTCTTTGTATCCTCTCCCCGAAAGACACAAGAACAGTATCTGAAATCAATAAATCCTTGTTCAATGGATGAATGAGTGAGCGAGTGAATAAATGATGAACCTCCCTCATCAGCAGTCACCCTGCATGTTGTGCTCCTACGTCATGAGAATGCTGTCCCTAGATTTGAGGAGAGGTAAAGAAAAATGGGCATCCTTAGAAGTAGCCATAGGTTTCCATTTCCTGCACTGCCTAGAGAGAAATCCAGGGAAGGAATTTACCAGCTAAGGAAGATGAAGGGGTTCATGGTTTCACACAAGAGAGGATATTTTTTAAGCAAAGGTACTAGGGCTTAGACCAGAGCCTGAGGGCTAATTCTGTCACTTCTGCACAAAGCATAGCTCATTTCTCAAAGCTCTGAAATGTCAGAGAACCAACTGCACAGTCCCTGGACATACAGAGCCCCAGGGTCCCTTCCAATAGCAGGTCAGCCTGCACTTGGTCATCCTGCAGTCTGAGGGCTGTGCAACAGTGAACCCCACATTGGACCACACTGTTTGAGCAAAGAAAGAAAGGTTGCTGGCGCCTCCTCCTCTCAAAAATAGCTGATGTATTCACGTGTCTGTTTGCTTTCCATAAAAAACAAAGCCTACTTCAGGCTTCCCAAGCCCATGTTCCTTGCACACAATTCTGTCTCCTCATCTTGCATGATTTATATGGGGCTTAAATAATAAATTGCATAGATGCTGTAGAATTTATACTGCTCCAAGTAGGTCATTAAATAAATCACTGTATAATTTATATAAATGAACCTAAATCATGCAGTAGGAGGATTTCATTAGAAAATCAATCCTGTGAGTGGATAAACATGAGGACTGGCAGGAATACGGTTGCTTTTGAAAAGTCCCTCTGTCTGTGACCACAAATAAAGGTGCTCAGTGCAGGAAGCATTCTGCTCCTGCTTCCTGCTCAGCACGGATGCTCCCACGGAGCTGGGCTCAGGCTGCCTCCAACAAGATCTGCCTCCACCTCTGAGTTTCCAGGCTTTTCTACCAGAAGCCAACACAACTACAAGGACTCAAAGCCAGCCAGCCTCTTCCTATCTGCATAGCAGATCCTAGGATAAAAGATTAGGCTTGGTGCATTCTGCATAAGGGAACCCAGAGGGTGCTCTCACCAACCCCAAGCCCCGTCTCAGCTTGAACACAGGCCAAGAAAGAAGGCTTTGGTTGGCAGAACTGTTCACCTTGCCGTGGGCAGATGTCTACCTGGTGCGACTGCCTGAGAGCTGGCGAGTGCCCTGGCCTCCCACATACAATCTGTTCCAACCTCTATCAGGAGCTCATTCTTAAGGGGACATAAAGGGCAGATTGACCCAAGGGGCAGGTCCAAGTAGGGTAGCTTAAACCCCTCAATTCCAGTCTAGCCTCACTCCAGGACAGGAGAGTCCCAGGATTTCCACACTGGCCAGGAAAGGTTTCTTGTTAGCAGCAGCCTGAGGCAGCTCTGCCAGCCTGGGTGGGTGGCCTGCAGTTAGCTGTTGAAGGCACAGGCCTTCAGGAGAAGGGAGCTTCAGGCAAGAGGAGATCCTGTATTTTTAAAATCATTGCTTGAGACAGATCAGCGAGATTGAATTAAACAAGAGACAAGCTGAACAAAGTGCTCTGACAAGCTCCCCTAGAGACACTCCTGCCTCTGCCAGGCTTCCCTGAATCCTTTGGGGAGTTTGGCCACAAGGAAGCTGAAAAAGTCATGAGGTGACCGAACAGCATTTTTAGTCTCTCCAAGGATGTGAGTTTAAAGACACCGAGCCCCCCAACACCTGAAAGCCCCAATTTCTTGGGTTGCACACTCTGAAGTACTGCAGGTCCAGGGCTCCTGATGGGGTGGAAGCTGGGGACAGGGCCCAGGAGGTCAAGTGAGGACCACAAACCTGCCTACCCCACAGCATGGGGACATGGCCCATGCCTTTCTCACCCTCTGCTCCGTGGGGTCACTGTGCCCAAACACTTAGGGGGGACAGTGTCCTTAGTCTTCACTGAGAGCTTTGGTGAATCATGCCTAAGAAACAAAAAATGAACCCCTGAGACTGAGACACCTTTGAGTCTCCTGGACATTGCTCCATCTCCCGGTCTTAGTGAGCTGAGGCCAACAGCTGAGAAAAAATCCATCACCTGAACAGCCTGCCCTTCACCAAATTTCCCCACTAGACCGCTGCCTTAGTCCCCTCAGGCCTCCATAACAAAATGCCATAAACTGGGTGGCTGTGATTCTTTCCTCGCAGCTCTAGGGCCTGGGAAGTCGCGATCAAGGCACAGATTTGCCTGCTGAGGGCTCATTTCTGGGTCACACGAAGCACCTTCTCCATCTGTCCTCGCATGGTGAGAGGGATGAGGCTGTTCTCTAGGGCCTCTTTTCTAAGGGCGCTAGTCCCACTCATGACCTAACACCTCCCAAAGGCTCCATCTCCAACTACCACCACACTGCTGGTTAGGTTTTAACTTATAAATTTATGTGGGAACATAAACATTCAAACCATAGCCACTATCAAGATCATCAAGAGGGTAGTGGCCAAGAGAACCAGCATCCTATACTTCCAAGATCTCTTTTAGGGTCACAACTGAGATTTTTCCTGTTTTGACATGTGAAAGAAAAAGAAAGAAGAGAGAGTGAAGGAAGGAGGAAGGGAGAGAGAGAAGGAAAGAAGAAAGAGTGAAGGAAGGAGGAAGGGAGAGAGAGAGCTCCTAAATCCACTGTCTCCCTTGGTCTCTCCAGCTACTACCCTGTTCATCTCCCGCCTTCATTGCCTGATAGCTGTTTTTTGAATGGGCTCCATCTATTGCCTTTTCTGCTTAGTATTTCCCCTGGTTTCAAACGCCACACCCATGAAAATCCCTCTCAAATCTATCTTTCTGACATTGATCAGTGACCATCTCCAGTCGTCATTAAGTCTCCCCAATTGAATGCCCCACCACTGGACCCACCATCCCTCTCTCTGCACCTGGGCCTTCTTCCCTGCAGTCATTATCACTATGAAGGGCATCATTGTCCTCAAGTTTCTGAGGTCTTTTGAACCCTCTAACTCATTTATACCCAAAAGGATTCCTTCACCAACTCCTGACAATCGTCCTGTAATATCTTTCTCATATCTACTGCATTCCTGCTACCTTCACCCCAGACCAGCCCTTATCATCTCATACAAGATTAAGATAAACTCCTTTTCAAAGCTTCAAGGGCCTATAAGGGTACATGTGAATCTCTCTAAATGTAGAATATAAATTTCTTAACACAATAACTAAGAAAATGATATGAAGGCTATGTTAACCAGTTGAATGAAAGTATTTCAAATTGTATATAGAAACAACACACTGTATCCCATGATAGTATTAATGTACACCGCTATGATTTAATTTAAAAAAAAAAAAAAGCTTCAAGGGTTCCATCCATCCAAACCTACATGTGACAGGTGAATAAATGAAGATTCAGAGAAGGGCCAAGACACACAGATACTTGTAGTCAACACTTGAACCCAGGCCCCCGACTCTTCCCTTCACCTTTCCCCTACACCAGAGGTAAACTTCACAGTGGCAGCCTAATTCTTCTCACTTTTCCTGACCATTTACCAAGTCACTTTGGGGTGAGCCTGTGCATCTCACCCACAAGGGTGGAACCAGCAGTTAGACTGCACCACATGGTCACCCTCCCCTGGTGAGGGTTTCCTAGATTAGAGATGGACATCTGGCTCAGGAGGCCAATTGGATTTTTTTCTCCTAATTAGAGACAGGAATTGCTAATTCAGTGAGAATTAGTCTCTTGATGGTAGGCTGCCACCTGCCCTGTGCTCTGAGGTGCAGAAGAGAGCTGGCTGCAGAGTGGTATACATGCACAGGAAGGAGTAGATATAGTGGGAGAAAGAAGCCTGACCTTTCTGCTACACAGGGGGCCAGAGGGTAGGCGTGGGGCTCAGGGAAGGATAGGTGGTTTTATCTGCCCCATTATCCCATCTATTTCCCTAATCCAACCAAATGAACATATAATCAACCAAATCACACACATACACACACAACACAAACCTACACAGGGTAGAGGGTAATTTATCCCAAGCCCCTGTAAACATTTGCCCTGCAAGGCATTCAGGTACATGAACGTTCTGATCACCTGCCACTAAACTTGCTGTCTCAGCTCCCCACCCCTGCCTGCCACTCTACCCCCAACAAATCCCTAGACTCCTCACTCTCATTGCCTGGAAGACAACCTGCTCTAGCCACATCAACAGGCTCATGGTTTGTTGAATAGACCTTGCTTCTACATCTTTGTAAATGCTTTTGGCCCTTATGCAATGCCTTGGCCCCTCCTCCCAGCACTCTGTGTCCCTCCCTGGGTGACTCCAAACCCTGCCCAAATTATTTTCCCTAGAAAAGCTCCCCTGGTGAGACACAACTTAACAGCACCTCCACCTCCAGCCGCAGCCCAGCTTCCACTTCCTGTGGAGATCTAGTCCATAACACACACTCCGGAATGTGAATTCTATGGTATGGCTTTCCCAGCAGGTGTCCTGGCTTCCTGAGGGTCTGTAAGCTCTTTAGCAAGGGAGTCAGGCATCCCCTCTGTACAGCATCCAGTACAATACTTTCCACATGATAGACACTCAGTTAATTTAACTGCCTGGCTGGCTAAAATAGAGAAAGTAATAAGCCATCATCCAAACTTGCTCTCCATGGGCCTCTAACTGCCTCCCTGAAAATGGCAGCCTCAGGAGCTCTGGGGCCCTCTACTCGCTTCCAATCCCAAATTAAGATGCATTACTGCATGGATGACTCTGAGCCTTTTGAAACAATCAGAGCAGGGATCAGGCAGACAGCAAAGCTAAAGTCCTGTGGGGCAGGATCTTGGAAAGCAAGACCTATCAGGGAATGTGTGAGTATGAAAATGCACAACTCAATCCCCAAGCTAGGACAGGGAGCCACCTCACCATCATGCCAGGAGCACAATATCAGGACTGGGACCTCCAAACCAATCCCAAAACCTTTTCCATAGCCATCTCCTTCCAAAGCCCACTGTTAGCTTCAGTGATTTCCGCTATATTGTACCTGACATCTACATCCTACACATCACTCTTAACTACTCTTTAGAGTGGAGAACAAGAACAACCTAGGTGACTTTGCATCTTCTCTTTAACCAATGTTAGAAAACTAACACTGACTAGGGTTATCTCATTTAATCTTCACTATAAGGCAAGATTAGGTAAATCACCACTATTACTCCTATTTTTAGAAGAAAAACAGGCTCAAAGATATTAAGTATCTTGCCTAAAAGTATTAAGCATGCCTAAAGCCATTCAAACAGGAGGTGGCAGAGCTGGGATTGGGTGGTGGTGGTGGGGGCTAAAGTTAGATATTTTCCTGTATACTTTGCTGCCTCCTGAGATAAGGCAGCAAGGTTTCATGCTAAGGAAAGGTTAGTCAACTGCAAATTAAGTCCTTCCTGACCAAAAGCAAGTTAGGGAGACCAGAAGGATGAAGTAACACATGAGAAATGAAACTGAGCACTGAGAAAGAGTAAGATCTTGTAAGCATTGCAAGACCACGTCCCACCCAGAGTGCTACAGCCTAGTCAGGCAAAACAGCATTAATGGAGAGTAATGGTTTAGATAACAAAGCACCAAAAATTAGCTTTGAAGGTGACCATCTCTTTCATGCAATAAAAGAATACTTGGAGTCCCATGGAAGGTGTAAGCAGGGGTTTTCTTTCTCCTTCCCTCATACCTCTGGTAAGTCAGTAGGCTTCCAAGATGCTGGAGGGCTTCTCTACCCACAGAAGCCCCCAAACTGCCACCACCAGTGAACTGAGAGCTTCATGAAAACAAAACACCAGGCTGGCAGCCCTCTCGGGGCCACTCCCCGTTACCAGAGACCTGAGCTAAGGCAGCAGACACCACACTGCTTCTGCACCTATCCGGTGCCTTTGTCCTTCCCAGGGAGCTTTATCCCTTCAGTGTTCATGTCACTGGTTCCCCACAAACATCTCCCAACTCCTGCCCAGACTACAGTGGCCACAGGGGGCTGGTGGGAGAGCTGTGCAATCCCAGAGTCTGGACATTCTGGGTAGGCTACCTTCTGGGGAGAAGAACAAAGGGGATCAGTGTCCCAGCTCTTCTCAATTCAGACTTTTCACTTCCATCCCCTGTCTACTGTTGCTGAGTGGCACAGATGCCTCAGGGGACAACTGAGCCAGAGCTCTCAGGATTGAGTAGCTGCTTGCCCTTTGTTGGCACATCCACTAAACTGAGGCTTCCACAGTGAGTAGGGCTCACACCTTCCCTCTTAAAGACTTACAGCCGACCAACGGGTGCCTGGAATGAGAGCTCCCCACCCAGCAGCCCTCCCAGTTCTGCTCACCTGGCTGCTCCAGCAGATTAGGGCACACCCTGAAGTATAGGGACCTTAAACCTACCGGAACACTCCACAGGCAACTCAAGGACAACACACTTGTCCCCAGCACAGTCAGGGATTGAATTTGGGGAACCAGGAGACAAGGCTACAGGCTGGATCCCATACCCCCAGGATTGTGTCGTTCAAGGGCACAGAGGGGAGATTTGGCTACTAATCATGGGAAGCAAGGACCCTGGTGGGGGGAACTGAAAGAAGAGTGCAAGGTGATCTGAGTCCAAATGCACTCACGGAGCACGCCTCCTCCCACAGGAAAGCTGCACCTTCAATCTGGAGCAGGATAATGGACAAGGAATCTCCCAGAAAACAAGAACATTGCTAACGAGCTCAGCTAGTTTGGAATGCTGACCCACAGGTCAGGGGAAGAGGGAGAAGAGCAGAGCCCACTGCTGACTGCCAGTCCCTGATTCCCAGGTAGCCCCTCCCCTATAAGCAGACTTTCCTAGCCTGTGGGGACAGTTTAGCCCCTCCCTGGTGGCTCTCTCCCCTGGCCTGGGAACTGACCCTTGACCTCTGCTGAATTAGCTCTTGTGCCCACCTCTGTGGAGACTAAACATAGGCTCACCCAACCCAATCCCACCAAGCATTGCTCCTCCACCCACCTCTGCAATGGGGGAAATAAGGAGTCTTTGATGGGGCCCCTGGGAGGTTTAGGACCCATCAAACATCTAGGGCATCTGAGTGCTTCTCCTAATCAACTAGAGCTGCTCACGGGTCCCAAAACAACACTACAGCAGGCTCTTTCCTCCAAGTGGCGCTTAGGGTAGGGAGGACAGCTTGCACAGTTCATCATAGCATTCCATCATACTGGGTATGGCTGATTCTTACATAATGTCTCAGAGATCAAACTTGGTATCTCAATACAATTCACACTGTTAAGAAGACTATAGGGCTAGAGAAAGAGAAAGGATTTCAAAGAATTCCATCTTTCCTTATCAACAAGAGACAGGGTGTCTGTCCATGTATATAGCATACCACTGCTGTAGCCTACAACTAGCAATAGTAATTGAGAAAACCACCACCCTAATGATATCTATAACCAATGTGTCCATCCAGAACCTAGACCCTCATCAAAGTACCCACAAAGTAAAGCAAAAGTCCTTATCCAATATATGCTACAGATACACTCTTAAGAGTAAGAGATGAGAAAAGCCCCATCTAACCAAACCAAAAAAAATCTGGAAACTAGAAGTAAAAGCTTCTTCAGATGAGAGGAGATTAACATAAGAACTCTTGACGTATGAAAAAAATCACAGTGAAAGGACATTCCCAAAGGAGCATACCAGCTGTCTAGCAAAGGATCCCAACCAAAATAAAAATACTGAGATGACAGATAAAGAATTTCAACATGTGAATTATAAGAAAGATCAATGAGATCCAAGAGAAAATGGAAAACCAACTCAAAGAAACAATAAAAATAATTCAGCAAATGAATGAAAAATGTAGAGCTAGATATATTTTTAAAAACCAAATTAAACTTCTGGAAATGAAAAATTCATTTGTGGAAAATTCAACAGTTTTAAAAATAGATGAGACCAAGCATAAGAAACAATTTCAGAGACTGAAGACAATTCTATCAAAAACTTGGTCAAAAATAGAGAACAAAGAATTAAGAAGAACAAACAAAATCTAAGAGAAATATGGGATTACATAAAAGAGCCAAATATAAGAATCATGAGAATCCCTCATGGTGAAGAAAAAGGACAAGGCACAAAGACCTATTTCAGGAAATAATTGAGAAAAACTTTCCTGCTCTTGCTAAATATTTGGACATCCAGGTACAAGACGATGAACAAGCACCTGGGAAATTTATTGCAAAAAGAATATCACAAAGGCATATAATCCTTAAACTGTTCAAAGCCAACTCAAAGGGAGAAATGCCTATGTTTTGCCATAAGGCAAAAACATCAAGTAACTTACAAAGGAAAACCCATCAAACTAAACAGCAGACTTCTCAAGAGAAACCTAATAAGCTAGAAAGAAATGCGGTCCTATCTTTAGTTAAACAGAATAATTGCCAACCAAGAATTTTGTATCTTGCTAAATTAAATTTCATAAGTAAATAAGAAATAAATTCTTTCTCAGACAAGCAAACACAGAGGGAATTTGTCACTACTAAACCAGCAGTATCAGAAATGTTCAAAAGTGCATTATACTTATAATAATATAATGGATATTAATAAGTGTAAAAATGCCCTTAAGTTATAGTTCACAGCTCTTATAAAACAACAGCACAAGAAATAAAACGAAACAGAAAAGTATCACCCAATGTGTTGAACAGATTAGCATCCCAGATATAATATTAACACTCAGTGGTAACAGTCTGAATGCCCCCACTTAAAATATACACACTAGCTGAGTACATGAAAAAATACAACCTAATTTATTTTCTGTCTCCAAAAAACACATCTAAACCACAGGGACTCCTATAGATTCAAAGTAATGGAATGGAAAAAATATTCCACACAAATGGAAACCATAAGTGAGCAAAGCTTGGTATCCCAATCCAATTCACACTGTTAAGAAGACCACAGGGCTTGGGAAAGAGAAATAATTTCAAAGAATTCCATCTTCCCTTGTCAACAACAGACAGGGTATCTGCCCATCCACATAGCATACCACTACTATAGCCTGCCTACAATTAGCAATAGCACTCTCATATTAGATAAAACAGACTTTTAATCAATAATTGCTTTTTTTTTAAAAGGAAAGAAAGAAACAGTGGATTTAAATAAGTCTCTTTAAAGGAGGGGAGCTAACAGATATTACAGAACATATTTCCTAAAAACTACTGAATATACATTTTACTCATCAGCACATGGGATATTCCCCAGCACATGGGATCATATCTTAGGTCACAAAACAAGTCTCAGCAAATTAAAATAAAGAAATTATACATATATCTTCTCAGATCACAGTGGAATAAAGCTAGAAGTCAATCCCAAGAAAAACTCTCAAATCTACACAAAGTCATGGAACTTAACCTGGTGCTAAATGATCCTCGGGTCAAGGATAAAATTAAGATGGAAATCAAAAGATTCCTCCAACTGAATGACATAGGGAACACAAGGTTTCAAAATCTATAGGATACAGACAAAGCAGTCCCAAGGGGAAAGTTCATAGACTTAACGCATAAAAGACAGAAAAATAACAAATTAACAACCTAATATCACATCCCAGGGAAGTATAAAAAGAAGAACATACCAACCCCAACGCTGGCAGAAGAAAATAAATAACAAAGCTTAGAGTAGAACTAAATGAAATGGACACCAAAAAGTAAAGAGTCAATGGAACAAAATTTGATTCTTTGAAAAAGTAAACAAAATCAATAGACCACTAGCCAGAAATAGAAGAGAAAGGACTCCAATAACCTCAATAAGAAATGAAAAAGGAGATACTACAACTGATATCACAGTAATATAAAATATCCTATGCAAGTACTACAGAAACCTCTACACAAACAAACTAGGAAAAACCTAGAGGAAATGGATAAAGTCTTGGAAACACACAACCTCCCAAGGCTCAATCAGGAAGGAATAAAAACTCTGAATAGGCCAATAATGAGCAGCAAGATTGAAGTAGTAATAAAAAATCTGCTCTCACAAAAAAAAAAACCCAGACCAGACAGATTCACCATTGAATTCTACCAGACCTACAAAGAAGAACTAGTACCTATCCTACAGAGACTATCCCACAACATCAAGAAGCAGGGAAACACCCCTAACTCATTCTATTAAGCCAGTATCACCCTGATACAAAAGCCAGGAAAGGACACGACAAAATGAGAAAACTACAGACCAATATTCCTATGAACATAAATTTTAAAATCCTCAACAAAATTCTAGCAAACCAAATTCCACAGCAAATCAAAAAGATAATTTGCCATGATCAAGTGGGTTTCATCCCGGGGATGAAAGGATGGTTCAACACATATATCAATAAACACGATTCACCACATAAACAGAAACATAACACCTATCCATCTCAATAGATGCAGAAAAAGCATTCAAAAAAATCCAATACCCTTTCATGATAAAAACCCTCAACAATGGCTTTGGGCCTGTGGCTCAAGCAGCTAAGGCACCAGCCACATAAAACTGAGCTGTCAGGTTCAAATCCAGCCCAGCCTGCCAAACAACAATGATGACTGCAACCAAAAAATAGCCGGGCATTATGGGACCTGTAATCCCAGCTACTTGGGAGGCAGAAGCCTGAGAATTGCTTGAGCCCAGGAGTTGGAGGTTGCTGTGAGCTGTGATGCCACAGCACTCTACCCAGGGTGACAGCTTGAGGCTCTGTCTCAAAAAAAAAAAAAAAAACCCTCAACAAACTAGGCATAAAAGGAATATACCTCAAAATCATAAAGCCATGTATAAGAAACCCATAACCCCACAACCCCACAACAGCCTACTGAGTGGGGGGAAATTGAAAGCATTCCCCGTAATAACTGGAATAAAACAAGGGTACATACTGTCACTACTTCTTTTGCAGTTTTTTTGTTTGTTTTGTTTTGTTTTGTTTGGCCGGGGCTGGGTTTGAACCCGCCATCTCTGACATATGGGGCCAGTGTCCTACTCTTCTGAGCCACAGGCACCGCCCCATACTGTCACTACTTCTATTCAACATAGTGCTATAAGTCCTAGCCAAAGCTTCACCAAGAGAAAGAAATAAAGAGCATCCAAATCAGGAAAGAGGAGGTCAAACTATCATTTGCTAATGATATGATCTTGTATCCAGAAGACTCCTGGAATTGATAACTAAATTCAGCAAAGCCTCAGGTTACAAAGTCAATATACATGAATCAGTAGCATTTCTGTATTCAAATAACAGTCAAATCGAGAGTCAAATACAAGATTCAATACCATTCACAATAAACTAAAAAGAAAATAAAATATCTAGGAATATACTTAACAAAAAAAATTTTTTGAGAATCTACAAGAACTACAAAACACTGATGAAAGAAACTGGAGATAACACAAACAAATGGAAAAACATCCTCTGCTCATGGACTGGTAGAATCAACATTATTAAAATGTCCATACTGCTGAAAGTGATTTACTGATTCTGCCCAATGCCAATCAAAATCCCAGCACCATATCTCACAGATCTAGAAAAAAAAATAATCCTAAGCTTCATTGGAACTAAAAAAAGAGACTGAATAGGAATCTTAAGTAAAAAGAACAAATTTGGAGGCATCACATTACCTAACTTCGAATTATACTACAAGGCTACAGTAACCAAAACAGCACGGTACTGATATTAAAGTAGAGACAGAGACCAACGGAACAGGTTAGAGAACCCCAAACTAAAACCATCTTCCTACAACTCACTGATCTCTGACGAAAGAGACAACACCATTTAGTGAGGAGAAAGAAGCCCCATTCAATAAATGGTCCTGGGAAAATAAAATAGCTCAGTGCAGGAGAATGAACAGGACCCCTATCTCTCACCATGTACCAAAATTAATTCAAGATGCATCAAAGACTTAAATGTCAGGCATAAAACCACAAAAATTTTAGAAGAAAAAGTAGAAAAAACTCTTTTAGACATTGGCCTAGGCTAGAATTTATGACTGAAGACCTCAAAGGCAAATATAATAACAAAAATAAATAAATAGGACTTAATAAAACTAAAAAGCTTCTGTACAGCAAAGGAAATAACAAGGGAATGGACAAGCTACAGAATGGAAGAAAATATTCCTAAACTACACATCTGACAAGGGACTGATATCCAGAATCTATGCAGAACTCAAACACATCAGCAAGAAAAAAAAAAAAAAAAAGCAGGCAAAATCATTAATGAAAGTTTTCTTTTTTTTAAGAAGACAGATAAATAGCCAAAAAACATATGAAGAAAAGTTCAACATCCCTAATCATCAGGAAATTACAAATTAAAACTGCAATATGATACCACCTTGCCTCTATCAGAATGGCCATTGTTAAAAAGTCAAAAAACAATTGATGCTGGCATGGATGCAGAAAGGAACACCTATAGACTGTCAGTGGAACTTCTTATTAGTAAAACGTCTATGGAAAACAGTATGAAGATTCTTCAAAGAAATAAATGTAGATCTACCATTCAATCCAGAATCTCACTGCTGGGTATCTACCAAAAGGAAATAAAGTCACTTTATCAGAAAGACACTTGCACTCAAAGGTTTACTGCAAAACAATTCACAATTGCAAAGATGTAGAATCAACCTAAGTTCCCTTTAATTCAGGAGTGGATAATAAAATGTGATATATACATACACAGAGAGAGAGAGAGGTGGCCATAAAGTTTGTGTGCGATTTTAAATTACACACTATTTTAAATTCCACATGAACTTTATGGTCACCCAGTATATAAGATCTGACAATTAAGTTCGGTTATGAACTTGCCACTAAGCCCTTACATTGGCAGCACCATACAAACAACTCAGCAATGTTCCATAACCCTGTTATATCTCACAGGTGTCTCACAGCTGTGTTCATGTTGATGTGTGTCAGAGTGTTACTGAGTAGTGTTCATTATTGTTGTTGCACATTTTTGTGTGCCATCGCGAGAATGTTGGAGCTTGAATGACAGCAACAATACTTGTAAAATTCTTATTAAAATTGGCAAGAGTGGAAGAGAAAACAGGGACACACTAGTCCAAGTTTGTGGGGATTGTGTCAAGAAGAAAACGTCAGTGTGCCAATGGATTAAATGTTTTTCTGAGGGAAGAGAAGGTGTCACTACTGAAGAAAGATCAGGGCAGCCAGTAACAAGCAGAACTGATGAAAACATGGCAAAAATTCATTGACTTGTGCATCAAAATCATCCATTGACTGTGAGAAGCATAGCAGACCAGTAAACATCAATAGAGAACTAGGGAAATCTTACCAAAAGTCTTGGCCAACAGCTCATGGCTGTTGCATCATGACCATGCACCAGTTCCTATGGCACTGCCTGTGAGGAAGTTTTGAGCCAGGAAACAAGTAACAATATTGGAACTCCATTCCTGCTCACCTGTATGACCCCTGATGACTTTCCCTTTACCCAAAGATAATAGGAAATACTGAAAGGAAGACATTTTGATAACATTTGGGATTTCAAGGGTTATACAAGAGTAATGGCTTTGATGGCCATTCCAGAAAGAGTGTGGACAAGACACTGGTGTCAGTGCATAGAGATATTCGGCAATGAGGTATGAAGCACTTTTTCTAGGATGTGTTCACGAACTTAATCGTCACATCTCATACACACACAAACACACATGCACCATGGAGTACTACTCAGCCATAACAAGAAATGAAAGAATGTCATTTGCAGCAATGTGGGTGGAGCTTGAGACCATTATCCTAAGTGAGGTATCTCAGGAATGGAAAACCAAACACCACATGTTCTCACTAAGCAGAAGCTAACAGATGGGCACAAGCAATATAAGGACATGAGAAACCAAGGAGGGCAGGGAGCGGGAGGGCGGGTGTGGAATAAAAACATACCTAGTGGGTACCACGAACACTGTTCTGGCGATGGGTACCCCAAAAGCCCATCGAAGCATTATACAAGATACCCACGTAACAAAAACGTTCATACCCCCTTAATCAATGTTTTGAAATAAATAACAGATATTCCAAAAAAATATTGTACTACGTTTTCTGCATTTTAGTGCATGTGGAAGCGGTTACTGTGGTGCAGGGGGGAGTCAAAAAATTCAGCAGATCTGTTTTCCTTTCCACTATCACAGATTAATGTGTTCAGTTTACCACCATTGCCATCATCAACATCATCGTTACCAACTAACATGTATTAAGTGCTTGTTGTATGCTACATACTTAACTTGCTCTATCTCATTTAATCCTTGCAAACAACTCAGTGACACAGACAAGGAGACTAAGGCGCAGAGGGCTGCACAGCAAGCCAACAGAAAGGCTGAACAAACCTGCAACTGTCCATCTGCCTCTGGGACCCGAGCCCATAGCAGGGGCTTTGCTGGTCACCACCCTAAGAGAGACTAGTTTCTGGCTCTGAGGTCTCAGTATAGACTCAGGATATTGGGCAAAACAGCTGCCCCCATGTAGGCCAGAAGAGAAGGCCTGTATGAGTCGGAGGAGGGGTCACTGGCACTACTGGGCAGCCTGTGGGGAGCACAGCCAGAGGAAGGAAGCAGCCCCAGTACTAGCCCTTAGCCTCGAGGCACACAAAGGACAAGGGCTGCCTGGGGGACAGACCCCGAGTCTTTTCCCTGCCTATCTGCAACATCCTACTTGGATCCCTTATTTCAACAAGAAGACTCCTCTTAAACTGTGGCCCTTGTGTGTAACCAGAGCCTTCCCAGAGTGCTGGCTTTCTTAAGACCAAAATAAAGCCTTGGATTGGGGTTTCATCCTGATGCTAAATACTTCATCTCCATTGTTTTCATTGGTGGGGTTATTTGGTAGAGAATCTGAAAACACACAAAGAGAGATGTGCAAGATTTAACTCTCTCTTTCATTCCTTAGGAAGAATTGTTTTCCAGGTAGAGAAGCGTGCAGCAGCATTGATTGCAGTGCTGGGGGCAGGCAGGGCCTGATGGCTGCCCCAATGCAGTCCTTTTGCCTTAGAAGACAAGCCTGTTCACTAGCGTGGGTACTAAGGACCACATAGAAAATATAGAGTAGAATTTCAGTCTAGAAAATTTAAATTGTAATTGATTGTCACGTACATATTCTGCTGGATACTAATGTAACATAACCACCATGAAAAGTTCCACAAATACATATAGATGATTTACAATATCAAATAAGTGTCCTAGAGTCTTACAAATAAACCAGGCCTGTGGCATTAGGTGAGTTGCTGACAGAGCCCAGGGGGAAAGGCAGATAGGTAACAAGGGGCAGGGAGAGACCTGGAATCTGAGGAACCCGTGTTCAGGTCTCAGATCAGGCTCAGAAGCTTCTCAGCCCCTGCTCCATACCACACCTGTCTATAAAAGGCGTTGATAATAACATCCCACCTGCATGGTGCTAATTGAGATCCTGCAGGGAAGAGTTCCAGGTGGTAGTGGAGGCTTCCTAAACACCTTTCCTGCTTATCAACCAAGATTGTTGTAACAATGCTGAATTTTACTGAGCCCTGCACTCCTGGAAAACAGCAAACATTAGTTTAAAAGTCACCCCCTACCTTTTATGTTTGCAGGAATGATGTACTGCAAAGAACCATCCTCCCCCTAAGACTCACTTACGACTCACAGATGCCGCCTTTCATCTAGGACAAGTCCGACACAGACCCTCCGAATTCTCATTCTTTGCCTTATAAACGATCAGGGGAACTGTTTTGTCCCAAATAGTTCAGTAAGAACATTGGGAACAAAATACTCGCTAACAAGATGTTAGTTCGATTTTCCTCCTCCCCCCGGCCCCTCAGCCCTGGCCCACCTTAGCACGAGTCAGCAGCCAGCCCCGCTCAGCACAGCCTGAGTTACTGTCCTCATCTGTTCACCGCTCTTCTTCACACCGCTTCCTTCCAGCCTCGTCTACTCCTCCCTACAAGAGAAAAATCCTTTTTGTCTCACCTCTGAGAAACCTGTGCCCCACCCCCATCTGTGATTTTATTCTAGAGTTTCAGGTACCCGGAGTTAATCACAGTCTGAAAACAGGTGAGTACAATACAATAAAAGGTTTTGAGAGAGAGAGAACACATTGACTTCACTTTTACTCACTTTTATTACAGTATATTATCATAATTGTTCTATTTTATTATTTTTAATCTCTTACTGTGCCTAATTTATAAATTAAACTTTATCATAGACATGTATGGAAAAATTCTATTTAGAGGGTGCCAAAAAGCGTATACACGTTTTAAGAAAGGAAAAAAAACTATTAAAATGGTAATAATATACCAATAACAAAAGATGTATACGACTAATGTTCGAGGGCCTCTTATAACTGCAGAAGTCAAACACGACTTGAGTATTACAATTTTAATACAATTTTTTCTTTCTTAAAATGTGTATACGTTTTTTTCTTTTTTTGGCACCCTCTGTATAGTGTCTGGTCTATCCGCAGTTTCAGGCATCCACTGAGGAGCTTTGAATATGTCTCCTGCAGAGAAGGGAGAAATGAGACCACTGTATTATGGTCAGAGAATCCCTATTACAATAACCCCTTCCTCCTCCACCTCTTGCAATAATCCTTCAAACAAACTCTAAATCTAGATTTGTTTTTTCTTTGACAATTACAAGTAAGGGTAACTGACAATGGCCATGGCATGACTCTAAGGCTCTCTCAGACTCAACAATTGTCCTCTAAAACTGATTTCTAGTCATAGAAAGTGCACCTGAACCAAGAGTCTGGAGCAAATAACACAGCCATAGTGTAGTAAAGCCACCCCAGAGGCTGCAGTGGCTCTCACAGATGAATTCCAATTATCCTTTCTTTCACCATTTTACTCTCATCTTTGAAGGCTGGTATCACATTCCAAGCCCTGGGTGAAGTATCTGAGTCAGCCCAAGTCACATACCTGGGTGGGAAAGTCAGGAGGCCAGAACAGGGAGACTCTGCCTCTGTTGGTTACGGAAGGCAGAGGCCACGCCCTGCATCCCAGCAGGGTTACAGGCAGTGAGTACAAAGCTCCATGTTAGGCAGCCAGAAGAAAAGTGATAAATGTCTGTTATATCTTTTCTGTTTTGTTTGGGGGGAGTTTATTGTTGTTAAACAAGATTCAAAAACTTGCTCGCTCGCTCTCTCTCAGTCAATAACATTGATTATATATATATATATAAAAAGAAAAGCCTACCCATAACGATGTGAGCCTGAGGGCTTCACAGAGCAGCGTGCAGACTCACAGGTGAGGCATCTCTCAACCCCCTCCTTCGAATTGCCCCCTGCCCACACCTTTAGCTTTAATTGATCAGCCCAGATGCTGAGGCAAGAAGGGTTCTTCTTGCTGACCTCCACAGTCTGAAGCTCCTGACAATCGTCCCCTAAGCCTGAGCCACTTATCATTGAAGAGGACCCTGGGCCCCATGTGACAGGAGAAGAGAAGGTGTCAGCATTAACCCGCTACCTGATCTGCTGGGGCCTCTGCCAAACGCCAGTGGGGAGCTGCAATCAATTGTCATGCAACGTGCCAGCGTAACAGCTGGTGACCGGCCATTAGGGTAATCCACCAAAGCTTGGGAATTTCAAGAACCCTTCAGCACACACAGAAAAAGAGAGTTATTGCAAAGCCAGGTGTTCTGGCCTAATTGCACGAACCAGTTGGAAATGTTAATCTGCCCCCACGAACTGCATTTTGCATGTGAGGAGTGTGGAAGAGAGACTCCCAGCCAAGGCTTACAGGGGAGAGCAAATACTTTGTGCCCTCATTTATTTACTCCTTTGAGGTCATTTCCAAGCCTTTGAGCAATAGAATCACAGAGAAATGTGACCTTGAGGGCATCAGCTCTGTGTCCTGCCGCAGTGCACAGCAGCGATCAAACTGTGCCAACCTGGCCCTCAGCAAGACATGCCCCTGCTTCCTAGAAACCTGCCTGATCCTGCCTCTCAGATGACATAGCAGCTAGACGTGCCCCGAGTTCAACCAGGAACTCTCATTCTCACCTGAGGAGCCAAAGGCACCTGTTCTGGGAGGCAGTAAAACCTGGTCATTAGGAGAAGTTCAGAAGCGGACGCAGCTGGCTTCAGATTCGTGCACTGTCCTGGCTGGATGTGTGACTTGGAATAAGTTGCCTAATGTCTCTGAGGTTTGGTTTTGTTTTTTGCAGGTGAGGATAGAAGGAAGTTTCCCTCCTTTCTGTATCTCCCTCACACACTGACATAAGAAATAGCTCAGGTGACTAAGGCTAAGCCCTTAGCAAAGTCTGTGGCTCACAGTGAGGACACAGTAAAATCGCTATTATTATTAATTCATTAGATTGGCTAATTTTATTCATTGGCAGGAATCAGGAATCTCAGAAATCAGAGTGTCTTCTTCGTGGCTGCATACTTCAAGACAGCACAGCTTTCTCACTAATCAGCGCCTTCATCCTCGTCTCTGCAGGCCCTGTCACTGGTATTTAGGGCTCTCTGCCATCTGGACTTCACTGCTGCTTCACGTTAACCATGGGTTTGCAACCCCATTCGTCGCCCCCACGTGCTCTACCCCGCCCCCTGGAATGCCCTTTCTGTCTACCACACCCTCCCAGACCTACGGTCATTCAAAGCCCAACTCAAATCCCGCCTTCTCCACAAAACTTACTCTGGCTGCTCCAACTCGTTCATTCAAAACCAGCCGCTGTCCAACCATCAGCCCTAGGCGAGGCCTGTGCTTCCCTGAGCCTGGGATAGAATGTGGACAGGAGATCCTCAGTCCCTGCCCTCCCTGCCCCTCCAATCTCTCACATCCCTGAACTGCAAAGGTACTTCACAGTTTATTCCCACCGATGCAACATCATTCATAGCCTCTGGATGCTAAATTCTTTAGAGAAATGACACAAGGCAAAACTGTGAAAGAAAGAACACAGACGCTGAGATCAGACAGTCTTAGGTTCGAGTCCCTGTGCTGTCTCTTGCCGGCTGTGCAAGCCTGGCATGGACTTATTATGCTCTGTCACCTCTGTCTGTCACTCTCTGTCACAATGTGGGGATTGCTGGCTCCTGCCCCAACCAGCTGCATCCCCTTTCTGACATCCTGGCATCACTGTCCCTTAGCTTTGCTCACAGTAGGATCTGAGGAATACCCCAATCTTTCTCTGTACTAGACACCAAGCAATGTACTCTCTCCTCACAATCTGTGCACCACATACAAAAAATAACACCAGGGTCTTCTTTTTCTAATCAGTTCACGGAACAGTTGAGCCAGCTATTTTGCAGCATTCTTTTCCTCCTTTTCTGCAAAGCTGTTTGTAAGTATATTTTTAAGCTGTCTGGGAAACATACATATCTTGTTATTCAAGAGCTATGTTACCACAACTCTGACTTCTGCTGGGGAGAAGGATCTAGCAGAGAGTAAAACAAACTTTGGTTTCTTTTGAAACAAATTGCACTAGTTCTGTACAATATTATCTGAACCCACGCAGAGTGGTGAGAATGCAGCAAAGCCCAGAAATCTCCCTGGGTCACAGGTGTGCTCTCAGGGTCTGCACTTACCCAAATGTCTTGGACACAGTCAGTGCAAAAGGACCCCTAGCCCTACTTGTTGCCTCTTTATACCATGTTCTCTTTCTCTTTGTAGCTTGAACGGTGCTTTAGGGTGGCAATGAAGTACGAGATAAACTGATTTGCCTTTGATCACAGAATATTTGTTCTAAGCTGGGTATATCAGCTCATGACTATAATCCTAGCACTCTGGGAAGCTCAGATGGGAGGATCCCTTGAGCTCAGGAGTTCAAGACCAGTCTGAGCAAAAGCAAGACTCCATCTCTACTAAAAATAGAAAAAATTAGCCAGATGTGCCTGTGTCAGGCACTACAGTCCCAGCTGCTCAGGAGGCTGAGGCAGGAAGATCATTTGAACCCAGGAGTTTGAGGTTACTGTGAGCTGTGATGATGCCACAGAACTCTAGCCTGGGTGACAGAGTTAAAACTCTGTCTCAAAAAAAAAAGAATATTTTTTCTAACTACTTCCACTCTGAGTCTAACCAAAAATATCACTTGAGGTGGGTTGTCAAAAGAGACCACCGCAAAAATTGATCAAAAAGATAATTTAAAAACTATAAAAGGGAATTAATTCATCAAAGTGCTGAGAACAGAAGACAGGGTGGGGAAGGAAAAAAAGCCACAGGGTGACTTAAGTCACGCTGATGGCAGTGACAGAGGACTGCAATGAGACCAGGGCCACTTTTCAAGGAAGAGACCCCTCCCTTGTCACTCCCCAGCCCCAAATCAGCAGCTGAAGACCTAGAGCGGGAGGGGCTGCCATGGAGGTCACTGAAGTGAGAAGACACCAAGCATCAGACTTCCGGCATTTTCCCCCAACAATAATCTTCCCAGTTTATTCCCACTAATGCAATGTCCTTCATGGCCTCTGGAAGCTGTAAAATCTGAAGAAATTGGAAGCTCTTCCTGGACATGGGTAGGACTTTCACAGTGGAACTGGCATCCCCAAGTAGTAGCATCCCAATTTTGCATCTTTCTCCTTGCCCACACACCCCAAAATGAACTTTCAGGTATACATGGCCTACCCACAGGTGCAAAGCCGCCTCCTTCCAAAGGAAATCAGTGCTCCTCAGCCCAGTCCTCCACTCATCAGTCTACACACAGGCATCAGTGTTCCTCAGCCCCGTCCTCCACTCATCAGTCTACACACAG
>NW_003852481.1:4097328-4162063 GCF_000181295.1 Otolemur garnettii | reverse complement strand
ATCCGTGCTCCTCAGCCCAGTCCTCCACTCATAAATATGCACAATCAGGGATCAGCAAACCCTAACAGACAAAGAAATGAACAAGCCCTGAAGAAACAAAAATAATAGAGGAAATATATTAGGCTCTAAAAGAATTCGATTTAGTAAATCCAAGATTTGAGAAAACACTGCACCCATAAAGCGTAAGTCAGCAGTTCTCAACCTGTGGGTTCTGACCCACAGGAACTGTATTAAAGGGCCGTGGCATTAGGAAGGTTGAGAACCACTCTAATAAGTGATACAAAAATATAACTGGTGAAGAAGAAATACGAGAAAATACTCCAACAGGGAAAGTAAAAGAACAAAGAGAGATGTTAAACATAAAAGATTAATTTGAGCCAATCTCCATCTCGTACAAGTCTAGAAAGAGAGAGAACCAAGAGAAAAGAAGGGAGAAAAGAATCAGACAAATTCTTCTGAAGTCTTTGTGCTGAAATATTTACCGAGTACCAAGGTCTATCAATACGTAGGTGTGTCGTCATGCAATTTCAGAACAGGGTGAAGGGAAGTTTCTAAAACCAGTAGAGGCAACCGCTTACCTGCAAAATACTAACAATCTTTCCTCAAAAACAAGTTTGAATGCTAGAAGATAGTAGGGCAATTCCTATAAAACTTTGAATAAAGTTATTTTGAACCCAGAAGCCAGCCAAATGAGAGGACAAAATAAAGATATTTTCAGACTATTTCACTAAGACCCAGAAATGTTACCTGAAAAAAAAAAAATTAACCTGAGGATACACTCCAAAAAAGCAAACAAACAAGAAGGAACCTATGGAAATAAACCAACACCAGCCAAATGAAAACAAGCAGAGGCTATTTATTCAGAGCCCAGAGATCGCCATAGCAAGGGAGTAAGCCACCATCTGTTGCATTTCACCAGAGGCTCAAAAACAGGAGAGAAATGGAAATGCTTTATAGCAGAAAAAGGGGAAGGCGGGTTAACTAGATGCAAGTGGCCAAGGGATTGGAGTACATATTTGGCTTTCTCTGGTTGGTTGGTCCCAGATTGGAGGCAGGGATGAAATTTAGGGATGCTGCCAGATATCAGCCAAGTCCTGGATATTCATGGCATGTGTGTCAGAGGTTATTGTCTGCCTTCCTGAGCTGGTTGCTAGAGATAGTAGTGTGACTTACAGATAGTAAGTTGGCTTCCTGGGCTGGTTACTGTAGATAGTGGGCTGGTCTCTGGGCTGGCTGCTGCAGCTTGTGGCTCAGAGTTCTGTTCTTTCCTATGGTCTGCACATGGTGCATTTATATATGCAGTCTCGAAAACCCAAGAAGAAAGATATGGGATACAGCAAACAGGGGAACTAAGGGGTGCACCCAAAAAGTTCAAGGTGACTCAGAAAAAAGTCAGTTCCAAATTGGCCATTTCTTAAATAGAATGATTAAGAAATTACTCATTCCTTGTTTTTGTTTGTTTTTGAGACAGAGTCATAGACTGTTGCCCTCAGTAGAGTGCCATGGTGTCATAGTTCACATCTCAGACACTTGAGCTTAAGCAATCCTTTTGCCTCAGTTTTCCAAGTAGCTGGGACTACGGGCACCTGCCACAATGTCTAGCTATTTTTAGAAATAGGGTCTCACTCTTGCTCAGGCTGGTCTCAAACTCCAGAGCTCAAGCAATCCACCCATCTCGACCTCCCAGAAAGCTAGGATTATAGGGGTAAGCCACCTCACTTGGACTAAAAATCAGTCATTCTTATATCTAGGTGTGGTGGTACATGCCATGCCAATAGTCCCAGCTACTTGGGAGACTGAGGTGGGAGGATCACTTGAGCCTATGAATCCAAGGCTGCAGTGAGCTATGATCATACCAGTGCACTCTAGCCTGGGTGACAAGCAAGACCTTGTCTCCTTAAAAAAAAAAAAAAAAATTGGACAGTCTTAGTAACATAGTGAATAAGGTATATAAACCAGACACATGCAATTAGAAATTCCAGGATAAGAGTTCCAGATATGAAATAAATGAAAATGAATTATTATACTAAAGAACTCTGATGCTTAGAACAACCTCTTTTGAACAATACTGTCGAGTGACATAAGATTACATTTCCTCCGCAGAGCCAAACACTCTTCTGATCCTAAGGTGAATAATATTCACAAAATCACAATGTTCTTAAAGGTAAGTATTAAGTTTCAAGTTTCAGCACTGATTTATATATTTAAAAAAACATGAAAGGATGAATCATGGTTACAGTATAAAATGTAAATGTCCTAAACTCTGACAATGTAACAGTAAAGTTAGCACCAACCAGTGTAGGGAGGAAGAGGAGCGAGGCCGCGTGGAGCTCACTTCCTGCTGTGCATGGGAGAAACAGGAGCTACTAAGTTAATGAACAAAGAAGGACAATTGGAGCATCTTGTTCTCAATCGTAGAGGAAATAAATAGAAGAACGAAAATACAACACAAAGTGGCAGGAAAAAATTGGGGAAGATACAAGTCTCATCTATTGTAGTCAGTAGCTCCTGCCTCATATTGATAAATCAAGAAATAGAAATGTGAGCGTATTATTTGAATTATGGATAAAACCACCACTATCCCCTCCCCAAAAGAGTCAAGCCAACGAGACTTGCAATGGAGGTGCAGAGTACTCCCATTACTTCCCCCAGGCTTATGGGATTAATATTCTTTTCTTCCTTTTAGATGGAAAAGAAGTCAGGATTCAGAGGCAACACAAGCACTCCCACAGAACTAACTTCTTTTTCCCTGTCCCCCAAAACAACCCAGCTTTATTATTTGCCTGGGCCTCGTCAAGTTTGCGATTTTAACTGAACCGTCTCAGACCCACCTTCCTTGGGAACATGGAGAAGACATTAGGACTTATTTATTGTATAGATTAGAAGATAGTGACTCTTGCCTTTAGTCAGTGTCTTTAGAGCACCTACTGTTGGCCAGGCACTGGAGATCTAGGAGTAAATAAAACAAAGTCCCCGCCCTCAGGGGAAGTATTTATATTCTTGGGGAAGTATCTCTATTCTTAAGATTCCAAACAAGGAAAACCTGCCCTTCCTTCACCTGCTGAGAGAATGAAGCAGGCTTTGGAGCTAGGTAAATCCATTTGCATCTTTGTTACCAGCTATGAGACCTTGAGCCAAAGACTGAGACTCTCTGAGCATCCGTGATTCTCTCTGTAAACTGGCAATACCTACATTTCAGGGTTGTCAAAAGAGTAAAAATGTATCCAGGCTCCCAGATGGAGTTACATAGATACAAATTTAGGGTGTTCATTCTTTAAAAAAATAATAATAATAAGGTAGAAAGGAAATACAAAATCAATTCAAATGTCAATACCCTTTGAATATAACAATAAAAATATTAAACTACTTTTGGTTTACTTGAGAGATGTTTAAACTTGGAGCCTTTTAGTGTGGATGACTTTGAAAATCAGCAAGATGAATCTTCATTCAAATAAGACTCTTTCTCAAAGTGTATCTGGGAAAACACTTTGTCTATGGCTAAAGAAATAACAGGAACACAGAATATTATAGCCCTTTTTTAGAACATCACAATGCATATTAGTGTAATAAAGCTTCTGAAAAGTCCTACAGGTCTTTTCAACCTACAACTTCCCAATTTACTGCATCATGGAATTCTTACACCCACTTTTTGTTCATGGAGCCGGTAGAGCCCTGTCCCACACAAACAACCCCTGTTTACCCTAATCCCACTGAAATGATATTGAGTAGAATACACTTTAGAAAATGCTGATGCAGAGGCCTCAAGGATTCTGTTTAGCTCAAGTTCTTCATGAACTCCCTAGCACTAAAAATAGCCAAGCAGCCTTGAGTGAGACTCATGTGGCCCATGGCAGACCTCTCTGTGGGTGGCACGTGAGTGGCAGCAGAATCCATCTGAGCCGAGGGTGCAGGGATCCTGTATGTGCAGCCTGTGAATACCCCAGGGCCCTCTGAGCTCCTGCTATCCCGTCAGGCTCAATAGTGACTCTGAAGCATCACATCCTGCCATTTAACCAGTGCTGGGAAATCACCCCAAGAACACCTGTTCCTCAAACATCCACTGATCCTGCAGATACTTCCAGAACACAGAGTCGATTACATACAGAGGTGCCTGGCAGTGGCTTCCACTGATGCCTCTGGATACACCCAACCGCACCCGCCCGCAGCCCTTCCCCTCACCCCTGCCCACCCACATTACACACTCCCCAGACAGAGAGCTCCCTCCTGACTTCAGTAATCTGGAAAAAAAAAGCTGTCTTTGGACCATAAGGGCTTTGCCGGAAAGAATTTTAAAAGAAAACTGCTGCTTCTGGGAAAAACTGGACTGGCACTTCCTCCCGCCTCTATGACATCACCTTGAGATGAAGTCGAGATGGAGTCTGGATGCCACTGACACTGCTGATCCTCCTGTGGGAGGCCCAGAGCCCACACAGTCCCTCCACATGGCAAGTTCTGCAGCCCCTCCCCTCACACAGTGGCTGGCAGGCTGTCACCTGAAGCCTTGCCTGGTTTTGTTCCCTTCCACAGAGGCTCACTGGCAGCAAAGCTGGCGCTCCCCTGACGCTGACAGGCAACTCGGTTCTCACCACATCAAGGACTTAGAAAAGTCACACAAAGCGCACGGTGCAAGAAGAGGCAACTTCCTACTGGGAAGCCTGAAAACTCTTCCCTCCAAAACATTCTTTCCCACCAGCTGTAAATACCTAAAATTTTGGAGTAACAGTTTAATTCCTGTGGCTTAAACCAGGTGGCAAGTGGAAGGCGTCTCCTCCTCTGAGCTCACAGCAGCAGGTGCCACTCATAAGCCCAGAACTTCTTCCGGCCGTGCCACAGCTTTGCGCCTCTTTGCTGCCACTGCCTTACTAAGCTTCCTGTGAGGTTTTAATCCCATTAAATATGTCTTCCCATATTTATCGCAAGGCATTTAAAATAACCCAGAAAAAAAAAAAGCATGAGGGAAATAGATGATAGATGGAAGCAGAAATAGCAGATTGTTGATAAATGTTGAAGCCCACGGGGATGAGTGGGTTCCTCTTACTTTTCTCTTTACTTTTGTGTATATTGGCAGTTTCTATAATGAAAATGAAGATACATAAAATTTTAATAAAATTTAATAAAATAAATAAAAACACACATAACCATGTATGCACACGCGCACATACGGTATAATTATACATATGCCAGTTTTCCTTTTCGCTTGACATCACTCTAACAGTTAGCAATTTAAATTATACTGGGAATGTTTTTGCATCTTTTGGAGAGCAAATCGTGATAGTAAGAGAATAGAAGGAAAACTGAAATCTCAGTAAATAGGAGCCGGGAGAAAAAGAGAGTTAAACATATTTGGGAGGCAGGGGTTCCCCCAAACTGTGGGAGGGTGCTGTTTATAAACAACCACGTTGGAATCGGGGAGTTTGGTGAAGAAACCGAATGGCCATTTGCCCTTGACATTGTTGATTTCTGAAGCATTAATTTTTGCTGTTACCCACCTCTGATTTTTGCATCAACCAGCTTCAGTGTCAGTGGCCAAGGTTTTTTGTTTGTGTTTGTTTTGTTTTGTTTTGTTTGAAACACAGTCTCACTCTGTCACCCAGGGTGGAGTGCTGTTGTGTCCCAGCTCACAGCAACCTCAAACTCTTGGGCTCAAGCTAGCTATCCTCTTGCCTCAGTCTCCCAAGTAGCTGGAACTACAGGCACCTGCCACAACGCCCAGCTGTTTTTAGAGACAGGGTCTCTCTCTGGCTCAGGCTGGTCTCCAATTTCTGAGCGCAGGCAGTCCACCCGCCTTGGCCTCCCAGAGTGCTAGGATTACAGGCATGAGCCACTACACCTGGCCCCAGCGGCCAAGGTTTTAATTTGAGGTATGAACTTTAAAAATTTAAGGCCCAGCCCACCTGTTGTTTCACTGGACCCAATTTTCAAGTTCATGACTCCATTCTTTTCTCTGATCCCATGGACACCCATGGATCTGGTCTCAGCTTCCGGCATATTTAGAAGAATTTATTTCTCATCCATAATTTATCAAACCATTTTTGATCAATCTTCCTAGACGAGGCCACCCTTCAAAACGTGGGAGAAGTTGGTGTTTCTAGCCCATAAGTCCAACATTTCTTTCCATTATGGCTCCCTCTAAACTCAGGCTGTTCCCTTGTTCAAAAAACAATCAATAACAATGTAATTCTACTATAGGAACATTAATTCTGAAACGATACAGCAACGGGATTCTGGTTAAATAAGCTGGAGTTTTACATGCAGTAGCTTACCTGTGGATGTATTAGATCCATAGGGGATGATAGGAAAAGCTCTCCAGGACACATACTTTTTACTGAGTGGTAAAAATCCAGTTGCCCTGTGGTTCTGAAGAGAGAAGATTATCTCCTGCAGGGAGAGAAAGAACTCACCTGTTAATGACCAGAACTGATGGTGGACAAAGCCCGCCCATGAGCGGAAAGGCTGACCTAAGGGGCACAGTGAGAAGGCTGAACTTGAAAATGGTCTTGTGCCCCTTACCAGAAAGAGTAAAGCTCTTCCCCTCTACACAGAGACCTGAGAGCCGCTGAAAGGAACAAAGCCGGCCGTGATTTCTGCATATTTACGCCTGTCTTTGGGGATGGAAAGCAGTTACCTTAAGATCTAAGCATCTAAGTTGTTAGGTTCTGAGCATCTGGTGTTTCCTTTCTTTACTTCTTTTTACACCTGAGTATTTAATAAGGATCTTAGAAAATGCCAGGAGACCCCATTCACGCTAGGGACAAAGAAGGAAAGGAGGAGCAGAACTTCCTGGGTCTGAACTTCCTGAGTTAGTCGTAGGAGTCCTTGGCTGGGGTAAGATCAGAAGATAGACAATGCCCCAGGCAGAAGGCAGACCTCGGTCAGTTCACATTTACACTTTCTTTTTTTAACTCCTCACTGGTTCCTACGCAGGGTGTGGCAGAAACTGCCATGTTCTCCCCCTTGGATTTATGAATACTCTCTGACCCCTGGCTGGGCAAGCGGCTGTGTAAATTAAAGGCCACGTTTTCCAACCTTTCTGGCCAGTAGATGAGGGCAATCGACTTTGTCAAATGAAGAGCGGGAGACTATGGTAAGTGCAGGTGGAAAGTGATCTCTGAACAGAGCTCTTAAAGGGAGAGATTCTCACTCCTCCTCTTCCTTTTTCCTGCTGGCTGGAATGTGAATGTAATGTCTGGAGCTTGAGTAGCCCTGAAGGACCACAAACTGGCAGTTCACATTGAAGATGGAGGCCCAGGGTCCTGCGGACTATAGTAATATCATACTAGTTCGGAGCAGCCCATATTTATGTAAGACAGAAATTTTGGTTTGGTTCAGACCTCTGTTGTGTTGGCTTTTCAGTCATTCATAGTTGAGCTTAACCCTGGCTAACAGAGGTAGAAAGTTTTCCAAAGTCTTTTGCCTTAGATGAGTCCAAGGCCTTTATTGGGGTTTATTGGGGTGGGGGTGTATGAATCTTTTCAGAGGCCTGAAATAGCTCAGCAGCTGTTCTCATGCCACACAGGACTGAGAATAAGGTTTCCCTAGAGGGCTCTCAAGGTGGATCATGGGCCGCTTCCCTATTTCTATAGGAAAGTCTTGTTCTTGGAGGTCCCTACTCCCTTTCTCCCCTGCCCACCCCTGAGATCCTGGGGCAGGCTGCACAATCTGTGAGCAATGAACTGTTCCCAGCAGCCTCAGTGGAGTCTTGTCACAGTCCAGGTGACTAAATCAGACTGCTCTAATTACAGCAGCCAGAGTTCCCCCTGAGTCTTTAGGTAAGAACCTCAGTTATGATACTGGACTCCTATTTCCTCCAGTAACCCAGTCTTCACCCAGCTTCAGATAAATTTGAGTAAATTTCATCACAACTGAATCTTCCCTTCTGATCCACTATTTCCCATAGACCCACTGCCAAGACACAGATTTTCATGAAAGCCCCAACAAGAAAGACCATCAGGTTCTGTGCCAGTAGCACAGTGGTTATGGCACCAGCCACATACACTGAGGGTGGTGGGTTCGAACCCGGCCTGGGCCAGCTAAACAAACAATGACAACTGCAACAAAAAATAGCCAGGCATTGTGGCAGGCACCTGTAGTCCCAGCTATTTCGGAGGCTAAGGCAAGAGAATCACTTAAGCCTAAGAGTTGGAGGTTGCTGTGAGCTGTGATGCAACAGCACTCTACCAAGGGTGACACAGTGAGACTCTCTTTTAAAAAAAAAAAAAAAAGACCATCAGCCAGGTGCAGGGGCTCACACCTATAATCCTAGCACCCTAGGCGGCCAAGGTGGGTGGGTCAACTGAGCTCACAGGTTTGAGACCAGCCTGAGCAAGAGCAAGACTTCATCTCTAAAAATAGCCAAGCATTCTACTGGGTGCCTGCAGTTCCAGCTACTGGGGAGGGTGAGGCAAGAGAACTGCTTGAGCCCAAGAGTTTGAGGTTGCTATGAGCTATGATGCCATAGCACTCTACTGAGGGTGACAAAGTGAGACTCTGTCTCAAAAAAAAAAAAAAAAAAAAGGAAGACTATCATTCTCAGGTCTGTACCTATAGATACAATAAAAATGTAAAAGTCAAAATTCCTCCCAACTAGCAGAGACTAATTTTGTGGCAAGCAACTGGAAGATGGATGCACTGATGTCTGATTGCAACACAGAGGCCACTGTGTCACTTGGAGATGGCCGCAGGGATGAAGCTCTTAGACCACAGGGGACCAAGCCACTGGTGGAAGGACCTTGGGGGCAGTAACTAGTCATAAATGTTAGTAAATATTCTCACAAAGGGGCGTGCTCTGTGCACAGTGAATCCCAGAAAACCTCCAAAGTGTGAAAACTAAAGCAACTTGCAAAAGAGAAAAATACAACACTCAGCTTATTCAATCTGACTAGTTAAACGAAACAGTTATCATCACCAAAACAAACAAACAAACAAAAAAATCCGTGCATGAGACACAGGTAAGCATTACAGTCTGTTCTCTAGAGATACCTGCCTGGAATCTTGCAGTGGCTTTATAAAAACCTAGAACCAACTCTGGAGCTAGGAAGGAAGGTGGTGCACAGGGACAAGAGTCTGAAATGAGATTAAATGTCCCACTAATGAGGGGACTGGGAACACAGTACAATAAGTCGATTTGCACAGAATTGGAGCACAGAATTGGAGATTTCTTGCCCATCCAAGTCTGGGGACTGAGACCACTCACACTGATCACTGGAGATGACGAGGTGCCCCTTCCTCTCCCTACTCCCTTGCGCCAGGAGAGACGGGGATGCTTTCTGTGCCCCTACCTCTCTGCCTCAGTCCTCCTGCATCTTCAGCGGCAGCTTTGAGAGCCAGTGCCCATGTGTGGTCTGCATGGTCCAAAGACACCTCAAGTGCTTTGTGTGTCTACTTGCCTGCCCCAGGGCTTCTTATCCTAATTTCAGTTTCAGGAGCCGGGAGCACAGGGTAGTCTGAAGGTAAACACCCCCGAGAGCAACCCTCAGTGAGCTGGGTCAGAAGTCAGGGAATCAATGCACCAACCAGCCTTCCCTCCCAAAAGACACCTGTGGCTGTCCTCCTCTGGACTGCGCCCAGCTGCTCACCAGGGCAGCCAGCTCGAGGTCGACTTTCCCTTCTTCCTGCCTACTCCTTTGGCTCTCTTCTTACTCCTTTTCCTTGGATCATCTCAAAAAGAAACAGATTCTTGTTTCAGGCTCAGCTTTCAGGGACACCCACACTGAGACCAATGGCTCGATGACGACGCCTCCCCATCTCCCCCATTCCATGAGGTCTCAGAGCTCCCGGAATGCAACTGCACATTTCCACCAAATGCCAATGGGGGAAATACTGAAATCTCTTCACGTCAGTAAATGAGCTAAGACAGAGGCTGTTTCTAATGGAGAAGCTTTGCAGCTACTCCCCCTTACCACATCAGGCGCCCGCCACTTCCAAGTTCCAGGTCCCTCTCACCTCCAGCCCAGCTCCCCTCAGCTCCTGGCTGCAGCCCGCAGACCCTGACCATTTCTGTCTTCTGCCCTGGTTTGTGTAATGAGCCCCAGGAGGCTGGTGCTCTAAGCATTTTGGTACCCACTGGAGGGCTTGCAACTTCTTCACTAATTAGGCAGGTGAAAGGGCTGTGCGGAGGAGACTTTGTTCTGCATCCTGCAACAGCACGACACCAGGTGGCATCTCTCTCCCGTCCCCCATCAGTCTGTTCAAGCCCATTGCCTCTCAGCCACAACTGCTCAGGTTAAGATGTGTCAAGATGGAAAGTTGCCACTTGATTAAGATAAAAATAAAATAATCAAAATATGTACCACTTCCCTCCTTTGAACAGATGGCCAAGGAGTTTGCCTCGTAACATTGAACATCAAAAATGAATCAGAGGCTCATCTTCCTGCATAATCAAGAATTTGCTCACTGTTTGTGCTACAGCCAGGAGTTGGAGATGCTATCAGCAAAGGTTGAAAAATGACAAAGAAATCATTGGTTCCATCGTGAGGTTTTTCCTAGTCTTTTCCTCAGCCTGTCGGGCAATGCGAGTCAGCTTCAGGTACCGTGTCACGCTGTGCCTGAGGAAGTGGGGGAGAGGATGTGGGACACAAAATAAATGAGAGATACATCAATCCAGCCTTTCAGGAAGACCTGGATCAACGCTTTATCAGACTGTACTCGCTGGCACTTTTTCCAAAGGAAGACTATACCAGCCACCTCGTGTGTTTTATCTCATGGAGACATCCCAGTCTAGACACTTGTCACTTTACTCTGCTTTATGACATTTAAGCACCCTGTAGGATGATTTATTTGTTTACTTGTCTAAGCTCTTTGAAAACAAGACCATTCCTTATGTGACTTGATATCACAAAGCCCAGCAAGCACCTCAAAGGTTGATGATTGAATGAAAGAAAATAATCAGAATTTCTGCAAGAGCCTCTCAGCTGGTGTAGCTTCCTCCATTCCCTGTGCTCTATTTCGTATAGCCACTAGCTTAGACCTTCCCAAAACCTACAGTGAGACTATAGGTGCTACGAAATTATCTCTAAAATACATGGGGAGGTGAAAAAGTAAGATGCAGAACATTGTGTACATAAGACACGCACAATTGATTGAAAAGGACAGCAGTGTGTAGATGCACCATTTATACATCCCTAAATATTTCTAAGATATACAAGAAAAAGAAAAATGTTTGGGAGAGGGGAGTTCAGAGATGGGGATGGAAAAGAAACTTGGCTTTTCATTACATATCCCTCTGGGCCCTGAATGTTTACCTTGTACACGTATTTTTACTTTTCCATTTTAAATCCAGTTAATAATAATTGTTTTAGGAATCACTGTTAAAATTATTCTCCTGCTCAAAAAATATTTTTGACTGCCTTTTTCTTTCAAGTCCGTTAAACTCATAAAATCCAACTTGACTTTTTAACTTGCCGTGATTAATTCCCTGCACAGACCCTCTCATTAGTGAGTGTCTATGCTATAGGATCATTTATATTAGTCACCATAGCTGTTCACAAATACGGGGTGAATACAAATACCCCTATGGGGTAGGATTATATATCCCTGTCCCCTCTATGTCCCCTGATGTTACAGGTGCCACACCCCTAATGGGCATGAGTAGAAGAGGGAAGCACCCAGAGCCTGCGGTGGCACCTCCTGGCAGGCATACACTTGTATGTCCCCTCCCTGTGAGTGGGTAGGACCCAGTGACTTCATTAGAAAGCCAATAAAACATGGCAAAGCGGATGAGATATCACTCCCAAGTCTAGGTAATAAAAAACTGTGGGTTCCCTCTTGCTGGCATTCTCTCTTGCTCTCTGGCTATTGCTCATGCTTGCCTTGACACAGAAGATCACCCAGAAAGAAACCAAGGGTGACTTTCCAGTCCTCTGTCCACTGGATCCTGCCAACAAACATGTAAGTGAGCTTGGAAGTGGATCCTGGCCCAGATAATTTGCCCCCAGCGACAATTTTATTGCAGTCTTTTGAGAGACCCAGAGCCAGAGCATTCAGCTGAAACATATCTGGATTCCTGACCTACAGAAATGGTAATATAATTAGTACACTTTTTTTAAGCCACTAAGTTTGAGCCACTGCACCATTCCTTTCCCCCTGCTGGGGTGATCTTGAAAGCACAGGTGGAAATGGATCTCCTGGCTGAGTGACTATGATGAGCAGATCCCCTCCCCTGCCAAGCCACATTGAATGAGTAGATGAACAAAACTATTGGAGTTTTCGCCTATTGGAGTTGTTTGTTACAGCACCATTACTTTGTCTATCCTGACTAATGGTGCATATAAGTGAAAGGACTGTGAAATCTTAAAGTACAATTCCAATGTAAACTATTAGTATTCTCAACTGAACATGGCTTGATTGTTCCTATATCCTGACTTTTGAATCCTATCTTTCCTCTCCAGCTATTCACATTGACCATTGTTCAGTCTGACCACAAACTACCAATTCTCCCGTCTATAGCAATCTACTCCCTCTACTGGACACAAACCATCTCTTTGCTATCATTTATTACAACTGTGACTATTTGTGTATCTATTATTCACTATCATCTTTTCTTAAATATAAATTCCATGAGGACAGGGATCCTATTGGTTTGATTAATCATTATATGCCCAGCACCTGACACGTTACCTACTACCAACATTTAAGTAAGTATCTAAATGAAGGAATGAATGAATTACATCCTCTTCTCCGCCTCTGAACACTCATTTTGACACAATCATAGAAGGTTTTGTTAGTTACTTTCATATCTCCCATGTCTGTTCTGTATTGCACTTCCCAAGTACATTCGGAGTCCCTTGAGAAATGAATTGTATCCTTCAATTGGCCGGTACACCCTGTAGCCATAACCATGCCTTAAACACAGTATAATGCTTAGCAAAGTGCCTTGCTCATGGTTGGAACACTATAACTGCTAAATTAATAATATTCCATGTGCTCAACAAATTATTTTTAAATTAATATAATCAAGCATATATCAACATTATGGTGTGAATACAATTCTAAATGATTTCCTTTAGAGCAAATGAGTGAGGAGAATGGGTTGAGAGCAGTGAGAAAGGCTTTCTGCAGCAGAGAGTTTAGGTAGACATTTGTAAGGGGATAGAAATGACCTCACATTTAGCTGGTTGCTGTGCTCGACATTATATTGTTAAATTTTCAAGTCAGCCCTACGTGGTAGATTCTATTATCCCCAATTACAAACGAGGAAAACGGGGCACAGAGGGATTAGATGCCTTGCCCAGGGTTACAGAGCTACTGATGGCAGAAACAATAACAAACCTGGATCTGCCGCCCCCCAAAGCCCACCTCCTTCTACCAAGCCAGAACATAAATTTAGATGTAAGCTTGGCTCTGTCATTTACTGGCTAGATGGCCTTGAGCAATACACTTAACCTCTCTTGACCCAGTTTTCTCAGTAAAGTTGGAATTGAACATAGCAGCTAACTCATAAGATTGTTGTGAGCATTAAATAAGATAACACAGGTAAAGTACTCAGAACATTGCCTGGGGTCACGGGATGTACTCAATAAATGTTAGCCACGCCTATACCTTTTTTAAAAATGAATTTCAGCTGTCTAAGAGGAGAGAGAAAATGAATTTCAGAGGAAAACATTTTTCTCCTCCCTAAAATGAATTTCTATGAATGCTCCTTTTAATGCTACCTAATGTTATTTAATATGTCTATACCCTAAGAGTTAAGACTGCAAGAAGAAGGGAGTTTCCAGAACAGAAAAAAAAATATGGGAAACCCAGGGACAGACAGTCTCCCTCCCACCTTCTCCTGTCAGCTTCTCTCACACCCCATATGTTGCCCTCCGCAGCCAAGAGTCCCCATGCATGAACTCAAGGAGTAGCATGGGGGTCAGCTGTGTCCTCTGACCCTTCACCCACTCTACATAACATGCAGGGCCCAGTGAAAAATGAAAATGTGGGCGATGGAAAGGTGCTCAGGCTTTCCAAACAGCAACAGTAGAGCTTGGGGCCCTTCTGTGCACAGGGCCCTGTCCAACCTCACTAGTCATCCATGAAGCTGTCCCTGTCCTCAGACCCCTCAGAGGGGCTCAGGCAAACTGAAACTCCTCCCACCTTGGCTTTTCCATGCAGGCAAAACCTGGTGTCCAAATACCCCTTCTTACAGATTAACACAGTATTTCGATTAAAAACCATGATAAACTTGTGGGCGCAACAAAAGAAATTGATGTTTTAATAAAACTCATTAGAGCACCTTTATTAACTCCAGAAATAGCAAGAGGATATAAAATAGAAAGATTAGTTTAAAATCAACACTGTGCTGGTAAGGGCAGCCATGATTCCAGGCACATTAATTGCGGGGTAGTCTCATTACTGATTAAATAAGAAATCTCAAATACCGTTAGACAATTGTGATTAAATGTATGTCATTCTAATTGTATGCGTGGTTTATTGCTTTCCACTGAACCAGTGGGTCACCTTCCTGTTTTGTATATTTGGAAAGGGCACATCTATGCGGTGACAGCACAGGGCCATTATTTCTCAGAGAGTCCTGAAACCCTCACAGTTGTATCCTAAAATATGGCTGCATTTGCAGGTGGTAAAGGAGCACGCCATACAATAGGGAACCCGAGATGATGAAAATAAATCCCACTTAATGTCACGGCTGGGCACTTTTTCCTCTCATCTCATTACCCAGCTCTGGAGCCACTTGCAGTCCTTTGCAGTCATTTGAGGACTAGGGGGAGTTGGGCGTCTCCTTGGCTCACAGAGGAAGCTCTGAGTCCTTGAAACTGGATCTGACTGGGATCATGGGGAAATGAAAAACCGATGGTCAAATCTCTCCCTCCCTTTTGCCAAAGAGCCTGGCCAGAAGTGTCTTCTAAGGTCCATTCTTTTTGGTTTCCCAAGGACAAGGACACAAAGCGAATTTTGTCACTGTTGTGATGAGTTTTGCTGCCCATCTATCCCACAGGACACGGGCTGTCATCTTCCCATCCTGCGCTTTGCTTTGCTTAGATTAAGAGTCAAGACGACGCGGGACAAGCATCTTACCATGTGCCTACGGGCTGTATCGTCCCACACATACATCATCCCGGACAGTACCAAAACAGCAGGCGTCCTGGCCCACCCTGGAGATTATAGCAGAGGCTCAGTTGCTCTCTGTTATGTGCCTTGGGAGCAAGCATGTGTGTGCACACACACTGTTAACACGACCTTCCTAAACTCCAGATCGGAGAAAAGCTGGGTTTTCCCACAAGCTGAGACTTCAAAACCCGCTGCTAGCTGGCCCAGCCTCCGACTTCCACCCAGTCCCCCAAGGACATCTGACACCACAGTGCACAGACGCTCAAAAGATCCCCACACAGGGAGGCGCACACTGCCTGGTCTGCCTGATCTGCTCTTGCTACAGTTACTGCGAAATAACTTGACCTCATACTTCTGTAGACACTGGAAAGGAAGTACCTCCCTCTTCAGCCGCTATCCTAAAGTCTAGAGCTCCGCGGCCACCAGGGGGCGGCAACACGGCTTCGTATTTCAGCTCTAACCACCAGCCAGATGGGCTAGTGCGGCCTGGGGAAGACGGAGCAGGCTGGTCTCCGCCTGGGGCCTGCGAAACGCAGACACCACGCCCCCGACCCTGGGAGCTACTGCATAGCACGGGGGTGAGGGGTACTGATGCTACTCCCAAAGCTGTCTAGGACACCCCCAGGACTAGGGGACCAGGCTGGCCTGAACAGCAAGCTGTGGGGCAAGACTGGCTCAGAAGGCCCCAAGGGCTAGACCTGGCGGAAGCCCAGCTTTCGAGAGCAGCCTCAGATCCCTGCGGGGTGGAAACCACAGATGGAGACCCACGGCAGTGGGTTCCTAGAGGACCTGAGTGGGCGAAGGTTGCCTCCCAAATAAGGACTGGTTTTTAGACTTCTCCCCACACTAGGCTAACAGGAACTCAGCTCCCTTTGAGTGGACTGGATTTTTGTACTTGAGTGTCCTGTAGCAACCGTGCCAAGTACACCCTTCCCCTTCTTGCCCTCAGGCTGGGCTCCCTGCCTCCTCTGGGAAGCCTCTGCAGCTGCGTTCTGTCCCGGCCCTAGAGGAGTGCTGACTACACTGCTCTCACAAGCTGGGATGGCAGGACGGTCTCCTGGGCCGGACTAACCCTCTCCTGTGTCCCCAGTGCCTGGCAGCAAGCCCAGCATGTGGTACATGTTCAGGAAGGCAGGGGACAAAAGGAAAATGGGCAGGAACCTCAGCCTGCCCAGATCACCACCAAGCCACACCCTCCCCCTTCACCAGACCCAAACCTCCCCAGCCACCCACCCCCTCCTCAGGCCCCTACCATATATGCCTGTGGCACTGGGGGTGCTCACCAACACACTTGACTCCCTGGTCACAGCCCGACCTCTAGAGCCAGGTGGTCTGGGTCCAAATCCTGGCTCTGCCATTTGTTAGCTGTATGACCCTGGGTAAATTACCCAACCTCTCTGTGCCGCATCTGCCATTGAGAGGATAGAATAGCAGCTACTTCATGAGAGAACTCTTCATGTGACAGTCAAGTGAGCAGAGTGTGTATCTGGAAAGGCACGTGGCCCTTAGTAACTGCTATATTGAGTTATAATCTGCCACTTAAAAACACATCTCCCCACTAGACCAGGAGTTCCCCGAGCATTAGAACTGTGTCTGGTTGTTTTTATGTATCCAACACTTAGCACAACCCCTAGCCCGGCTTACGATAAGCACCAACAAATGATTGACAGAGGAATGAATGAATGAGGCAGAGTCCAGGTCGGAGCACAGTGCTGCAGAAAGCCCACGGAGGACAGCCAGGGACCACGGGCAGAGCTGGCTGTTCAGACTGCTTGGTCAGGGCCCAAATGTCTACAGTGGGCTGGAAGAGCCTGGGCTGAATCTCCAGGGGTGCTAAGGAATCATAGGAGGATTTGGAGGCCCCAAAGTAACAGGATTCAGAAAGTGGGATGTTGGGTAGGGACAGAGACAGACATAGCTGTATTTCCCTTCTCTTTTCCTCTGTTCTGCTTTCAGGGCCCTCTCCTCTCCATCTAGTCACCTCTTCCTCCTCTACCACACTCAGGAAGAGCAAGACAGAGCAAAGAAAAGTACCCTGGGTCACTACTGTTATGTCCACAGAACACAGACAGAAAGGGTAGTTTCTAAAAGAGCCACACGGCTCTATCCAGCCATCTCTCTCGACCAGCACTTCTGGAAGCAATCACCACGTCTGTGCACCTGAAATAAATGATGAGGGAAGGACCGACACCTGCTGGCCAGCCCGCTCTGGATGCCCGTCTCTGAAGGCTTGCTTTTCTATTTCATCAATTTCCCTTTGGTACAAAACAAAAATCAGTAATTCACTTGAAATTTACAACTTGTCCAATTGAGAAGTTCAGCTTTTAAGCCCGCTTTAAATACCCGAATCCTAACTCAGGTGTGGAACACAGAATCTGCACATAATCTACAAACACAGCCAAGAGAGGGTCTGCCGGAATCCAGAGTGACAGCCACTTGTGAGGAGTCTCTCCCCCTTAGAATTTGAAGTCAAAGGCCCCAGCCTGCTTGGGTTTAGAAATCTCATTTCATTGCCGCCGTGCACCACAGTCTGGTAGGTGTGACAAATTGTCTTATCTTTGTCTAACCTTTGTTGGACCCATGCTGGCTTCGGGGCTTAACTTTAATATATGGCTTCGGTTTAATAGCAAAGTGGTTCTCTTAAAATGTCAGCTTGTAAAATGCTGAGTCATTCACCAAGAAAAGGCTGGTCCTGAGTAGAAATTAGAATCACTGGGGCACACAGAATAATACCACATATCTTCAGTCTAAATAGAGAGAGACAGAGCTTACGTTCAGATCAAATTTAGAAGGTGGTGCTGAGCTCCAAGGGGACTGTTTGCTCTGAAAGACAAGAATGAATCAGATCAAATGACCAGGCAGCAGCTGAAATATTGTTACTCCTAAAAGTAAACACGGATGTGCAACATTTTATGTACTTAACAACTGACTATGCTGAAATAAATGAGACCCAGACTGTGAGGAGAGCCAGGCAAATAGCGTTCCAGATGTAAGAAGAGATGCAATCCTGACAATATGCCCAGAAAATTCTTTTAGTTTTGCTTTATAATTGCATTTGTCTTTATAAGTGAATTAAACTTCACAGTAATTGTTTTAGGCACAATCATTGTAGATATACTTGTATATACGCACACCCAGTGGAGTTCTAGTCAGTCCTAAAAGGGAATGAAATTCTGAGACATGCTATACCAAGGATGAGCTTTGAAAACATTTTGTTTACTGAAATAAGCCAGTCGCAGAAAGACAGATATGATTTCACACATATGAAGTACCTAGAATAGAGTTTGTATGGGTTTTTAATTTTTATTATGATTTTTTAAGGAAATTTTAGTTTTATATGTAGTAAATTTCAAACAAACAGATGATTAGAATAAACAAAATATTCCTCTTCTTCCCTGGCAAACTTCTGGAGAGATGACATGTATGGTTTTCCTAGTGGGTTTTTCTGTAACCAATAATTTACAACATTTTTGTAAATCACTAAGTAAACAGACTGTATTCCCAAACATTCCAATTATATTGCTGTATGATTTTTTAAATATTTCAGTATGACTTTCATCCTATAAAGGATGTGAAAAGTTTAATTCACCTCCTTGTCTTTTATTTCAAAGCATGAAGGGGATACAAATGTTTTAATTACATGGATCACTTTTGTAATGTTTCAAGTGTAAAATCACCCAAATAATGTTTGCTGTACCCACTAGGTAAGTTTTTGTCCCTCTTCTTCTTTCCACTCCCCCCGCCCAGAATCATTAATGAATTCTAAAATCAATAGTCAAAACAGGATGAGAAACAGGATATCTATAAACTATCTCCCTACAAAATACTTCTCAATTAGAAAAGTAAAAACAGTAACTTTACAGTGGAGAGACCTGGCAGCTCCTACCTTAAACAAGAGGTCAAAGTTAACATCACTTTGACATCACCAGTAATAGAATACACAGAGCAGGTGCCCCTGGCAAGGTGCTTTGGGAAGGATACAACCTCTCTTCTGTGGTGCTCTTGTCAAAAATGCATTTGTTGAGTCACAAAGAAACATCACATAAACCAAAATTAAGACCATTCTAGATGATAACAGGGCAGTCAGTATTTTTCAAAAATGTCAAGGTCATGATATACAAAAAGAAAAACTAAAGAAGTCCTCCAGATTAAAGGAGATTTGGGAGATGTGATAACCCAAGGCAACGTGTGGTCCTGAATTGGGTCCTGGAACAGGAAAAGAGCAGTAATGGAAAAAGTGCCAAAATCTGAATGGCCGACAGATCAGATAATAGTATTTTACCAGTGTCAATTTTCTGATTTTGATCATTATTCTCTAAGTTACACAAGATGTTAGCATTTGGGGGCATCTGGGCAAGGTGTATATGGGAATTCTTTGCACTATTTTTGCAACTTTTTTCTTAAGGCTAAAGTTAATCTAAACGAAAAGTTAAAAATAAATAAAGCTTTAAGTAAATTAAAGGAGCAATTATTATAAGGATATGGGGAGGGGACTCTTGTTCTGCAAAGCCCCTACTCCCCAGTCTCTAAGAAAAAGAATTTAGGTAACTGTGAGACATAATAGAACGATCAAAAATCTATGGATCCAGCTATATAAATAATGAAACATACATCACAGTTCTTCTCCCCTCGCCCCCAAAATCTAAAATAGTATAAAATCTGAAAATGTTTCAGGATAGACAGCATGAACTTTAGAGCTACAAGAACAGGTATAAAGTACAGCTCTGTGCTGTTTACCCACCGAGCCAAATACAGTCAACACCACGACCGGGAAGCCCAGGGACTTTGGTTGAGTTTCATTTGGCTCCATCTCCCCGTGCTAGGAGATGGGGACAGGCAGTGCAAACTGAGTGTCAAGTGCTCCCACTGCTCAGCCGGCACGGCAGTGACACTGCACACAGGGGCATCCTGCGTGGCACCACAGCTTGCCAGCATGGAGAGGACCCTGGACTAAGTAATTGGTGTCACTCTGGGACAGCTGTATTTGAGGTCTCTGGCCTCAGTTGCCATCCCTCCCACTAGAGTTTCTTCATCCCACTGAGCAAGGCCTGGGATGGGCAAGGATCCTCTGCAAGGGACCAGGCAGGCTACAGTCACCACCACATTCCTGTTATTTGGGACTTTGAATGCCAGCTCTCTGCAGCCTCCCAATACACTTCCATTTTCTCCTCAGCATGCTCCCCACCGTCAGACTGCTTATTAGAGGCATAATTTATGTTTCACACCAACAACCTGGCACCATAGGTGGCAAAAACAGAGACTCATGATGGGTGTGTGCCTAGGTCTGGCAGATGAGCAGATGGGTGCACTTGGGGCCCCCCAGGACTCCTTCACATGGAGAGTCAGTGGGAGCCTGCCAGGGTGCTCCTGTTTCATCCCAGACCCCAGCCATAGGGAGATGTCATTCATTCCCCACCCTCTACACTCATACCTGCTGCCATCATCAACCCTCTAAGCTGGAAAAAAAAAAAAAAAAAACTGCTTTCTGTTCTTGAAGAAAGCACAGCAGCTGCAGTTCCTGGAGCCCCCACATCCCCTGGCTCTCAGGACGAGGGCCAGGCACACAGCATTTGTTAGCGTTTGCCCATCACGGTCATTTTCTGACCTGGCCACTTATCTCTTACCCAGATGCCAGCCTGTCCTCCAACCCCTTGCCCTCCCCCAAACAGCTAAGTTGAGAAGTGTTTCTTGTTGAACCCCGCCTCTCTGTCAAAAGAACATGATGCTGTCAAAGGGCCCTACAAAAGGCTTCAAAGTCAGACAAGCAGAAATGCAAGTTCTGGGCCTGGAGCTTGCTAGCTGTGCTTCCTAGGCTGAGTCATTACCCTTTCTGATTTTAATTGCTTCACCTCTACAATAGAGTAAATCACATGCACCTTGCAGGGATGTTCTGTGGTTCCAGTGCGGTGGTGTCTGTGAACCACCTAGCTCAGGGTCTGTGGTTCCAGCGCGACAGTGTCTGTGAACCACCTAGCTCAGGGTCTGTGGTTCCAGCGCGACGGTGTCTGTGAACCACCTAGCTCAGGGTCTGTGGTTCCAGTGCGACGGTGTCTGTGAACCACCTAGCTCAGGGTATGGCACATGCTGGATACTCAATAAACGCCTAGTTCCAACCTCCTTATAATTATTGTTGATTGCACATGCCAGTCCCTGGTGTGGGTGCTCTGTGTGTACATCATTTACTCTCATGGGAAACCAAGGAGATAGCAATCTTCATCCCTACACGTGAGGAGAGGAAGGCTCACACAGCTCAAGTAACTTGCTCAATGTCATACCACCAAGAAATAACAGAGCTAAGCTCAAACCTTCTGATCTCAAACCCAAGGCTTTCTTGGGCTTGCACCATGGCCTCCCTCCTGCTCTGTCACACCTGAGACTGGTCTGACATCAACAGTGCAGCAACTGGGAAGCACCAGGTCCTGGAATCAGAAGCAGGTGCTACAAGGCAGCTCTCTCCAGGAACCAAGGAGCAAACCCAGTGTGGAAGGAAGGAGTGCCACTGCTCCAAGTACAACCACACAGACCGTGGACACTCACCCCATCTTGGCTGGGGAGAGTCAACAGAGCACAGCTGGGGAGCCCGAGTCAGGTGACACTCAGAGCCCTGCAGGTGGTCGGTATGGGGGAGGTACGTTGATCAGATTATGTAGCTATTCAAAATGTGCTTCCAGGACCAGCAGCATCACCTGGGAAGCAGTTAGAAATGCAGAATCTCAAGCCTTCCCAGACCTCCTGAGTGCAAATCTGATGTTTCACAATAACCACAAGTATTTGTTAAGCACATTAATGTCTGAAAAACAGCAGGTCAGAAGGTAGCTGGGCAAGGCATAGAGCAGTGGCTCTCAACCTGGGCTGGACCTGTTATCCTCACCTGCATCAGGATAACAGTGACAATATAAAATCCAGCCCATGGGGTTGTGAAGATGAGTGACCCGGGAGCCGTGGATGCCCTCGTACATTGCAAAGTGCCGTGGTGGTGGCACCTGCTCTTTGTGCTTTTCATGTCACATTTCCCCTGCAGCTACAAAACCAAAGGAAGGGAGGCCTTGTTTCTTTGGGTTTCATCATTTAACTTAACCCTATCTCACTCCCTATAGTCCTTAGATGGCACAGAAGGAGAAAATGATCCATTGGATTTGCCTCCCTTCATACTTACTAAGTCTCCTGCCTCCGGCGGTCTTCCCATCTCCCTCTCAAGCCCCCATTGCACACACCACACTGGAAGAAGAAGAGAAAAAGTGACCAGGTCTGATCTCCCAGGCCTTACAATCTTAGAAAGCCTTCACCACTTTCTTTTGTTTTTTTGAGGCAGAGTCTTACTCTGTCTCCTGGATAGAGTTCCATAGCATCACAGCTCACAGCAACCTCAAACTCCTGGGTTCAAGCCATCCTCTTGCCTCAGCCTCCTGAGTAACTGGGACTACAGGCGCCCATCACAACACCCAGCTGTTTTTAGAGATGGGGTCTCTCTCCTGCTCAGGCTAGTCTGAAAAGCCTGCAGTCCACCCACCTTGGCTTCCTGAGTGCTGGAATTAGTGCTGAGTGCAAGGTGTGAACCGCCTTGCCCGGCCCCAGCCATCAGCTCTTTTAACTACAAAATCTTGTTCAGGAGGTGCACAGGCATTCATCGTGTAGGTAAGGCCCAGAGAGCTACTTTGATCTCAACATGGAATCTCTTTGTTCATGTCAGGTCAATTGCAAATTAAGACAGGAGGCTCTGCTGGAGAAGACGGGCTGGAGAAAGCCAAGCTCTGCTGCTAACTTACCTTATACGAGGAGATAAACTGTATAACCACTCTTTCTAAGATTCAATCTCTCCTCCTCACATTAGGCTACATGGGAGGTTGTGAATACTCCATCTAAAGCCAAGTAATAAAGAATGCGTTCTGTTTATAGATGTTTGATAATATTTAAAGCACCTGATGGGTGGTACACAAAAAATGTTATCCTCATTTATAAACTTAAAAACTGAGATTTAGGTTTATTTATAAAATTATCTAACAAATTTTGAAGTTTCATGTAAAAAGTTAGATCAAGAATAAAATCCTGTCTTAACACAATAACTAAGAAAATGCCATGAAGGCTATGTTCACCAGTTTGATGAAAATATTTCAAACTGTATATAAAACCAGCACATTGTAATCCATGATGGCATTAATGTACACAGCTATGATTTAATTTAAAAAAAAAGAATAAAATTCAGAACTTCTGAGTCCTAGGCCAGTGCTCGCCCTACATGGCTAACTTTCAGCAGCTGAATTCCATTGAATGTGTCTATTAAAAAAAAATTCCCATTTCTACCTCTGGAGAAAAGAGTAAGGGTAGCAGAATTCCAGATCCACTTGTGATTGGTCTGCTTTAGAACTGAAGGGAGATGTTCCCAAATAGAGCCACTCCTAGAAAAGAACGTTTACAAAATGTCGATTTCCTATTAAAGACTCCCTCTGATCAGAGGGGCGTGGGAACAATGCCAAGGAAAACTTAATGAGACAGCTGGAGATGCAGGTGTGCAGACTTATAAATCACTCAATAATTCTTCAAGAGAGCCCCAAGCACATTGGGAAGACTGATACTCCATTCCATCCAAGGAACTCCATACGCCAGAGAGGAGGATCATGGCCAGGAATCCCAGCTACCTGCAGGATTAGATTCGACTGACTTTATTCTAAGGCCAACGTGGTAGGCACCTTTAGGGACCTCCTTCTCTGAGAACTGTCCCCCACCCCATCAGTGTAGCCAGCAGTCATGCTTGTCCCACCACATACACAGACACACACACCCACCATTGGCTGGACTGGGGGTGAGCCAAGCCAGGCCCATCAAATTCTCTCTCTCCTGGGCATCTGGAGTTTGAACTTCAAGGCATCCAGTAAACTTCAGTGAGGTTGCTTGGGTGGAGAAGAGAAAAACTCAAGAGCCATGAGGCATCCACAGTCCACCGTGCACCTGGAGAAGCACAGACACACGTACATAATGAACAAGGTTTTATTTACAATTAAGGTTTCCCTTAGGGTGAAGCAGAGGAAGAGACTGAATATAGGTGTGGATTCTTAACAGCCTCAGCGCGCCTACTCTCAGCTCTCAGAAGTTCCAACTGAACCTGGATTTTTAAGATGCTCCAGTGTCCCACTTTTCCCTCTACCTTCTATGATTAGCATAGAACATTCAATGATGTAAGAAAAATTACCCACCATTTGATGAATGTGTGACTTGCTACCAAAAGAGGTCTCACTCTTTTTTTAAGAGAAATGACGAGACTGTTAAAATTCAGTAATAACATTGGTGCCTGTGGCTCAGTGAGTAGGGCTCTGGCCCCATATACCAAGGGTGGCGGGTTCAAACCCAGCCCCAGCCAAACTGCAACAAAAAATAGCCAGGCGTTGTGGCAGGCGCCTATAGTCCCAGCTACTCGAGAGGCTGAGGCAAGAGAATCGCAGAAGCCTAAGAGCTGGAGGTTGCTGTGAGCTGTGATGCGGCGGTACTCTACCAACAGTAAGACTCTGTCTCTTAAAAAAAAAAAAATTTTAGTAATAACTTTATTACATCATTTCAGATCATGTCATCAACCAAGTTACTCTCCCCTTTTTTGTTTTCAGTAGCAACAGTAAATAGTTAAGAAAGCAAAATCTGGGGAAGTTCTCATAAAAATTTTACAAGAATTTTGTGAAAGTATTTTAGAAAAGGTATATGGTGATTTCAGAATACTGAATATATTGCTAACAGAGTAAATTTAGCTGTTATACAAATACATCGGACATTTGTATCTTGGCTGAAATACAATAAAAGCTCAAGTGTCACTTACAAAATACCCCAAGGCAAAGTGTCCTGTAAGTGAGTACCACTCTCCACCTTTGAGCACCAGGCTAACAAAGGATCTGCCACCTTCACTGTGAGGCCTCCAAGCCTGTCATTTGCCATCTCCTGGCACTCAGCTGGAATGGGGGAAAAAGAGCATGAGGAAAACTCATTGAAGGCTCTTATGGGGAAGTCTTGTAAGTCACACATTTCACCTTGATTCACATTCTGTTCACTAGAACTCAGTCACATGGTAAATATTAGGGAGCCTCAGGCCTATAAAAGAGAAGTTGGCCAGTGGGCTCCAAGAATAGATGTAAAGGAAGCTGGTTATGATCAGAAAAAAAACATTTCCAAAAATACAAGATTATTAAACAATAATTAAAAGCCACACGTAGGAAGCAGTAAATGGGTGGAATGGACACGACAGAAAATCAAAGAAGTATTAGAGAAGGCAAACTTGAGAAAGACTTTCAGAATAAAGAGAGAGAGCACCAAGAATTGAAACTATCTCATTTCCTTCATTCTAAGATGTCTGTTTGTCCACATGTTAACACTTCTGAAATCAGGCTGAGTCTCAAAATCAGTGGCATCTTATAATCACTGTGGGCCACGGAGCTGTCATAGTGAAGTTGTCAAGGCCTGGACATGAGCAAAGTTGGTCTCAGCTGTTCACGCTGTTAGCACTTTAATTGAGTTGTATACATTGTTGTGATTACATGTGAATTTAATTGCCATTTAAAATGTCTTTTAAAAGATTACACTATGGCTTGGCATTGAAACAAGAAGTTAGTGTATGCAGAAAGGCATGGAATTAGAGCAGCAGGATGTAATTTGGTATTACTGAAGCAAATATCTATTCTTGGACCAATGACTGCAATTCTTTTTTTTTTTTTTTTTTAAGAAAAGTCAAGTGCTTTACAGGATCCAAGAAAGGAAGGTATCCTTAAGAAGAAGCTGTGTCATGTTTTATAACTGACATGTATGCAAAAAGAACTGCCTGTCACATGCCAAACAATGTAACTGAAGGCAGGAGAAACTGCCAAGTCCTTCAAAATAGATGAAACCTACCAAAATAAAAGACAGGCTTGTATGATCATACCAGATTCACAGGACTATAATTACGGCTTTATGTCAAAGTTTAATTGGTAGCATGTTTTCTTCCTTGGTAGTACATAAAGTAATAGTCCCTCTTGCAACCAATGCTATTTCAGTAAAAGACAGAAGATGATAGCTATGGAAGACCAGGAATAGAGAGAGATTCAAGCTAAGAATAATATTTCTGAAGAACAATCCAGAACAATAAAAAGAGAAATAATAAATGAAGATATAATTAAAGAAAACTGTTCCAAAAGGGATGGGAAGAGGAGAAACTGAATTTAATGAGTTCACCAGGTTTCAGGTGAGAATAACTGAGAATGACTCATAACCAGAAAAATCCTGATAAGCTTTTTAATTATAAACAAAATTTTTTAAATGTATTCTGGCTGGCTCAGTGAGTCATACATTTAATCCTAGAGCTTTGAGAGACAAAGGTAGGAGGATCACTTGAGGCCTGGAGTTCAAAGCCAGCCTGGGCAACATAACCAGATCCCATCTCTACAGAAAATAAAAATTAGCCAGGTATGGTGGCCCATACCTATAGTCCCATCTACTCAAGAGGCGGAGGAAGGAGGACCGCTTGAGCCCAGGAGTTGGAAGTTTCAGTGCATTTTAGCCCAGACAACAAAGGCCCTATCTCAAAAAAAAGTATTTTTTTCTATGTACATCCAAACATGGAAGAAAGGAAGGACAGAAGGAGGGAGAGAAAGAGGGAGAAAGAGAAGGAGAGAAAAAGGGATGGAGAGAGGGAGAGTAAAGACAAATTTTAGAAAGGAGATGGAATATCTATAAAATATCCATAAACAAATAAAAAGCATGCTAACTTTAGTCTTCTCTACTGCAATTGAGCAATAGCTACAGAGTTTTGACATGGAAAACAGACTCAAGAAATTTTTTCTTTTTTTGAGACAAAGCCTCAAGCTGTTGCCCTTGAGTAGAGTGCTGTGACATCACAGCTCACAACTCCTAGGCTTAAGCGATTCTCTTGCCTCAGTCTCCCAAGTAGCTGGGACTACAGGCACCCACCACAATGCCTGGCTATTTTTTGGTTGTAGCTGTCAGTGTTGTTTGGCAGGACTGGGCTGGATTCAAACCTGCCAGCTCTGGTGTATGTGGCTGGCACTTTACCACTTGTAGACTCAAGAAATTTAATCATAAACAAGTTTTAGGTTTTGAAAGGAGATAACAAGAAAGCCCAGAATGGCTGCCACTCACATATTCTTCTATAAATTACTTTAAAATATATTGCAGCCACCCAAGTTATGAGTTAAAATTAGGAGCTCAAGAATGGGGGAATCAAGAGGAGGAACAGTGAGTGTTGAAGCCAATTAAACACAGAGATTGGTCTAAAATAACTGTTTAAATATAGTTACCAGACAGATTCTAAGTGTCAATATTCTAGAGCATCAAAAAATAATTTAATAATAATCCACATACCATAAACTTTCAAGTTGGAAAGGGGAACAGAGAGAAATAAAAGTGTACAAAATTCTTCATCCTACACAGCTGTAAGCATGAAAAATACCATTTTATTCTTGACTTCAACAGAGAAATATTAGTCGGTGCTCACATACATTTTTAGAAACACATTAAATAGGAATAGGAATCTGTCCTTTACAATATAAAACCTTACCCCTGCATCAAGGTATTTACAACCTGAAGACCTCTAGCCCACACACAGGATTGGTTTTAATCTGTTACAAGAACAAACAAATGTTAAATTCCTTGAAGAGGCCTGTGGAGAAGGAGTCTTCAAATGTTGTTTTAGCCTTACTGCCCACCAGTACTTTCCATTCCTTCTGGTAAAGATTCCTAAAACCTGGTATGTAAGGACAGCAGAGTTCCTCGTCACCACCATCTGGTGCCCGCCATACCTGAGGGCAGAGTCCTGATTTCTGCGTGAGTCATGACAATCCACAAACTCTAATAGTTTGGCCTTGTCCAATAGCACGGCTGGTGTGTCTGAGCAAGACAGATGCAAAAATTGAGACTCACAGTACCTCTGGCTACAAACACAGCACTGAGGCCTGAAATCAGTACATACACCCCAGATACTTTCCAACCTCAATTTAACTTAATGCTTACAACCATCATCGAAGTAGGCACCATTTTTCCAATTTTACAGATGAGGAGACTGAGCCTCAGAAAGATTGTTTTCCAGAAGTACACAGCCAGTAAACAGATGGCAGATAGAGATCTCCAAGCCAGGAATTACTGGCTCAAAAAACTCATTACATCCTACCACACCATTTCCTTAATTCAAAGAGAGAAAGTACTAGGAAAGGGAACGAGGTTTGAAACAGAGTCTCACTTTGTCTACCTCAGTAGAGTACCGTGGGTCACAGCTCACAGTAACCTCAAACCTCTTGAGCTGAAGGAATTCTCTTGCCTCAGCCTCCCAAGTAGCTGGGACTATGGGCGCCCCCTACAATGCCCAGATATTTTTTCGTTCCAGTTGTCACTGTTGTTTAGCAGGCGGGGCCAGGTTCCAACCTGCCAGCCTCCATGCATGTGGCCAGCACTGAGCTATGAGTGCCAAGCTGTAATCTTATAATTAATCAAAGTATTAGTACAGATCCTTCCTCTTTTGCAAAATAATAATGCAATGAACAGAACTACTCGTGCTGGCCCAGAACCACAGCTCTCTGTCTAAAACATTCACAGTCCGAACCCCGGCTGCTCCAGGACAAAGTAGCTTCCTCTCTAAAATAAAATAATCTGAGAAATTCCTAGAAAGTGCCCAGGTGTCTAAGGCTTGATTAGAAAGAAACACTCCCCAGTCCTCTATGTGTCCTGAGCAGAGTGTTCTGGGCTATCTCCTAGAGTAGACTGCCACTGCCTCAGCCTAAGGGTCCTTCCTAGGGCCTTGAGGAGAGGACAATCTTTAGGACAAAAGAATGCACTTCTAATAAATCGTGACATTTGAGACGTCACCAACAGAGGTATTTTTAGTCCTACACACACACATCATTTGTCGTATTACACTTTCTTGAGATGGGTTCTGCATCTGTGAACCGGGTCCTTGGCTCACCTAGGTGTTACCCAACTCAACGTCTCGCTTCCCCACCAAACACGTGCACAGACGCAACCGGGGCGTGCCCAGCGCCCAAGCCGGCTGGCCCCAGGAAGCCCTGGGCTGTCGCTCCCAGCACCCCGAGTTCACGGCCGCGCCCCGCGGCTCCGCCTGGCAGGGACCCGCCCGCCCTGGCCCGTCGCCCGCGGAACAGGCTGCGCCCACCGGCGCCACCGCGTCCCCGGTCCCCCGTCCCCGCCCTCCGCGACGCTCCACGGCTACTGGCGGGCCGCTGCTGCCACCTCTCGGCCGTGTGTCCCCGAGCCTCGCCCAGCCGCCCCGCCCCGGAAACCCTGCCGCGGAGTCTCAGCGGGCGTCACCCGCCCTGGGAGACCGTGACCCTCCCGGCAGGTCCTGCGGAGAGAAGCGTCACCCCCGCCGCGCGCCCACACTGGATGTGCGGACGAGCCCAGCTGCGACCTCCCCGGGCTTCTGCGGCACGTCAGCCCGCGCCGCTTCCCCTAACAGGATCCCAAAAGCCACAAAGCCTGGCCCCCAGGCACGGTGCAAAACCGCCAGGACTCCCAAATCTGGGCGGGCCAGCTCCCACCTGAGCCAACCGGGCTGCGGGGGGTGGGGGGGGGTGGGAACCTGCGTTAAAGCGGAGCTTTTTTTTTTTTTTTTAAACTCGGATTCAAATGTCAGACTCGAGTGAATTAGAATCCCAGGGCAGAGGCCAGGAAACTATCTGTCCAAATGTTCAGGCAGGCTGAGGACCCACCCAGCTGGACAATCTAGATGACCTTTTCAGTTTACCCAAGTACACACACACAGAGACACTTGGGTGTGTGAAAAGACATCAGACGCTGTGTTTGGAAAGAGAAGGATTTCAAGAGATCTTAGCGCCTACACAGCGGCTTCCAACCTTCTCTGTTCCTAGTACCATATTGTCTCAGTACTTCTTTTACAGTACACATAGGCCAAAAGAAGTACCCTACCTTCTCTTTATTAAGTAGTTAGGCCAATGTAAGAAGTATTTCTGTCCTAACAACTTAGTAGACACTTTTTTAAAAAATCATATAAGTTGATTTTTGTGGCCAAGCGCAGTGGATTGCCTGTAATCCTAGCCCTCCGGGAGGCCGAGGCGGGTGGATTGCCTGAGCTCACAGGTTGGAGACCAGCCTGAGCCAAAGTGAAACCTAGTCTCCAAAATTAACCGGACGTTGTGGCGGGAGACTGTAGCCCCAGCTACTCCGGAGGCTGAGGCAAGAGGATGGCTTGAGCCCAAGAGTTTGAGGTTGCTGTGAGCTATGAGGAGACAAAGTGAGACTCTGTCTCCAAATAAATAAATAAATCGATTTTTGTAATGATGTTTTTGTTTTATCCTTAAGTGACCACATCTTACTAATGAATTTGTGTTTCTGTTGGACACTGCACAACTTCTCAGACCTTGGAATGGGGTTAGACACTGCCACTCAAGTTTCCTATTCTAGGTTGATTTTCTCATGGTTCCTTGTTTTTTGTCACAGCAACCCCTGAAAAGGCAACTTTACAAAGATAGAATGTTATTAAAAAGCACGTCGAGCAATCTAGTGTTGAAACTGCGAAGTATCCTGAGCTAGTTAGTAGTTTGCTTAGTGCCTGACAGATGTTGAGCATTGCCTTAAGCCTTTACAATACCCTGTGCAGCCCCTGTGAGTTCACAGTGGTGTCCCAAACACCTTGGCAGGGACAGAGTTTGGGGACATTCATGGACCTCGCTCCAGCTGACCAGCTCAGCCCATCCCACACCCCCCAAGCTCATAGCGCCCTTGTAGTAAGCACCTTCCTTGTCCTTTGACTATGCCAAGCACTTTCTCTGCCTGAAATGCTCTTCCTCCGTTCTTGGCAAGCCTAACTCCTTCTCAGCCACACTTAATAAAGCCCTCAGGCCTCCCACCAAATCACCTCTACCCCCTCAGCCTGTTTCCTTGTCTCTGTATCTCTCGCCGTTGTCTGACATTACCCTGCTTGGTTGACTTATTTTTAAGATGCCCCACTGGAATGTGAGCTTCGTGAAAGCAGAGATTTTTGTTCATTACTATTTTCCCAGAACAATGCTTAGCAATAAGTGCGCAATAAATAATCGTTTGATGAATGAATGCAGCTCAGAAACATAAAAAGCATGAAGAATTGTTTTACATGTGTTATACCCTTTGATCCTCACAATGCTCTTTGAAAACCCATTTAATAGATGAGAAAGTCAAGATTCAGAGAATTTAAAGGGTCAAGGGTACATAGCTAAAATGGCAAAGCTGAGATTCAGATTCAGGTCTACCTGACACCAAGGTCTGCTACCCATAAAACCACATTATCATTATATTGTATACCGTAAATACACACAATAAAATTAATTTAAAAATAATTTTTAAGCACTTTGCTCCCTATGGACTTCATGTTATTTGCTTACAAATGCTGAGGCCAGTGGCAAAGTCAAGAAATGGAGCCTGGGAGCATACGGAGCCCAGAGTCCTCAGAGAAACAGGCCTGCATTAGCATTCATGCTCTAGAACCTCTGTCCCTGGCCTCCAGCACAAAACAATGAATGGTGCCCCCTGGAAATGTCTTTTCTCAATTATTTCTCTGGCCATGGCTGGTACAGGAAGCCCACTTGCAGGTGTATCATCTGGCTGGTCAGGGACCCCTGTAAACCTAATGATACATGTGAGTGTTGTAGCTGCCACGCTCCTGTTGATCACCCTGATATGTAGGAGGCTGGCACAAGTGCTGCTGGGATCAAGGATTTGATGAGTGCCCACCCTGCACTCCACACTGCCCTGGGTGCTAAGGGAGTACACATTTTAGACAGGCCCTGGGTGGAGCAAGGATTATCCAGCCACACTCATCTGCAGTCCCCAGGGAATTGGGGGATGCCATAACTCCTGGGAGGAACTGTGAAGGAGGCTAGAAATTATTCCGGACCATCATACAAGGGAGAAAAGATTTATTTGTTCTGTAAACTCAAGGGACTTGTGCTTGTCAATTTTTCTTCTTCATAAGACTTGGTTTTACCCTGTTACTATTCAACTGAGTGGTTTAGGCAAGAAAAGAGGCCTTTGTCCTTTTCAGGCCTATAATCCCCTGGCCTAGTTAACTCCTCCTTACTCAAAACTCACTTGTGTTTGTACTTCCTCTAGGAATCCTTCCCCAGGCCACAAAACTAGACTAGCTACTCCTTTTCTGTGCTCAGAATTCCTTACAGATAACAGGATCACGGCACTCACCAGGTGCATTGTAATTATCTCTGTGTGGGTCTGTCTTTCCAACTAGACTGTGAGCTGTTCTGAGGGGAGAACTGTGACCTGTTTACTGTCATTGCCTCCAGCCCTTAGCATCAGACCTGGCTCTTAGTAGGAGCTGAATACTTATTTGGGATAAATGACTTACTGAATTACAGACCCTGTGTTCTGACAAGTGGTAAGGAAGATATGATCACCATAGTTTTCTGTACTATCATAAGTCATAAGATCCTGCAAAAGACCTCAGAAGTCATGTGGTACCGCGTACCTGCATCCTGAGGTCCCTGCACCAGCAAGTACCAGAACCACAAAGGTCAGGGGAATGATGTCTTACGAAAGCTTTGACCATAGGCTACTATTATTTCAGAAGGCTCTGAGCCTACATCGCTGGCCATTTAAACAAACTTTTCAAGACTCCACTTCATTATCTTCTCCCTGGGGTCAGAGCCCCACCCCCCACCCGCCATCAATCAGGTCACAGGGCTCATTCCCTGTGGGCTTCTGGTATCACTTGCACAAGCAGCAACAACAACCCCAACCTCCTTTACAGCAAAAATAGCTTGCAAAATAAATAAATAAACAAATAAATAATAAACTAAAAGCAATTAACATGCACCTGGGTAGCAAGAAAGAAACAACACCTAAGAACTAAGCAGAAGGCTCTTCCCACCAAAGTCTGTGAGTGCCCGACCCTGGGAAGCCAGCACTGGGAGCTGAGGATTGGACATGAGTCATCAGCCTGTGGTGCTGGTGCTTCACTTCAAAAGTTCACAGCACCCCTGTAATCATGAGCTGGAGGCTGGGCTGCTGTGGGGGGCCTCAAGGGACCACCCGAAGCCAGTGACAAGGGAGAGAGGCCGACTCAAGAGAAAGGCAGTCTCCCCACTGTCTGCAGGGGAATGGCAGCTTCTCTGCAGCTGAACTTGGAGAGGCAAGAGAGAGAACCAACTCAGGAAACACGAGGTATAAGAGCAGAGAACAATGAAGGTTGGGGGGAGAAATGGAGTCTGAAAACAAGGAGAGAGGGAGAGACAAAGAGATGAACGCAGATGCAGAGGTGGAAGTTGAGGACTTAAAAAGAGTTTTTTAAAGAAATAAGTTTTCTGACAGTACCTGTAGCTCAGCGGGGAGGGCGCTAGTGATATACACCAAGGCTGGCAGGTTCAAACCCGTCCAGGGCCAGCTAAACAGCAATGGCAACTGCAACAGAAAAATAGCCAGGCATTGTGGAGGGCACCTATAGTCCCAGCTACTTCAGAGGCTAAGGCAAGAAAATTGCTTGAGCCCAAGAGTTTGAGGTTGCTGTGAGCTGTGACGCCACAGCACTCTACCAAGGACAACATAGTGAGATTCTGTCTCAAAAAAAAAAAAAAGAAAAGAAAAGAAATTAGTTTTCACAACAAGTGGGAGTTGTGAAAGGTTGAGGGTCTCCTTGAGGGGCGGACTATGAAAGTATAACTGGAATGTTCTAGGCCTCGCCCTGGTGACCCCACGTTAACTTTCAACTCCCAAACCATGATGCCCTAAGCACCCACCAACCCAACTGCCAGCGTATCGAGGAGCTGCCTCACAGGGACTCAGGAACCAGCCCCTGGAGGAGGCTAGGTTCTTTTTAGTCTTTTAAATGAAGGTTAAAGTCACACTGAGCTTCGTTTTCCCATGTAGATGCCTGCTAAGGCTTGGATGAGGTTTGTCCCCACCAAAACTCATGTCTGCAATTGGCTTCCCAGTGTGTCTGTGTTGGAGAGGGTGTGGTAGGAGGCATTTGGGTCATGGGGGCACATCCCTTGTGAACAGATTAACGTCCTCCCAGGGAGTGAGTTCTCACTCTCTCAGCAATGGATACATTTCTACCCGAACAGGTTTGATAAAGAGTCTCACTTCCTCAGTTCCTGTGGAGTGCAGATTGTGAGGCAGCAAAACCCCCTCAGCCCAGGAGATGCATTCAAGGCACAGACCCCCCCCACCTGCTTCTCCCCCCTTCCTAAAACAACAATAGTCCTTTCTCCTTGTTCCCTCTGCCAGAAGTCACATAGCTTCTGTCTACTTTCCTATCTTTTGCCAAAAAGCACACAGCCTTCTTTCCCTAATCTTCACCCCATGTACTAAGATTCACATCCTTAAGAACATGGTTTATAAAACTCCATTTACTTATCCAGTTACTGCCCTTCAGACTTGTAAGATGAAAATATTCCCCCACTGTAATGAGTGAAAATGCCTCCCACTCGCTTTCCTTGCTGATCCAACATCATTAATACAAGTGACCTTGTTTAGGCACCACATAAATAAGGCTGTTCACACAGTTAGGTGCTGGCTGCAGTCATCAGCTGCATCAGACCTCCCAGTCCCATCTCTTTGTCGTCCATGTAATCTACATCTCTTGTGTGACTTATTTTCTCAATTCCCCACCATTCCCCCTCTGGTTCATTTACTCTTAGCACTGGCTTGCAAAAACTTTCTCTCTCGTTCTTCCTTTCTTTCCCTGTAACGTCTTTGCACATGTAGCTCCCTTGAACTTCCCATCAGGAGTGACAACGCCAGATGCAACTGCCCCATCCTGAACCTTCTAGCCATCAGAATCTAACCAAATAAACCTCTTTTCTTTATAAATTACCCAGCCTGGCTCAGCACCTGTGGTTCAAGTGGCTAAGGCGCCAGCCACATACACCTAAGGTGGTGAGTTCGAATCCAGCCCAGGCCCGCCAAACAACAATGACGGCTGCAACCAAAAAATAGCCGGGTGCCGTGGCAGGTGCCGGTAGTCCCAGCTACTTGGGAGGCAGAGGCAGGAGACTCGCTTGAGCCCAGGAGTTGGAGGTTGCTGTGAGCTGTGATGCCATAGCACTCTACCCAGGGGAACAGCTTGAGGCTCTGTCTCAGAAAAAAAAAAAAAAAGGATAAATTACCCAGCCTTGGGTATTCTGTCATAGTGACACTAATCAGACTAAGTCAATGTGAATGGATTCTCTCTTCAAAACTATCAATTGAAAGGTTTAGCTTTGTAATAAGATACTGTGTGGTCTGGCTCTGCCCATTATCTCTAGCTCACCTCCAGCTAGTTGGCCACAGTCAACCCTTCCCTTGTCCTGTCTATCTCCCAGCCTTTGCATAACCTGTTTCTTCTGTCTCAAGTACGTTTCTTTGTAATGCTTAGTCACTCTCAAAACTCAATGCTAACATTGCTGCCTCCAGGGAATGGGCCCTGCCCTAAAACACCTGGCCAAGATGCACCTGCTCTGTGCTCCTATTCTCATGCCTGCCTGACACATAAGGTGTTCAAAATGTCTCTGAATAAATGAGTAATTGAAAGCAGGAGGAAATAAATTCCCCTGCTTAGGACATCTCTCCTTCTCATCTTTGAGAGGAATAGAATGTAGCTGGGCACTAGCTACAGTGGGCATTTCCAATGCCCCTCCCTTCCACAGAACAAAGTTCTCACCATTGGAAAAGTAAATGAAAGCGCCACGTGTCACATAAAATACTTCCCTGTGCTCCTCTGTGTTCTTCATGGAACCAACAAGTGCCTACATCCCAGCTTCAATCAGCAGCTCTAATGCCCTAGGCCAGGGATCCTCAAACTTTTTAAACAGGGGGCCAGTTCACTGTCCCTCAGACCATTGGAGGGCTGGACTGCATGTCCCAGGATGAGCAGCAGGAAAGGCAGCGGCGGCAAAAACACCCAGCAGGCTGGATAAATGTCCTAGGCCGGCTGCATGTGGCCCGTGGGCCGTAGTTTGAGGACACCTGCCCTAGGCCCTAGGGGATGATGCTGGGTTGCTGAGTGACCTTGTGGAATCAATGAGCTCCCCTACTCACCAGAGACTGTTAAATGAGAGAGAGAAATAACCCTCAGTGTTCGTTAAGCCGCTATGTTCTTGAGTGTTTTTCTCACGAGGGCTTTGCCTTGTACCCTAACTAGTAACTAGAGCAAGCAGTTTCCTAGCAGGGGTCACATCTGGTTTTAGCTCATGCTAAAACAGTTGACCTCCAGTATACTTGGATTCCACATCCACAGATTCAACCAACCACAGCTCAAAATTATGTGGGGGAAGAAAAAAGCAATAAAAAATGATAATACAATAATAAAAAATAAAATAAGTACAGATACAGTATAACTACTATTTATATTGTATTAGGTATTACAAGTAATATAAAGAGGATTTAAAGCATAAAGGAGGATGTGCATAGGTTATACCAAACACAGTCAGCTTCAGTGCAAGCTGCAGATTAGTTTCAGGACCCCTATACTCAAATCCACGTCCTGCAGCGGGCCCTGCAAACAGACAAACTTTGTGTATATGAAATTAGCCCTAAATATACGCAGGTTTTGAAGCCCATGTATACTATTAATATATTTTTGATCTGCCATTGGTTGAAAAAAATTCCTGCAAAACTGGACCCATGCAGCTCCAACCCATGTTGTTCAAGGGTCAACTGCGCTATGGCATTTTGTATCAGAGACTTGAGCAAGCTCAGACTCTGGTGTCTACAGGGGTCCTGGGAACCAATCTCCTATGGATACCAATGACAGTTGTAGTGATAATACCCACCAAAGATCAATTTAATATAATGCGATGGTTCTGACCACATACTGGGATTCCCAGCGAATAAGTCCCCTGGGGCTTCCCCCCACACCACCTATACAAGACAGGTGTGGCCTCTCTCTCTTCCTTCTAACAGCTTAGTCACCTCTTTCTTCCTTCTTTTTGCTCCCTCCCTCTCTGCCCCTTCAAGGCACAACAAAGGATACAATAAGGACTACCCCACACTTGATAGCAAGCCCAACCAGCCAGTGACCTTCAGCAAAACACTTGCCTCTCAGGGCCCCTTCTTCCTCCTTTGGCGTACTCAAAGGTTGGACTACAGCAGCGGTTCTCAACCCTGACTGCATTAGAACTGCCAAGGGAGCTTTTAAAAATTACAATGCCGAGTCCCACATTAGATCAATTAAAAACCAAATATCTGTGAGGTGGAGAATCTCTAACTTAGAAATGAAATCCAGTTCTCAGATGGACTTTATCAAATAGGGTTCTTCTGGTCATAATTCAGCCCAGCGTAGCCTTCACCGGACTTTGCATCTTATTTATAGCCCGATGCCTAGGGCACTAGGGATTGTTGGGTCGGAAGTCTGTTCTCTGTTTTTGGTGTGCTCTTGCTGAAGAATGACCCAACACACCAAAAGCTAGGCAGGCAGAAAATGAAATTTAATGAGGAAGGGCAAGGTAGGTTTATAGGGCAAGAGCAAGATACCTTTCACCACAGACACAAACAGGCCCCCTCTTGTTAGGTCAGGAGGTTCTTCTGGCCGTGGTCTGGGGTTTGGTTTTACAGTATCTGGACAGGGCCCTCCTCTGATTTAGATGTCACCACTGAACCACTTTAAGGATGTGATAATTAGCCTTTGGTTGTTTTCTAGATCCTGTTGTGTCTGGGCTGCTTGCTCCCAGGCTGGGAATTGCCTGTGTTCTTTCGCAGATGAGGACGGTGCTCCTCCCTTCCCCAGGTGTGACTCCTGCCCAGGGCAGGATCAAGGGGGGCAGCCCTAAGAGCCGCACCTGCCCTTGCCCTTCTTCCCCCGGAGTGGCAATTGCTCAAGAAAGCATCAAGGCAGGCACCTGCCTTTGTCCCCAGGAGAACTGAAATCCCACACTGTCCACCTCCCAGTATCCCACGTGGTAAATGTTCACTTGTCCTTTTAAGTGATTTCTGTCACTGTGGATAAAATTCCATGTTTCCGGCATTTGATCTCAGAACATACAAATGGAATTTTCTCTAAGAAAGATAAAACTAAGTTTAGTTGCTTTTCATTCCTATGGACCGTCAGTGGATTCTTAGAATGTGGACTTTGAAGTCATTCAGGCCTGGCTTTGAATCTCAGCTCTGTCCCTCCTTTGAAGTGTGGCCCAGGCATAGGACTTAGTGGCTGCCCCTCTAACCAACATGGCCACTTTAACTACAGACAAATAGCATCCCCTGGAGTATTGCAAATACGTGACTCCTACAGCTAGAAACAGAAACCCTCACTGAACCTCTGAGCCCAGTTTCCTTAGCTGTGAAATGGGAATAATAGCTCAGCACCTATGGCTCAGCGGTTAGGGCGCCAGCCACATACACCAGGGCTGGTGGGTTCAAAACTGGCCCAGGCCAGCTAAACAACAACGACAATTACAATTAAAAAAAAAATAGTCGGGCGTTGTGAGGCACATGTGGTCCCAGCTACTTGGGAGGCTGAGGCAAGAAAATTGCTTAAGCCCAAGAGTTTGAGGTTGCTGTGAGCTGTGACACCATGACACTCTACCATGGGAAACATAGTGAGACTCTGTCTCAAAAAAAAAAGAAAGAAAGAAAGAAATGGGAATAATAATAGTCACAACATTATTTGATGCAAAAACATGAACAACGTATGTAAAACAGTTAACATGACACCTAGCATATAAAAACTGCTCAGTAAATATTAACTTTCTCCCATTTTCCCCACAAAGTTGTCTATATCCTCAAACCTATGCATTGTCCCCTGAATGGAAGGGACTCTTACTGAATCTACATGAAACCCTTGCAGGACACCTTAGAGGCAAGGCAGGTAGAGATGGACGTGACCCTCAACTTGGCTAAAGCACAACAGCTGTACAAGTTCTGCACTGCACAACTCCTGAGGGTCCTTTTCACCTCATGGTCATTATAGATTTCTCTGGTTACTACAGCAGTTTTCTAGACGATGTCAGTGGAGTGACATATCGTATCTTTTTCTAAATTCAAATAAATTTGCCCTATTAGCCAGCTTTAAGGTACTATCCCCCACTCCCTGGGTCCTCTGCTCCAAGGTGACATTGGCCCTCATCGATCAACCAGTCAGCCTGCCCACAGGTAAGTCCTGATAATGCCTCGCTCAGGGGCACACAAGCCATTCCGGTAGCTTCAATGCTGTGGGAGCTCCCAGGCCCCTCTATTGCAGACCAAATCACCCCGCTCCCAGAGGAGGGCTCTAACTCACAGCAGCATTTGAGCTTTTGGATAGGACAGCCCCATAGTGTGCCACACCCACTCTCAGCCCTGCCACAGAGGCACCCCAGGCAGTTCTGTCTGCCAGCACCACCCTTACCTGCCCTGCTAATTGCAACAGGAAGCAGACTCCCAAACAGCTCACTCTCTAGCTGGCTAGAGACTTTTGATGTGACTCTGCACCAAAAAAAGGGATGGGGGTGTTAATTAGATTCCTATCTCCGGAAACTGAACTGGGAAATGCCACGGAAATAAGTCACTTGGTGGTGAGAAGTGAGGCTGCAATGCCATGTGGTAGAGAGAGTGCAGAGGGGCTGGAGGGGCCACGATGAATAAGGGGTAACTCTGAGTTGTGAGTCAACAGAAGCTGGATGCAAGGGAAGTCAGGGGTAGAGGACAAAGCAAGAGACCCGCCAGCCACACGCTCCTTCCAAGATCCGAAATGCAGGCTCTGCACACGTTCTTGTCCCCTTGTGGGTCCACTGTCCTTTCAAATTCCTCCCCTGCTCACCAGATCTGGTGTGAAGAGGTATTTGTTTACTTCAACTTACAGAACTCGGTTCAGCCACTTAGCAAGTAGAGGTGAACAGAGAAAATCCTATAAGGAGCCAATCAGTAAGGAAACCACCTCAAAGAACAACCACTGTAGAGTTTCTGAAATAATCCTAATTAACATGCATCTAATCATTTGCAAATTTTGACTTAGGATAATTATGTGAAACATAGGGATTGAAGCTGGGCCCTCTCTGTCTCACCAATCACCTGGTGAGAATCAGTGCATTTTAGTCGGAAAGCCAGGAGAGGACTTTGTAATCTAGAGCTCTCCCTGACACACGTTCCAATGGACTTCCTGAGCTGTAAAAAAAAAATCCTCGCTGAACAAAGGGCGCCCGGGACGAAAGCATCCTGAAATACACTGTGGCGGCCGCTAGAGGGAGATGCTTCTACGGGAAACATTTTGCAGCCAGTTCCCCAGCAGCGAGGATTCTCAGCTGAGACCAGGGGATGGGAAGGGACCTGTCCTGGCTCCCCACTCTTTTAGAGACGTAATGAGGAAACCTCTCTGGAACCAAATAGGGTCTTCCACCATGGCAAGGCCATGTTTTACAAAGTTCATGTAGTAACCCAGAGTTCACGCAGAGCCAGGCCACGGAAATGGATGCCATCTGGAGGGGGAAGGCAGAACGAAGGAGCCGGAAGAAAACCCAACGCTGCCCTTAGAACGCTCAGAGGACCAGGAGGGCCACATTTGTAAGTGCTGCTTCAAGTGGCAGAGCTCAGACCCACGGCTAAGAGCTTCAGGGAGAAACAAAATATGAAACCAAAACAGATAGATATGAAAAAAGATTGTTTTTAAATCTTACCCACTCAATATAAGAAGGGCTCCTGGAAAACAGAGCTGAGCAACTGTGGAGCGGCTTGCTGGACCGGGATCTAACCAAGCGGCGCGTGACCATCTTTGGGTGTGGTACGGAAGGGACGTCTGCACGGGGTGGGAAGCTGGCCGCCCCCTCTGTAAGACCCCTTCGTCTCTGAGAATCTACAGCGGGGAGAGAAGCAGCCTCGCGCCCCCTTCCCTCCGACTGGTCCCCTGCCAGCCACACCGCTACACACCGCTCAGCCCTGCGTGGCCGCTCTGGGAGAGGCTAAGCCCTGAGGTTTTCAGAACCACAGCTTGAGGGCTAAGGGCCCACTTTCAGCTAAGATTGTTATGTCAGGATAGCTCCAGACACATTGCAAAAGTAGGTCAACTATAAAACAGAGAAACCAAAAGATATAGTTGAGCTGAAAACAATATGTATAAACATCTCTTTGGATCAGAAATGGAAAACAAACTCAAAGCAGTGAATAGGCCTGAAGCTAGAGGACCGCTGGGTTCCAGGTCTGGGAGCTGGCAGTAGGGTCGGGGAGCTCAGCTCTGACAATCACAGCATTAACAGAAAAAAGAAAATGAAAGTTCTGCACTGCTTAAAATCGCCTTGGGTGGGGTCATCACCAAAGTAGAGAAGAGGCTGCAGATATTGCTGCCAAATGCTGCCTGTGGTTACAACTTCCTGAGAACCTGGGAGCCTGGGGAGGTGGAAAGCAAAGTTTCTCTTCCAGGAACCAAGCCAAGCCACCTGCTGTGCCATCTCCAGTGTCTCCAGTCCTAAGCCACCTTCATAAGTCCTGTTTCCAGGACAGAGTTTCAGGGCTGCAAAAGAAAGCAACCACAAAACCTCTAGACGGGTGGAATTGTACACATAGTAAGAGAAAGAAGAAAAAAAATCCACAGTCTCCCATTCCAAATGAGCCTTCAAATCCAAAATTACAAAAGACAGGAAGAAACCCACTGCTAAGCACAACAGCCAACACCATCGACAGTCTGAACATGAAACCGTCCAGACGAAATTTGTTTTGGGAAGCAGCATAACAAACATCCATGTATCTCTTGAACATGTTGAGAATGTTCAAGAGACAAATCAAAGCATAGAATCTGTTGTGCAAATGAGGGCAAATGGCCAGGCAGCATGTGCAGCTGGAGCACCACCCATGGGGTGAGCTCACAGAGAGGCCAGGAACACGAGTGTGGGTCCCCATGGCCCTTTTCTCCTACAGCAGCATGAGAGGTTTAGCCCGACCAGACATCAGAGGAGAAGGATCCTGACTGCCAGACAGAGGGGCCTTGAAACCACTGCCTCCTCCTGGAGTAGTCAGAGGCTGGGTGGTGATAGCTGTATGATACGGCAGACCCTGGGCTCCGTGTTCGTGGTGGGGGGTAGCCCAAGCACTCTCCTCTTTGAGCAAGTCCAAGGGCCATGCCTTGTGGGTTGCCACTGTACAGCTTAGCAACCTAAAGGCAGGCACATGTGCTGGGGAAGCGTGTTGGGGGAGTAAAGGCACAGGGCTGTTACCCAGTCCTTGCTGCCGACCAGACTGTTTGTCCTATGCACTGGGCCAGTTGCTACGGACCCCTGGCAGGAGCTACCTCCTTTTCTGAGAGGACAGCCTATAAGTGATCAATCTAGACAAGTCGACTCTTGCCTCTCAGTATCCATTTGAAAAGAAGCAATAACAAAATATGATAGATATGAAAACAGATAGATACAAAAATGATGGTTTTTAAATCTTAGAAATGAAAATACAATTTTTCACCAAACTATAAATTTAAAAACCCCACCATCACAAAAATCTCTACACTGATCACAGTGAGAGAGAGAATTAATAAATGAAAGAAGACGCTGTAAAATTCGCCCAAAACGCAGCAAAAAAAGACAAAAGGCATGAAAGCCGAGTGAAGATGGCTGGTGCTCTGAGAGGAACTCACAGATATCCACTAGAACTTGCAGAGAAGAGGATGTAGGGAGCCATGGGGAGCTCTTCCCCTAGTCCGCTTTCTCTCACACCCCATATCCAATTCATCAGCAGATTCTCTCCACTCAATCTTCAAAATATATTCTGAATCAAAGAACTTCTAGCACCCTAGTCCTACCACCATGATCTGAGACGCCATCGTCTCTCACACTCTAACTCAGGGGTCCTCAAACTTTTTAAACAGGGGGCCAGTTCACTGTCCCTCAGACCACTGGAGGGCCAGACTGCAGGCCTGGGACGAGTTGGCTGCTAAGCACGACAGGCAGCGGTGGCAAAATCACCTGGTGGGCCCAATAAATGTCCTCAGCAGGCCACATGGCCCCCAGGTCATAGTTTGAGGACCCCTGCTCTAACTGTTCACTCCCTTACAGTTCAGGGAGTTGTAAACCTGGTCACTTCACTTGCTGTTCGAAGGTCTCCAATGGCTGCCAATCATTCAGCACCAAGGGCACAACCCTTACTTTGTTCTGAAGTTCCTTCCCGATCTGGCTGGTGAGAAGCACTCCAGTGTTTTCTCTCACTCCCAACCTACTCGCTCAGCTCCACTGCACTCACCTCCTTGCTTTTCCTACAACGCTAAGTGATCCTCCCCGCTGAGGGCATTTGCACTTGATTTTTCCTCTGCCTAGAGGAAACAGTCCCCAGATGATTACTTGGCTTGCTCACCCCTTCTCTGCCTTCAGATCTCTGTGCAAATGTCCCTTCGTGGCAGGCTTCCTATCCACTCCTGGCCCCTATCAGTGGAGTTACAGATCAGGTGGACCTAGAATGATCACTTGGGCAAATGGTATTAACATAATTGGTTATGCCGGTAATCCCAGCACTTGGGAGGCTGAGGTGGGTGGAATGCCTGAGCTCACAGGTTCGAGACCAACCTGAGCCAGAACCATCTCTAACATATAGCCGGGCATATGGAGCCTGTAGTCCCAGCTACTTGAGACGCTGGGACAAGAGGATCACTTGAACCTAAGAGTTTGAGGTTGCTATGAGCAAAGATGCCTTGGCACTCTACCAAGGGTGACCAAGTGAGACTCCGTCTCAAAAAAAAAAAAAAAATATATATATATATATATATAATTGGTTATGGAAAAATAATTGGATTCTTATCTCCTACCATTACAATAAGTAATCCCCAATAAATTCAAGGTCCAAATGTAAAAGCTAAACTCCAAAAGAAAATATGGGGGATATGTCTTTAATATTTCCTGGAAGGAAAAGATTTCTTACCTAAGTCTAGGAAAAAAAAAAAAAAACCAAAAAACCCATGGACCATAAAAGAAAAGTTTATACATGTGACCATGTTGGAATTAAGAATGCCTGTTCACCAAAACACACCACAAAGAATGGTAAAAGACAAGCCAGCCCCAAGGAGAAAAAACAGTGACCTTGGGATCTCCCTCTGCCCTGTTGCTCTGAACTTTAGTTCCCCTGGGCCTGGGCTCTGCAGTCAGGAGTCATGTGCTGAATGTCCAGGCCTTCCCCAGCCCACACCAGCCCTCCTTTCCTCTTCTCTCCCACTATCACCCTTCACATTCCTTCTCTCTCCCACAAGGCTCAGCTCCTCCCTGAATATCCCCTAGGCCTTTTCACTTCTGTGCCTCCATGTGTGGAATTCTCTTTCCTGTCCCAGCTTGTCCTATACTTTCTCCAAGGTCCAGGCCAAATGTCCCCTTTCTTCCTCCTCCACCATGCACCAAAAAGAAATAATCTCCTCTTCATCTCAACCCTTGCAGACCACTTTCCATCCTTTCATCATGTTGATACCATCACTCTCTCCCTGATCTTATTGCTACCTGTGGTCCTTCAACCCTCTGCCAAAGATAAGCTCCTGGCAAAGGTGAGATTCACCTTCATGTCTCCTCCCACCCACCTGCTATCTGGAAGGAGTGTCCCTTGAGCTGATGCCAGTGTGATGAGGACATGACTAAAGGCCAAGCCCAAGATCCTGGGCACTGATTCCTCCACAGATATTTATTGAGCCCCTGTTATGTTTAGGGAAAGGTGCTAGAAAATCCAGTAGGCAAACACAACACCATGTTTACCCCCAGAAAACTGGAGGCAGTTCTGAGGAAGAGCTTCTACTATAGCTTCGGGGCCTCAGGAAAGACGTCCAGAGACATGTCACTAGGCTGAGTTGGTGAGGCAACCAGAGGCTGGGTGAGTGCTATATACATCTCAGCTGGCGGAGCCAGAGGGGCACTCACCACAATCCATCAGAACTCGAAACTGAGCAGAAGAGGCAAGCTGACACGAATGCTCCCTACCTCCCATCTTCTCCCTGCCTTTCCACAGGCCACCCCACCACTACCCGAAGGCTCCCGCCAACCAGGAGCTCGGGCCTCGGGGTCAGCTCTCTGCTGCATTCCAAGGCCTGTGTGTCACCTTCCCATTAATCAGAGTTGCCAGCAGTGGACACTGATGCAGCCCCTGGGATATACGGAGGCCTCCACAGCCTCACCCCTCCATTCTGTGGCTTCCTTGGCTCCATCTGGACCCATGAGGATCCATGTGCTAAAATCAGGCACATTTCAAACTAAGGAATTCCATGGAGTCCATGGTGTGGCCATTGAAACTAAAGCCTCCATCATTTCATCAAAGCCCCCAGCCACCAGAGTGCTCTTCTAATAATTTCGCAAAATCATTTGGCTGCCATTTCCTGCTACGGTCGAGGCAGAACAGGGTTCCACATTTGGGGGCTTGATAACATCAGGAGAGAGTCTTCTCTCACCTGACCCACACCAGGGGACCTGACCACACACATTCTGTATTTAGAACACTGTGTTTTATAAGGTATTTAACTTAAGCAAAAACAGTGGACATGAAAGAAATAAACTCACAGGGGTCATGTCACACTTGGGGCCACTCCCCAACACAAGTCTGGCTCTTGGAATGGGGTCGAGAAAGCTGCTGTCTTCCCCCAAAAGACAACTCAGTGATTCCAGGCATCTACAGTTTTCATTTCTTAATTTCTATTCCAGAATGTGACTCTGTTTTCCTTATTTTTTGGAGGAACACCTAGGAGAAGCTGGAACTGGGTAAAGTTTATGAGACAAGCAGCCAAGTCCTGCTCTCTCAGGCTTGATCAAATGCTATGTGAGTTGTTACTTAGCTGTACTGCCATAGACCAGGCAAGAAATGCCAAGGGTGGGACCAGACAGCAAGAGCACAGCAGAGAGATAGGAAAAACCACAGTGGCTCCAGGAGGCTGCGTCTGCAAGGCTTAATACCTAATCAAGGGCATGGTGGGACACCACGATAATCTCAACTACTAGGGAGGCTGAGGCGGGAAGACCACTTGAGGCCAGAAGTTTGAGGCTACAGTGAAATATGACTGTGCCACTACACTCCAGCATGAGCAACACAGACTTTGTCTTGAAACAAAGAAAAAGTCAATAAGGGGTTAGAAGGAGGAGTATGGAGGATGCCATTCTGGATTCTAATGCTGTGATTTGCCCAAGCAGAAAACAAGAGGAAAAACAGGCACAGGGGCTCGGCACCTATAGCACGGTGGATACAGCGCTGACCACATGCACCGAGGCTGGCAGGTTCGAACCCAGCCCAGGCCAGCTAAACAACAATGACAACTACAACAAAAAAATAGCCAGGCATTGTGGCAGGCACCTATAGTCCCAGCTACCTGGGAAACTGAGGCAAGAGAATTGCTTAAGCCCAAGAGTTTGAGGTTGCTGTGAGCTGTGACACCACAGCACTGTACCCAGGGTGACATAAGGAGACCCTGTCTCAAAAAAAAAACCCAGGCATCAGATGGCAGGAAGGGAGATGATAGTTGATAGTTGCCTTTTAGACCCAGGGAGTTGGATACACCTGCAGGACATCATCAGGTCAGAGCACCCAGCAGAGAGGGCTGGGCGGGAAAGCATTTCCATAGATAACCCTGTCTTTGTTTAGTGAATATAAAAATAGATTTTGCAGAAGTAACCTGTTCAGACCTGTACAGTAGAAAGTTGTAGATTCTATCTGACAACTACACTACCTGGGAAGGGGAAGGGAGCAGAAGTTGCTTCCTAGGAGAGCCAGGGGTATTGTGCTGGTGACTAGGGATTTGGGGACTACCCATGACTAAAGCAGACCTCTCTGAGCCCCAGTTGAATAAACACTGCTTTAAGAAATGTGCGACTTGCAAGTAATTCGTATTACCTTAGACAAGTAGCTTTCCCTCTGGAGGCCTCAACTGTACAATGAAGCTAAGCATATGATCCCTGAGGTTATAATCCCAGCATGGAATCAATCAGCAATTCATCTCTTTAATGCTTTCATTTTTTACTACAAGCCTAGGCCCATTTCTTTTCTAAATACAGTACTTTGTTTCTGATTATAAAATTAATATGTGTTTACAAAAGAAAATATGATGAAAAGGAAAAACCCAAAGAAGGAAATAAAAATCACTATAATAGCACCGCTTAGAGACAGCTCTGCTAACACTTTGTCGTAATTTCCCCTGGTCTTTCTTTTACCATAAATACGTCTTTTTTTTTTTTTTTTTTAACAGAAATGCAGTAGTAATGTCTACTACAAACTGAGCCTCTGCTACCTGTCAGGTGCTCCACACACTGTACAAACATCTTACCAATCTTTATAATGACCCACAGGGAAGACACCAATGTCCCCATCTTATAGAAGAGAAAACAGAGGCACAACAAACAGGCCCTAGATCAAGCGTCCTCAAACTACAGCCCACGGGCCACATGCGGCCTGCCTAGGACATTTATCCAGCCCGTCGGGTGTTTTTGCCACCACTGCCTGTCCTGCTTAGCAGCCGACTAATCCCAGGGCCTGCAGTCCAGCCCTCCAACGGTCTGAGGGACAGTGAACTGGCCCCCTGTTTAAAAAGTTTAAGGACCCCTGCCCTAGATCCAGGTAGAAACAGATCAGAATTTCTACATATCAGCTTTCTGAACTATCTATGTGGTTTTAAGACTTTCTCTTTTTCTTTCTTTCTTTTTTACTTAATTCATCTTGAATGTGTTCCCATTGTCCGAATAGTTTTCTCTTCTACCACATTATCATTAGTGGTTTCAAGGTATTAATCACATAATCCCTTGCTGGTTAGCATTTAAGATGTTTTCCATTTTTTACTGTTATAAATAATGCTGTGATTATCTTCCTTAGAATTCTTTCCATTCAGCAGTAATTCTTCCCTTAGCATAAATTCATGGAGGTTGAACACCTCGGTCAAAGGTTACATGCACTCTTTTTTTTTTTTTTTTTGCAGTTTTTGGCTGGGGCCAGGTTTGAACCCTCCACCTCTGGTATATGGGGCCAGCACCCTGCTTCTTTGAGCCACAGGTGCTGCCCCGTGCACTCTTACCCTTATTGACAGTGTCAGATTGCCCTCCATAAAAAGACCAAATGATTTTTCTCCCTTTAACAATATGAAAGTTCTATTTGCCTGGAACCTCGTTAATCCTGGCAATGATCTTATTTCTGTTAATCTTTGCTCATGTTATAAATGAAATTTCTAGATTGTTAACGAAGTTAAATGTTTCTCTAAAGTCACTGACTACTTTGTTTTAACAAGCACCTATACAAATCCTCGGAAGAAAGACAAGAAATAAAGAAATGGGACCAAAAAGACAGAGAAGTGATGAGACAGAGCAAAAACAGAAATAAAACCCTTGAATCAGCCACATCACAGTATTGTCAGATGAAAATCTAGGACTCTGGCAACTTAAGGAAGCCAGAACTCTGGCCAGTTATTTAATTAAACCAAAATAGTAAAGCTGTTGATGGAAATTTAATGTGTATTCCCATGACCTTGTATCTGAATACCTGCCTTGTGTTTCTGTTTTCTCTCAGGTACCCAGAGGACTAATGCAGGGTGGGCAGTCCACAGTGGGTAGAAGACATGGCAACCTGTTACTCATTTACAACCCTGGATAATGAGGTAGGAATTATGAAATCATTCACTAACGCGACGTGATGGAAATTGAGTTACATACCATCTCTGCCCTGTGGAGTTCTCAGGGGCCCCACAAAGAGAAGCACGGGGACAAGAAACAATGGTTTGGAGTTGACCCAACCAAGCCAGAAAGCAGGTGGAAACTCAGTTCCATGAAAGAACAGGTAAGGAAGGAATTAAGTTCAAAGCACCCTGCCCAACTAGATTTCAAGTTCTAGGAGGATAAATGCGCTTTTTTGTGTGTCTCCCATTTACTGAGCATGCTGGTGTCACAGAGCATAGAGTAGGCGCCCGTGTGTCTTCTTATTCACTGTAGGGCCTGGAGCGCCTATAACATGCCCTGCATAAATAAGGAAGGTACTTGGTGTTTGTTAAATGAATGAATTTAACTTTCTCTCTCTTTTTGGTCCCATTTCTTTATTTCCTGTCTTTCTTCCAAGGATTTGTATAGGTGCGTATTAAAACAAATCCTTAAGTATTCAATGACTTTAGAGAAAAGTTTAACTTCATTAATAATCTGGAAATTTCACTTATAACATGAGCAAAGACTAACAGAAATAAGATCCTTCCCAGTATTAATGAGGTTCCAGGCAAATAGAACTTCCAGGGCCCACAGACCACGTGGTCATCACCCACCACCTCATCTGAGTGTCTGACTTAGAGAACCAGCCACTGGCACATAAGCTGACCAAGTTCATTTCCCCCCCAGTGTCCTTCTCATTTCTTTCCCCACCTTTTGCCTGCTGAGCTTTTCTGGCTCTATCCCGCTTGCCTTGCTCAGAACAGAGTTACACCAGCCCAGCGAGGTCCCCTTTCTCCTCTTTCTAAGGAATGTCTTGTAACGCCACTTAACATTGCCAGAGTTTTCCATTTACTGTTCACTGATGTCTTTTATCTGTGCTGCCCACAGCATCTAAAACTAGCATAGCTAAATAAATGTTTGCTTAATTTGAACTCTGACTAGCATGCCACTGATGGGAATTTCAAGAACGTTTTAGATTATAGTGTGGGCTGGAGATGCTGGGCTGAGAAGAACTGGTTGCTAAAGGTAGGATTTTAACAGGACTTAAAGCAGAAGAGCACAATCCGAATGATAATAGGGCAGAAAGGGCTTTGTCCACACCCCTTTCTGTCTTTTCCCTTCCAGCCAGTTCTGAGGAGCTGTCAATAAGACATTAAAAAGACAGAAAGAAGTCTATGCAGAAGCTTTTTAGTTTGATCAGATCCCAGTAATGTTGTTGGTGTTGCTTCAATTGCCAGGGGTTATGATTTAATAAAAAATAAATAAAATATTAAAAAAGAAATAGAAGAAGAAGGCTGGGCAGGCGTGGTGGCTCACGTCTATAATCCTAGAACTCTGGGAGGCCTAGGTGGGTGGATTGCCTGAACTTAGGAGTTTGACACCAGCCTGAGCAAGAGGAAAACCCCATCTCAAAAATAGTCAGGCATTGTGGAAGGCGCCTATAGTCCCAGCCACTTGGGAGACTGAGGCAAGAGGATCACTTGACCCAAGAGTTTGAGGTTACTGTGCTCTGTGATGCCACAGCATTACCAAGGGTGACAAAGTGAGACTCTGTCTCAAAAAAAAAGGCAGAGAGAAGAGATAAATCGTGAGCAAGAGAGCGTATTGAAGAATTAGGAGAGGCAGTGAACACCTGCCTGGACACTGAAGGCCCACACAGGCGGTAGGGATGACCCTGCCCCTCAAAGAGGCATGCAGCAGGACCCAGAGAGGAGACAAGACAGAAAGGATGAAGAGGTCAGTGGAAGAGAACAGGAGATCAGAGCAAGAAGGGATTCCCAGAGGTATGAGCAGGAGGTAATGGGAGGGGAAAAGAAATATTTTGTCGTGTTCTCTAGATGTCTTATGTACATCTGCAAACTCTCTTAAGAGGTAATGGACTGCACCTGCACACTGTCCCATATGCCACTGACATAACCAGAGGAGTCACTGTGTCTGTCATAACTATAACCACTGACCAGAGAGCCCTGTGCTAGGTGTCGTATCTACATCACCTCACTGACTGCCACCGGGAGCCAGTGCTCAAGACCACTAAGACTCCCAGATAGGGTTTGCAAACTTCAGGATGCATAAGGATCACCTTGGGGCTTACCAAAATGACACATAAGGGCCTATCCACTGACTGCTTGGACAGCTGTGTCACTGCCATGGACGTTTATGAAAAATGAATGTTCGTGGGGCCCATCTCTGATCCAAAGATCCAGAGCCTCTGTGTGCTCTCGCCTGACCCTGGGAAGCTATCATAATAGCTTCCCTTTGGACCCTTGGGATCCGCCAGTTAACTCTCACCTCAGAGCAGGCCACGCACAGTCACTGTCCTCAGTGAAAGCCCCTCCCACCACCCCTCCTCCACAGAACATCCCTCCATCTTCCTTCTCACTCTTTCCCTCGCTCACAAACCTTCCTTCTGTGCCACTTAGAACCCACACTACTGGCTTGGCACAGTGGCTCACGCCATAATCCAAGCACTCTGGGAGGCTGAGGTGGGTGAATCGCTTGAGCTCAGGAGTTCAAGACCAGCCTGAACAAGAGTGAGACCCCTGTCTCTACTGAAAACAGAAAAACTAGCCAAGTATGTGGTGGGCACCTGTGGTCGCAGCTACTGGGGAGGCAGAGGCAGGAGGATCACTTGAGCCCATGAGTTTGAGGTTGCTGTGAGCTATGATGCCACGGTACTCTACCAAGGGCTACAAAGTAAAATTCTGTCTCAAAATAAGTAAATAAATAAAATAATAAAATAAAATAAAACTCCCACTGCTGAGTTAGCTCCCCTACATCGTCAATACCCTTCATCCTGTGATCTTAGATGAAACACAACTTTCTGCTAAGGACACCACTCCCTGGGGCCACCACTAACTTTTAAGGTGCCTTGTCCAAATCAGAAAAAGGCAGCCCCTCTGGGCATGGATGTCTATAAGGTTAAATGTGTCCCCATACACAACCCAGCCCCTGAGGGCCCCTCCTCTCTTCAGATGTTGCCCTAACTACACGAGCTACAGCTGGACCACTTCCTGTCGCCCTCTGGAGACTGCTCATCCTCCACTCCCGCTGCCCCCAAAGCCAAAAAGTGGGTTGCTGCCATCCTCACTCCCACCTTTCCTCCACCCCACCCTACCCTGTAAATCCTCTGCCACTCTAGAGCTCAGCTGAGTGGCTGTTTCAACCTCCTGTGGTCCTCATGATGACCAGCCTCCAAATTCACCCAGGGAAGCCGACAGCCTTCCTCTCCTCCACCTCCACCACCTTGCCACATAACTCAGATGTCCTTAATGTGTCCAGCACTAGAGCCTCACAGCTCACCTCTCCTCATCCAGTGGCCTTCACCTCCACTCCCTTAAAATCCTCCCACATCCTGGAACCCTGTCAGAATAGTTCCACATGGGCAATCTCAAAGCCTCACAGCCCGGCCCCCAACACCTCCTCTTCCTGGCAGCTGTGTCCTGCTCTCACTCCTGTGGCGTCTGCTCCCCAGCATCACAGAGGCCCCCAGGCCCCTGCAGTCCTCCATTTTCTGCCTGCCCTACCTAGAGCACACAGCTGACAGCCTGAACCATTCTCTGACAGGCCATCTACCTTCCACTTCATTTTCCAGGAGAATCTGTACCCAGAGCAAACCCCAGGACCCCTTCTCTCCTCCCCATCCCCAGGCCGTGAGTGCTGCAGAGGTGAAGCCCACGTACCACAGGCTCTGGTGGCTCCTGACACCACTGTCTCCATAGTCTCCAAACTCAACTGGGCTTCCAGCACCGCAAGTCAGGGACTCTCACATGTGCTCTGTGGGCCATTTCTCCATTCTCCTCAGGAGCTGTTCCAACCTCCACTGCCCTCGTTTCAAGCCCCCCACCTAACCCCCAAAGCCCTCCACCTCAGCAGACATGTCTTCCCATTTTAATGAGAACATTGAGACCCTGAGATGAGAGCTACCTTGACTTTCCAGCCCTCACCTACACCCTGAGCAATCTCTGCACTGCTCCCATTTCCTTCTTTTCCTTGTCCCAGCACAAGTGCCCTTCCTCCTACCCTGGGCCAGTCTGGTGATCTCTGCCCTTGGGACCCGTTTTCATCAGCACCCACTCCGATCTTTCAACCTCTCCATCTCTAGTGTTTCCTGCCTCTTAGCCTATAAACGTGCTTAAGATTTGCAGCACTTAAAGACAAACAAGAATCTATCTCCACCTGGGCCCCTTAGCCCCACCTTATCTGACACTTTCCTTCTCTAGCCAAACCTATACGTCTTCTTCCGCTCCTGCTCCCCTCCCCTTCCCAATGCACCCTACTGCAATCTCTGATCCCATTCTTGCCAGCCTGAGTCAAAGCTCACTGATAACTGTTCTTACTATTGCCTTTAGCCCTCCTGCTTGCTTTCCCTGTCTTGAAACTGTCTGTCCCCACTGACTCCAATGCTACTCTCTCTAAGTCATTGCGTGTTCCACTTTGGACAGTGCTTCTTCACTACTTTATCACTGCGATTCCCTTCCATCAGTCCTTAAACTACTGCTTTTCACATTCTACACAGTATTTGCAGACAGTGTCTCCCACTGCTGAAGTTTTCCATTGTCACCAGTACTCTGATAACTCCCACATATGCACCCATAGCCCAGGTTTCCTTCCTGAACGTCAGATTTGTAAATGCCATCACCACCAGGATATGGCATGGGCCTTGCAGCTAGACCTGTCTAAACTGAGCTCATCATCTCCACCTGACCCCCCATCTTACCCTTCCTGTGACCCCCGTCTTGTGATGGGCACCATTATCCACCCATCTAGGCAAACTAGACACCTGAAGTCATCCTTAACTCTGCCCTTTGTTCAGCCATCTACTGCTACTTCTATTCTTTTTATTCCTTTAACTTTCTAAATCTGTTCCTTCCCTTCCCCCACAGTCCTACACCTGCTGATTATTGTGTATAATCTATCATCATTTCTCCCCTGCCTGGACTGCTGGTTCCAGATTTTTCCATCTCATACCCATTCCACATATAATCACTAAAGTGATTATCTAAGTTCAGATCTGGCCATGCCCCCACTCTCCTGCTTTAAAGCCCTGTTGCCTAGTATAGAGTTCAGAATTTTTGGAGTGACCCACAAGACCTAGCATGACTTGCCCTCCCCTCACCTGCCGGCAGCAGCACCCGCTGCTCTTTGTCATGAACACTGCCTGAGTCATCCCCTGCTCACATCATGCTATTGTACATGAGTCAGGACGAAAGTTTTGAAATACACAAAAATCAAGAAACGTTAAATCAGCACAGATGGAAACAAAGAAGCCCTCCCAGCAATCCTGACAAGCTGAACAAGCTGAAACTTGCATGGGTGAGTCAGGAAGGTCACCGTCGACTGTGTTTCGTGGAGGTTGGAGGTGAAATAATGGACTTCATGGTCAGTCTCAAAACTTTCATAGTGACCCACATATATCTCTACTCTCCTCTCTTCCAGGAACACCTTCTCCCTTACAGGAACCCCCTCATCCTTCAAAACAGCTCATCTGCCATTTACCCGTCCTCTGTATTACTAAGGCGTCCTCTGCCTACCTCTGTTTTAGCACTTACTCATTATTTTGAGATTATCTGTTTATGGACCTACCTCTCAACACTATACTGAAAGGTATTCAACAGGGGGGATCAAATACTGGATTCTGTGCTCCCTACCCCACCCCAAGTCTTAGCACGTGTTAGGCCCTCAAAAAAATTATGAAATTGGCCAGGCACAGTGGCTCATGCCTGTAATCCCAGCACTTATGAGGCCAAGGTAGGTGGATTGCCTGAGCTCACAGGTTTGAGACCAGCCTGAGCCAGAGCAAGACCTTGTCTAAAAATAGCCAGGCATTGTGGCAGGCATCTGTAGTCCCAGCTACAGCTACGGTTGAGGCAAGAGAATCGTTTAAGGCCAAGAGTTTGAGGTTGCTGTGAGCTGTGATGCCATGGCACTCTCTACTGAGGGTGACAAAGTGAGACTGTTTCAAAAAAAAAATTATTGAATTGATGTATTTTCACAGTAGAGCTACAAGGCAGGCATTTACAAATGAAAAAAAATGGAGACTCAGATAACTGGTCACAAGCTAATAGATGAGAGAGCAGTGACTTGAAACCAACTCCAATTCTAAGGGCTCTTTTGAGTACAACCTGGAAAACACAAGCTGAGCAAGGAGATGGCAATGAGAGTGAGATGTCAGGGCACCAGTCAGGGAGATGGTGTGTGTGAGAAATCAAGGGAAACAAAGTGATGGCTCACACCTGGGATCCTAGCACTCTGGGAGGCCCAAGGGGCTGAAGAGCAGCCTGAACAAGAGCAATACCCCATCTCTACTAAAAATAGAAAAATTAGCCAGGCATTGTGTGTGTGGTGGGGGGGGGTTATAGTCCTGGCTACTAGGGAGCCTAAGGCAGGGGGATCACTTGAACCCAGGAGTTGGAGGTTGCTGTGAGCTATGCTGACATCATGGCTTTCTAGCCTGGGCAACAGAGACTTTGTCTCAAAAAAAAAGGCAGACAGGATTCTGGATGGCAGAAGAATATGAAGAATATGGTCATGAGGCCTTTTCATTGTTCTAAGCAGAGTTCTGATTCACTAATGTGCCCCAGAGTCCCAGTCCTGACCTACCCCCCAGTTAAACTAAAGCTTGATACTAGGCCTGAGGCTGCCACTGACCCCACAAATAGCCACAACTGTACTTCACAACTAGCATCTGAATCCTGCAAGCCTCCAAGAAGTTCCTGATGTAGGTCTAGATAGGGAACATCCACGGAATATCCACAGGATATGTGAATATAAATACATATGGACCTTTGTGGATAAAAGCTACAGTGCTGTGACCCTTGGTCACTCCTGAGAGGTCCCCATCTTCCAGCAGCCTTCCCCTACAGCCCCAAACACAGGAGGCAGCCAACAAAAGGTGCAAGTGGCAGAAGTATGAGACAAGCTGAGGAAGCTCAGGCCCAGGAGCCCACAAGATGAAGTGGATGTTCTGAGATGGTCAATAGAGGGGACCTGAGGGGTCAATAGAGCTAACTGTGTGCATCAGAACACGGCTTCCCCTGCACACCTTTCTCTAGGGCTCCTGGGCTAGAAAATGATTGCCTCTAAAGAAAGGAGATACAGAATGGGGGGTTGGAATATTTCCAGGCAAAGAAAACTAAAAATAACATTCTGTGTTTACAAAATATAGGAGAAGGCAGCAAGGGTGTAGATAACCAAGGGTAAAGATAGGATGCCCTTCTGTGGTAACTCCACGCCAAACAAAGGTGAAGAAGAGCCAGGATTACCTCACTAGCAGGATCTCTGGCAGGTGTCCAGGCAAAAACACCCCACCCACTGTCCTCACTAGAATCTGGGGGGGAGGGGGCAAGTAGACCTATCACCTCCCCAAAGGCTTCTAGGAACAAAGAGTTCATCTGCCCAAGGAAAGGGGATGAAACAAACAACTGCTAGATCCTTTGAGCAGCTTCAATTCAAGTCATAATTTTTTCATTTGACAGTGGAAACATTCAGATACCTATCCCCCAATCTGTTTCTGCTCTACTAACTGAGATAAGAGCTTTCAGTGTACAGAGTTGCACAAGAAAATGGAATTTGTTGCCCTTCTTTTCCACCTCACCTTAGCCAGCTCCACCCCAGCTCAGCTGCAATGGAAGACTCTGAACCATCTGGACGGATCACAGCCTGGAGCCTGAGCGAAACACATACCCCTCTGACTCACCTTTACCCAGGGAGGGAGAGAAGCCTGGGAAACTTGGAATTCCCCTCTGGAGGATGTGTGGGCATCTCCCAGGCACCACCTTAGTGCAATCTCTCCAATGTCAACAACAAGAAAGAAAACAAGCATTTATGGAGTGCTCTCTCTATGCCAGCCATTGTGCTTCATGAGGATTATGTCATTAAAAGCTCCCAACAACTTACATGGTGGGCATTGCCATTATCCTCATTTTATGGATGAGGAAATAGAGGAGTTTAATAACTTGTTCTGAGGTCACATGAGGAGCAAATAAAGAAGTAGAGATACAAACACAGACCTTCCCAATTTCAGAGACTCAGCCCACACAGAGGAGCCACTGTCCTTGACCCTGCGTGAAGCCCCCTCATTGTACGGACCCACCCACTTCTGTGGTGATGATGGTTTTGTGTATGTATGTCAGACTCATCAGATTGGACCCATGATGGGCAGCTTAGTAGATGACAAAGTTGTGAAACAAACTTCTCACAGCTGCTCACGTTTTCCAAACTCTCTTGGTTTCCCACTGGGACATAAGATTTCTGAGCTTGGAAATCTTTTTAGTGGTGCTTTGGGAGGTGATATCAAGAACATAAATGCTGACTGACCAATCAAAACAACATGGGTTTTTAATAAATGCTACTATTAGTTTTTCTTAAAATCATCACTATTTCGTGTATCAAGTAGTTCTTTTTCTCTAGAGCACGGTTTCTCAACCAGTTCAACTGACATTGGGGCCAGATAGCTGTTTGTTGTGGGGACTATTCTGTGTACCACAGACACTTGGCACTGCCCCTACCTTCTGCCCAGTAGATTCTAGTAGCACTCTGACTAGCACTTGTGACAACTAAAAACACCTCTAGACATTACCAGATGTCCCCTGGATGGCAAAATTGCCCTCAATTGAGTCTGATTGCTCCAGAGCAAGCAAATAAAATGATAGTACTTATTCCCTCAGTGTGAAACAGCAAGAAAGCTTATTTCTGCCTACAATAAAACAGCACTCTTCTTACTCATAGTTAATAATTATCAGAGTTCCTGGAATTATTTATAAAATAAAAGCCCAAGAGCACCAATTTCAGAAGCTCAAGATAATCTTCCTGTTCTGTCTAAACCAAATCACTTTCTACTTGTAGAATCTTTTGTGGTATGGTGTCATAGGCTAGTGGGGACCCTAGCCAAAAAGGTCTAGGTTTAAATTCCAGCTCATAGCCCCAAATCATTTCTATAGGGCCTAACATTTGAGTTCATGAACTCACCCTTTTAGAGAAAGTGCTACATACCTCATTGCTGAATATCACTGTGGTCATCTTCGAAGTACTCTCCCTTGAGAAGCTATGTACAGACACCAAAATCAAGTTTACCCTCAAAGCAATTTTGGAACTCTTTTTCTGGAATGGCCACCAAAGCTCTCATCATATTACCTTTGATATTCTGAATGTTATCAAAATGTCTTCCTGTCAATATTTCTTTTATCTTCAGGTAAAGTGAAAAGTCATTTGGGGGCCAGATCAGGTGAGTAGGGACAGTGTTCCAAAACAGTTATTTGTTCACTGGCTAAAAACTCCCTTCCAGATAGTGTTGTGTAAACTGGTACATTGTTGTGATAAAAGAGCCACAGGATGTTGGCCAAGATTTTCAGTTAAGATTTTCTTGTTTCTCTGTTGATGTTTACTTGGTCAGCTATGCGTCTCACAGTCAGCCAATGATTTTGACACACAATTTGACATATGTTTGCGATGTTGTCATTCATTCTGCTTGTTACTGGCTGCCCTGATCTCTTTTCATCAGTGATGTTTTCTCTTCCTGCAGAAAAACATTTCTTCCATTTATTTGTACACTGCCTATATCCCCACAACCTTGGACTAACATATCCCTTATTTCTTTTCCACTCCTGCCAAGTTTAACAAGAAATTTACCAATGTTTGTTCATTGCTCTAATCCAAGCTCTGGCATTCTCAAAAGGACACATAAAAACATGCCATAACAATAACAAACACCACTCAGTGAGACAGGTCAACTCAAAGACAACTGTGAGACACTGATATACCAAGGTTATGGAAACTTACCAGTTGTTTGTACAGTACTATCTATGTAAGCACACATGGCAAGTTCACAAACTTAATTGTCAAGCCTTGTATAACAAGGTGGAACAGAAATAAATACGTTAAATCTCAGCTCCTTTATCTCCTAGATGTTGGTCAATTCCCTTAACATCACTGTGTCTCAGTCACTGTAAAATGAGAATAATAGTTCTTAGCTCGTAGAAATTTTGTAAGGATTAAATACAACAGCAACTTCTTTCCAAAGAGGCTATATTAATTTGCAATCCCACCAACGGTGTACAAATACCATGGAATACTATTCAGCCATAAAAAGATGGAGACTTTACATCTTACGTATTAACCTGGATGAAGTTAGAGAACATTCTATTTAGTAAAGTATCACAAGAATGGAAAAGCAAGTATCTGATGTACTCGATACTAATACAAAACCAGTAGATGAACAAAGACACGTCCACACAAGAGAAAAACATAGTTAAACTCTAGTAGGGGAAAAGGGGAAAGAGAGAGGGGGCAGAAGGGAGGAGGGAGGAGGATTGGGGTGCTCTTACCTAACGGCACAGTGTAGGGGCATGTGGCACACCTCTTGGGTGAGAGGGACAACCAGAATTTGGACTTTACTTAACAAACACAAACAATATAGCCTAATTGTCTGCCCCTTCATACTAAACTGATATTAAAAGATAAATAAATATATACAAAATCCTACCTGAATAAAGTAGGGTGTTAGAAAGTCAATACACTTTTCAAGAATTGAATGAATCTGGGTGGTGCCTGTGGCTCAGTGAGTAGGGCGCCAGCCCCATATACCAAGGGTGGTGGGTTCAAACCCATCCCCAGTCAAACTGTAACAAAAAATAGCTGGGCGTAGTGGCAGGTGCCAGTAGTCCCAGCTAATCGGGAGGCTGAGGCAAGAGAATTGCCTAAGCCCAAGAGCTGGAGGTTGCTGTGAGCTGTGATGCCACAGCACTCTACCCAGGGCAACAAAATGAGACTCTGTCTCTCAAAAAAAAAGAATTGAATAGATGTAAGGGAGTTCCTGCTGTAAGGAGCATATTTCTTTGCCTCTGGAAAGGTGTCTTCATTGCATCCTTGTCAGACCAGTACACAGACCCACAGGCCCTCCTGGATATTCCAGTTCATGGCCCACTGATGAAACTGTCCCATATTTTTTCACTACTGAACCCTCTAGTTAAAAACGTAGGGAAAATGTAGTCAAATTTCTTGATGAAATGCTACATCTTTCAAAGAAATTTTTCTTTCTTTCTTTCCTTTTTTTTTTGTTTTTGTTTTTGTTTTTGTTTAGACAGTCTCACTTTGTCCCCTGGGTAGAGTACCATGGCATCATAGCTCATGGTAACCTCAAATTCTTGGCTCAAGGGATCCTCTATGCCTGAGCCTCCCAAGTAGCTGGGACTACAGGCCCCCACCACAATGCCTGGCTGTTTTTTTTTATTAAATCATAACTGTGTACATTAATGCATTTGTGGGGTATAATGTGCTAATTTGATACACAATGTGGAAAGCTTACTTGTTAACATAACCATCACCTCACTTATTTGTTGTGGTAAGACATTTATACTCGACTCTTAATTGTTTTAAAATGTACCATTGCATTGTGCACAACAGATGAGGTCCCATCAAATACCCTCCCTCCTCTCAACCTCCCCCGCTCTTCTTCCCTCTTTCTTTCTGGACTATAGTTTTGCTTTATTATTCCTACGAAAGTATAGGTGATTATATATTGGTTTCATAATAGTATGGAGTACATTGGATACTTTTTCTTCCATTCTTGAGATACTAAGAAGAGTATGTTCAGCTCCATCCAGGTAAACATAAAAAATGTGAAGTCTTCATCTTTTTTATGGCTGCGTAGTATCCCATGTTATACATATATCACAATTTGTTAATCCATTCGTGGGTCAACGGACACTTGGGCTGCTTCCATGACTTGGCAATTATGAATTGGGCTGCAGTGAACATTCTGGTGCAAATATCTTTGTTGTATATGATTTTTACCATTAACAAAAATTGATTCTCACTGGATAAAAGATTTAAACTTAAGACAGGAAACTATAAAAATACTAGAAGAGAATGCAAGGAAAGTGCTTGAAGAAATTGGCCTAGAGAATTTTTTATAAGGAGAACCCCCTGGCAATTGAAGCAACACCAAAATGTATTACTGGGACCTGATCAAACTAAAAAGTTTCTGCACAGCCAAGAGCACAGTAAGTAAAGCAAGAAGATAGCCTTCAGAGTGGGAGAAGATATTTGCAGGTTATGTTTCTGACAAGGGTCTGATAATTAGAATCCACAGAGAACACTAATTAACACATTGCCCCATTTCCTTGTGGGCTTTGAACAGAAGCTTCTCTGAAGAAGACAGGTTCATGGCCTACAAACACATGAAAAAATGCTCATCATCTTTAATCATCAGAGAAATGCAAATCAAAACTTCTTTGAGATATCATCTAACTCCAGTAAGATTAACCCCAAAAAATCCCAAAACTTCGGAAGTTGGTGTGGATGTGGAGAGAAGGGAACACTACTGCACTGCTGGTGGGAATGCAAGCTAATGTGTCCTTTTTGGAAAGAAGTCTGCAGAATACTCAGTAACTAAAGGTAGACCTGCCACTTGATCCTGCAGTTCCTCTACTAGTTATATACCCTGGCTATTTTTTAGAGCAGGGTCTTGCTCTTGCTCAGGCTGGTCTCCAACTCCTGAACTCAACCAATGCACTTCCCTCAGTCTCCCAAGAGTGCTAAGATTACAGGCATGAGACACTGTGCCCAGCCTAGAAATTTCTCTTTCTTTTTAAAGGCCAGTCAAGTGAAGCAGTGGGAGTGAGAAGGAACAAAGGGAATCTGTAACTGGTTGGGATCAGTCAGTTGTAAATACCACTGCACTGGGACCAGCCAGATATGTCTAAGCGTGGCTGGGGAGAAGGGCCACCCATTCTCATTCTCTTGCTTAGCTCTACTCAGGGCCCTGGTATGGGCCTCCACCCAGGCAGAGTTCTTGCCTGTAGAGTGAAAAGCCACTATGGCTGTGTAAAGGGTATGGAAACCTTCCTCTTCCTCTACCGAGATACCTGGCCTAGCTCCTCTCCTATGTGGGAACGGAGAAGCACTGACCTCAGACTTCTCATTTCACTTCTTCACCCACCAACCCCTTTCCTCACCAGACCACCACACATAAGTGCCTCCAACACTGATCTCTGCCTAAAAATGAATGAAATCAGTTTCCAATTTGGGAGGGAAGTAAAAGTTCCAACAGGAAGACAACCTTAAAAGATCCACTGGGTGAGAAAGGAGTCCTTCAGTACTCCAAGACACGACTTCTAGCTCCTACTTAAATGCCAGCAATCCCTGCTTTTTGCCACAGTCACACAGGCATTTCTGGAACTTACAATGCAAAGTCAATGTTTCGGATCCCTGGTTTCCAAACATTGGCTATAATGGACCTAGACAGTGTGCCAAATTTTTTTTTTTTTTTTTGAGACAGAGCCTCACTTTTGTCACCCTTGGTAGAGTGCCGTGGTGTCAAAGCTCATAGCAACCTCAAACTCTTGGGTTCACAAGATCCTCTTGTCTCAGCCTCCTGAGTAGCTGGGACTACAGGCACCCACCACAACACGTGGCTATTTTTAGAGACAGGATCTCACTCTTGCTTAGGCTGGTCATGAACTTGCGAGCTCAAGCAATCCACCCACCATAGCCTCCCAAAGTGCTGGGATTTCAGGTGTGAGCCATCGTGCCCAGTCCAAGCATGCAAATATTCTATTTTGTTAAATAAGGATATTCAAAATTAAAAGTTGAAGGGAGTGGAACCCACCTTCTATAACCTCTAGTGGCTGCAATTTCATAGAATAAAGGACCTGCTAACAACAAAATGTTAAAACGCTATAATGTCAGAATAAAAAGGATACCTTTAAACTGCATTAATTTTTCTTTCTTTTAAAAAATACCACCATTTTGTCCACATTTCCATTATTCCATGGACACAAGTGAACAGTTTACCCAAATGGCTGCCAGCCCAGAATTTGGCAACAATTGACTATAAAACCGGGGTTATTTTCCCCTGCAGCTGCATGATCTCAGGCAGCTCACTCCAGACCACCGCATACCAACTAGGCAATGTGACGAAAGCACTGTGCAGATCCAACTATGCTAGCGACACCAATTCAGGATTAAATGAGGACACAGATGTGCTCAACAAAAAAATCTTGAGCAGGCTGGGCGTGGTGGCTCACACCTGTAGTCCTAGCACTGTGGGAAGCCGAGGCAGGTGGATTGCCTGAGCTCAGAGGTTCAAGACCATCCTGAGCTGGAGTGAGCCAGAGTAAGATCCCGTCTCTACCAAAAAAAAAGCCAGGTGTTGTGGTGGGTACCTGTAGTCCCAGCTACTTGGGAGGCAAAGGGCAAGAGAATCACTAAAGGAAGAAAAGAAAAAGGAAAAAAAAACTTCAAACTAAAATAAGCGAAAGCCAATTGAAATTGAATCAAAATTTAAAAAAAAATCTTGAGCAAAGACATAACAACTATTGCAAAAGTAAACTACTCTCCAAGTTCTATAAAATGCAAATAGACTGAAGAGTCCCAGATGTACAACAACGTATACACGTGGCATATTAAAATTAAAATGCCTGTATCTTAAATACATCTTAATCTAAAATACCAAGTAGAGCAGTAATGTATTAAGTAGATACAGAACTGTACAGTGGGGAAGACCGCCAGCCAGTAGGAAGTAGGTCAAAGTCCAGCCCGGACTTTGCCACTAAGTGGTTTCAGATAGCCTTAGGCAAGTTGTTTAATCTTTCTGTACTCAGTTTTCTCAGACATAAACTGGGGGGTTAGATTAACATTATCTCTTAGGGCCAGCTTGAACATTCTCACTGTAATACATAGTGTTCCCTCTCTCTGAGAATGTGTAAGACCTCTAGGAATGGCAAAGCCCTCATCTTCTAAAAAGCTGACCAATGGTTACTTCTAAAGCACAAGGATCCTTGCTATGAGATACGCAGAAGCATAACACTCACTGTACTGAACCAAAGAACCAAAGGCTCGACCTGATTAGTTCATACACCCAGGAGTGTGGACTTGAGCTTCCACTGTGAGCAAAAGAATGAGAGTAAAACTTCTCCAGCCCCCTCCCCTCCACCTTGGCCATTCCCCTCAGGTTGGCACAGTGACCTGCTATGGGATTGAGTATGTATACTCTTCTTTTTTCTTTTTTTAGAGACAGGGTCTTACTCTGTCACCTAGGCTAGAGTACAGCATCCTAATCATAATTCACTGCAGCTTCAAACATGGCTCAAGTGATCCTCCCACCTCAACCTCCCAAACAACTGGAATTACAGGTGAATACCACCACACTCAAGTAATTTTTAAATTTTTTTTATAGAGATATGCTATGTCTTGCTATGCTGCCCAGGCTGATCTCTAACTCCTGGCCTCAAGCCATCCTCCCACCACAACCTCTCAAATCTCTGGAATTACAGGCAGGAGCCACTGCCTGGCTGCAGGCTCTTTTAGACCTTAACACAGTCCTGCAAGATTGGTCATATTATCTCCATAAATGGACAACAAAACTCAGGCTCAGGCAGGCTAAATATAAGCCAAGATCAGGACATGAGGAACAGGATTCAAGCTGAAGCCGCTGGGACTTTACTGCCTGCGCTTTATCACATGTTTGCCATGTGACATCTATCGCCCTTTGACACACCCAGGAGACTAGATCAAAAACCCCAGGGCTCCTCAAACAGATGATTCTGCATCTACAAGCGGCCACTTTTGTTGAATTTAAGGGAATGCCCCCTTTAGACCTTGACCTTGGAAGACCAGCTGATATATGCTAGTGTGGTCTCCCCTCAGATAGCGATCCTTCACAGAGAGACCAACAAGACACTCAGGTGCCCACTGGACCTTTGCAGCATAGAGAGTCTCATCATATAAACTCTAGGCAGACTGGCAAGTTTGGAGTGCCCAGCACAGTCACAGAACCTAGCTTTCCAAGTCTGATCATTAGTCTGACATTCATTTCTACCTACTTCACTCAGATCAGCTTCCACAGCTTTGCTGTTCTAGGTGTGACCCGCGGATCAGCAGCTTTGTGATAACACCTGGGAGGGAACTGTTAGAAATGAGGAATCTGGCTCGGCACCTGTGGCTCAGGCGCCAGCCACATACACCTAAGGTGGTGGGTTCAGATCTAGCCTGGGCCCACCAAACAACAATCATGGCTGCAACCAAAAAATAGCCAGGCATTGTGGCAGGTGCCTGTAGTCCCAGGTACTTGGGAGGCAGAGGCGGAGGCAGGAGACTTGCTTGAGCCCAGGAGTTGGAGGTTGCTGTGAGCTGTAATGCCAGGGCACTCTAGCCAGGGGGACAGCTTGAGGCTCTGTCTCAAAAAAAAAAAAAAATGTTTTAAGGCTTTG
>NW_003852481.1:4087518-4097308 GCF_000181295.1 Otolemur garnettii | reverse complement strand
AAAAAAAAAAAAAAAAGAAATGAGGAACCTCAGGCCCCACACCAGACCTGCTGAATTAGGAAGTGCACATTAGCAAGCTGATTCCAGTCTCTGGTACACAGGTTAACGTTTCAGAAGCACTATTCTAGTGGGCTATGCGACTCCACTGGGAAAAAAGGTGTTCTAAAATCACCTATGGACCAGGCTGGGTGTGGTGGCTCACCCCTGTAATCCTAGCACTCTGGGAGGCTGAGGTGGGTGGATTGCTTGAGCTTACAAGTTTGAGACCAGCCTGAGCGAGAGCGAGACCCCTGTCTCTAAAACAAAAAAAAAAAAAAAAATAGCTGGGGGTGGCACCTGTGGCTCAGTGAGTAGAGTGCTGGCCCGATATACCAAGGGTGACAGGTTCAAGTCCAGCCCCAGTCAAACTGCAACAACAACAAAAAAAAACTAGGGAGGCTTTGTGGCAAGCACCTGTAGTCCCAGCTACTCTGGAGGCTGAGGCAAGAGAATCACTTGAGCACGAAGAGTTTGAAATTGCTGTGACCTATGATGCCATGGTACTCTACCAAGGGCCGCAAAGTGAAACTCTGTCTCAAAAATAAATAAATTAAATAAAATAAAATCTAAAAAAAAAATAATCACCTATGGAGTTCCTCAAAAGTGTGAATTACTAGGAACTAGAGTCCAGAATTTCAGAGAAATGGCTAAAGGAACAAAAGAAGGCCCCCAAAATGCATATTTTGTTTTAAAACTAGTTTTCTTTTGGTGCCCTGTCCTTAACAAAAATCAAGTTCTTTCCAATTGAAACCAAGGAATAACTTTGTTTTGTCAACAGTTGTCCCTGTAGCCATTAGACACGCCTTCCTCCCTAGAGGCCATGCAAGGTCCTCTCTTGGGCTGAGCTCCCCACTGTGGGAATGGAATGCAACATTTCTGCACAATTTGGTTTTCCCTTCCATGTTGTCCTCTTCCTCCCAATCCTATGTTCCCCAATTCATAGGGAGACTATGCAATAGTCCTCGTATCAGCAATAGGACTCCTATATTTTATTTTTTCCTAGGAAGGAAGGGGAAGAAAACTAACATATATCAGGCCCATCCCATCTCCCAAAACAGTTTACAGACATTTTTGACTTGATATACAAAAATTTATGTATATGTTCATACATATAAATTTTTAAACTTTCAGTTATACTTTTCAATGGCAGAATTTCTATATAGTTCTTTTTTATCATTTCAATTACTATTCTTTTTCTTTTCTTGTTTTTTGAGATGTGGTCTCTGTTGCCCAGATGGGAGTGCAGTGGCACCATCACAGCTCACTGTAACCTTGAACTCCAAGGCTCAAGCATTACTCGTGCCTCAGTGTCCTAAGTAGCTAGGACTATAGGCACTGCACCTGGTGATTTTTCTTTTTAAGAGATAGGGTCTTGATGTTGTGAAGGCTGTTCTCTTAACTCCTGGACTCAGACAATCCTCCTGCCTCAGCCTTACATGAGCAGGCATGAGCCATTGGACCCAGACTTTTTATTATTAGTCTTTATTTGGTAAAACGTCATTCTCATGCTTTTGTTTTCATGTGCACCCAACATGTTTTTTCCTGGGCTGCACATTAGAAGAATAAGAATTGTCTTGGGCCACACATTAAATACACAAATCCTAATGAAAGCTCAAGAGCAAAGAAGAAAAGGTCCGCACATACTTTTCATGATGGAATCCAACACCACAGGTAGCAAAAACTGTCCTCACAAAATCAGCACGTGACCTGCGGGCCACAGGTTGGACACCTCTGTTTTAGTTCATTAGAAGTGATTTTTTTCTAGTTCTATGAATGTATTTATAAAGCTGAGTTAATGTCTATGTTTATTAAGGCTAACATTTGAGCTGCACAAGGGACAGTTTCTTCTGACCTGAGTTTTTTTGCTACATATAGGCAATACTTTGTTTCTTTCCATGTCTTATAATTTTTTGTTGAAAACTGAACATTGAAAAATATAATGTGACAACTTTGGACACCAGACTCCCTTCCCCTCCTGGGTTTGTTGTTCTTGCTGTTTACTGTCACTTTTTCTTGTTGCTGCCGTTTGTTTGGTTCTTGATGTCCATGAATTAATTCCGTGAACTCTGTATTCCTTATGAGGTGTGACCATCAAAGTCTCTGCTCAGTGAGCTCAGGAGGCAGGTAATGAGTAAATATCTATTTAAATATCTTGAACCAATAGGTTTCCCAGTCTTCTCCAAGCAATTCTGTGTGTGTGTTGGGATCTGCCTTCAGACGTCATAGGGCAGTTTACAACTCTGCCTTAGCCTTTACTTCCTATGTGGAAGATCAGGACCCTCTCAGGTCCTTTCTGGGCATGTGCAGAGCTCTGCCCATGTACACGGCTTTCTAGAGTTCCAGGGATTTGTCCAAACTTTTCAACCCCTCATGGACATCTCTTCAGTGCTTTGAGCTTTTTGTTTGTTTGTTCAGCCTCTTGTTATTCCCAACTGGAATCACTGCCTCAAGATGCTACAGTTTTTTTGGTGGTGCCCGTAGCTCTGTGGGTAGGGCACTGGCCACATACACCCAGGCTGGCAGGTTCAAATCCAGCCCAGGCCAGCTAAACAAACTGCAACCAAAAAATAAAAAATACCCAGGCATCGTGGTGGGTGCCTATAATCCCTGCTACTTGGGAGGCTGAGGCAAGAGTTTGAGGTTGCTTTGAGCTGTGACAGTGGTATCTACTGAGGGTGACATAAGAAGACTCTGTCTCGAAAAAAAAAATAATAGATGCTAGAATGTTTAAAATTTCCCACTGATTCTTTTTAACAAATACCCAGCAATATATTTTCTATTTGTACAGAAAAAGTTCTGAGTCAGGTCAATAAAGAAAAGCCCTGAGAATATAGCTTTATAGGCAACTTTCAAACAGGTCACATCGTGACAGTTCTCTGGAGATGAGGTTTTTTGGTAAGCTCAAAATCTGTTCTGTTGGCTTGGCTTCCATAGCACAGTGGTTACAGCATCAGCCACATATACTAAGGCTGGCAGGTTCAAATCTGACCCAGGCCAATTAAACAACAAAGGCAACTACAACAAAAAATAGCCAGGCCTTGTGGCAGGCACCTATGGTCCCAGCTACTGTGTCTAAAAAAAAAAAACCCTGTTCTGTTCGCTTCCACTAGATGTTAGTATGCTGATCTTCACAGTGAACCATAGTTGCTGGTTCATAGTGAACCAGGTTGTTGTTTTCCAAAGTGACCATGAAGGCGGGGGATTTATACCAACTTAAAATGCTACAATATTCAATGTTCTTTTTTTTTTTTTTTTTAAAAGACAGAGTCTCACTCTGTCGCCGAAGCTGGAGTATGGAGTACAGTGGAATGCTCATAGCTTGCTACAGCCCCTCCTCCTTGAAGGCTCAAGTGATCCTTTTGCTTTAGACTCCTTAGTAGCTAGGAATACAGACATGAACCACCATGCCCAGCTAATTTTTTTAAAATTTTTTGTAGGAACAGGGTCTTGCTATATTGCCCAGGCCGGTCTTGAACTCCTGGGTTCAAGTGATCCTCTTACCTCAGCTTCCCAAAGTGCTGGGACTACAGACAGGATTGAGCTACCACACTGAGCCTGAAAAACTTGATTTTTACCACTTTTTCTGGTGTTTTCATTGCTTTTTCAGAGGTCTTTATTCCACTATTCTGTAAGTGCCTCTCTTGAAAGAACACAAAAATACTACCTTAGGGAGGGCACAATGGTTCATGCCTGTAATCCTACCACTTTGGGTATCCCAGGGTGGATTGCCTGAGTTCAGGAGTTTGAGACCAGCCTGAGCAAGAGTGAGACTCAATTTTTAAAAATAGCCAGATGTTATGGTGGGCGCCTATAGTCACACCTACTTGGGAGGCTGAGGCAAGAGGATCACTTAAGCCTAAGAGTTTAAGGTTGCTGTGAGCTGTGACACCACTGCACCTACCAAAGCTGACAAAGTGAGACTCTGTCTCAAAAAAAAAAATTTCCTTGATTCTATTCTACATTCGTTCTGCTTTCTATTCACAAAGTAGCATACCTCTTTCTTCTTTTCCTTCAGTGAATGAATAAAATTCAAAGAAGAAATAGGAAAAAACATATTTTCTGATTTGTTTTAGTAGTTTCTTTGTGCTACGGAGGAAAGTGTCAGCAGCAAGGTAGACCTAAGCTGTCTCTTTCCAAAGGAATAAATATAAATCCAGAAGCAAAGTCTTTCTAGTTCTATGCTAATCATAAAATGAACCGGGGATTGGAGTCTTAACGCAAGTAAAGAGGGATGAAACAGGCTATGTAGGATTCCAAAGAAAGAGAGTTGTATGCCTGAGTCCCTGCAGGGAGAAGAGCAGTGCTCCTAAACAAACTAAGTATTTCATGATTACACAACTCTGAATTACACTTTGCTGGTATTTACCCCTCTCAATAGCTTTTTTCCAGTAACAGATGTGGAGATGAGTGAGATACAAAATAAAACCATAATGAGTACATTCTCCTTATTCAGTTATACAGGAATTGGTAAAAGATCATTGCTAACAGGTAATGGTGACCGGTGAGTCATTCCTGATGGTACCTTGTGCCAAATTTCAAAAGTCAATGTATTTTCAAGAGGAGCAGGAAGATTTGCATATATGACCTCACCCAGAAGCTCCAGCATATAAACAGGAGGTGAGGCATCTAAACCCAGTTCTGGGCTCAGCACTTTCCAAACAGATCAGGACCATGGCAAGCCTCCATTCCATGCTACTGCCAGTGGGGCTGGTTCTCTACCTTGGACTGCAGTTCTCTTTGGCCTCCGCTCTACGTGAGGACCTCTGCAATATCCTGGATAACGCCTTAATGCCGGACGGCCAACCCGTCAAAGTCGACGAAGACCACTATGAACCCAACTTACTCTACACAAGTGAGTAGAAGCCGTGATTCTTTCTGCTGTCCTTTGTTCTCTGAGAGGAGTTAACCAGAATTTCAGAATATACTCTTAACCTCTATTCTCAAAACATAAAACATGTTTTTTGAAATGATCTTTTACCAATTCCAGTTTGGCTTAAGAAGGAGATGAGAGAAGGAAGTAAAGGAACAAGACTGTGAGAGAGTGGACTGGAGGAGATGGCTTCTACACGCTCCCTGTGAACCTGAGCCACAGGCCTCCTAAAGTCCCTACACCCAGATTCACTGGAAAAGCACCATAGTATGTAGTCTGTTCACATGCATTGGACAAAACAATGCTGCCGGGGGTGTCTGTATACTGCACAACTCCAGGGGGCGCTGTTTGCATTTGGTCCATGGGTGAGAAATCTAGTGAGCTGCACAGGGAAAGTGTCACCACCCCTCTTTATATATGAGGAGTCTGCAGCCTAGAGAAGTGAAGTGACCTTTTCAGGTTCCATGGTTAGCAAATGGCAGAACCAGCTCCTGAATCTGCATCTCTTCATTCTTAACCCAATGCTTGTCTAGAGGTGTCTAGTAAATATTTTATAAATAGCCTTTCTCAGATCAGCCAAATCTACAAGACAAGGAATATCCTTTCTAATTAGTTCCATAATAACAATATTAATTATGGGGCTTTACATGATTCATTCTCCTTTTAAAGGAGGCAAAGATACTAGGTGACTGGGGTCACAGAGCTACTTAAATAGTGGAGCTGGAGATGAACCAGCATCCTGGCTTCAGAGACCCTACTCTATACACCTTCTCCATTGTAGTAATGAGAACTAACTCTTCTATGTGCTGGGCATGGTTTAGGGGTAAATGCTATTATCTTTCCTATTTTACATAAGTGAACTGAGGCATAAAGAAGTTAAAAATCTACCCAAGGACAGTCATAAACAATATAGCTAATATTTCAATCTAAATTAATCAGCCAAAATTTATCCGGATTTGTCCGGCCAGATTGTCCAGCTTCAGAGCCTATCTTCTTATCAACTATGGCACTGCTTGTCAAACTTTTTTAATCTCACAGCACACTTGAACACATAGTTAAACTTATGTTCATTAAAATTAAAAAGAGTAAAAAAAAATAAAATAAAATACTGTGTTTTGAACTCCTTTTGAAAATAAGATAATTAATGATCTTTAAAAATTTTCATGACACATCCTCTCTTAGCACACCAGTGTGCCGTGGCACATCAGTTGAAAATCATTAGATTATGGTATCCTGCCTCTTTCTGAAGTCTAACCAAATTTTGCAGAGACCAGCAGGGTGACATTGACACCCAAAGTTTGGATTTCAGACTTCAGCAGCTGAACAGCCACAGCTGCCTTCACACAGTCACCCCGGCCTGCCTTTGTTCTAATCTTTTATGGAGACTGCTACTAAGTGCTTCTGTTGTGACAGGGCCAACCATGTTCCACCTCCTTAACCAGAGAGTATTGTCCTGACAGGGGTGGAAAGAGAAACTTGTCCATCAAGATGAGCACTGGGTGGCCATAAGTGTGACCTTGAGAAGAACCTGCTGGGGTTAGAGGCAAAAGAGATTACAAGCCCCTGATGCAAGGTTACATGTCTCAAGGTGAAAGATTTTGCTATTGAAATGGAAAAAAGAGAAATCAGTCCCTGGTCCCTCCTGAACATGCCTGATCTCAGAGAAATCAATCATGGAAAGATGATGGAGGGGGAAATGCAGGAGCCTTCTGAATTGGGGAGTCAAGAAAGGGAGAGTCCAGAGAGACACATGGGTGAAGGGGCAATCACAGCAGATACAGAGTCATCAGGTGGAGCCCAAGGCAGGGGACTGAGGAAAGGAACCAAGGGTCCTTGAACACCTGCACATGCCAGGCACCCCCAGACTGCAGCTTCCATCTCAGGACAGAGGTTGGCTAGAAAAGCTGCATGACTTACTGAACAAATGACTGAAGTTGAGGGTTAAATCCTATGCCCATGAATGGAGACATGAAGTGCCAGATTCCACACCTACAGTCACATAGAAGGCTCTAGAACTGCCTTGCAGAGGGTAATTGACAGAACTGGAGACTTCTGGGAACTCTGAGTAAATACCCGCCCAGGCCAACAGCTTTTCCTTCTTTTGGTTTGGAAATTCCTTTCAAATTTTGGGTTATGTCAACATTGATAAACCATGTATAAAAGGCTGGGTAGGTCCCAAGTCCTTAGATATAACTGCAGCTCAAGCAGTATCTTAGCACAGGTTGCCTGGGTCTTTTTTGGTATCAGTGAAAGAAACCCTTAACCCAGTGATATTACATGAGGCCTGTGCTGAGCAAGCATCTGCATCCAGGTCCCTTTTTCACTTTCTCTGGGCAACAGGGACATAATTTGCCTGCCCTGCACTTTCAGCTCTAAGGACACTATACACCATCAGATGCAAGAATTTTGCAATCAATCAATAAGCAGTTATTTAGTTCTTGACACTGGATTGGCCAAATCCCAACACAGATGAAGCCACAGAGCATTGCACAGATGAGAATATAGTAAAGTAATTAATTCTACAGCAACATCCATCCATGTTTCAGGAATGAGAGGAAAAGAGGGCTAAATTGGTATATAGGTGGGAGATAAGCAGGATCTTAGAGTGGAAGTGGGGACAGTACGCATGACAACAGGGAAAGGTTCCAGACCAGAGGCAGGTACCCTTGCAGAAGAGTGGGAGCCAGGGTGCCCTGTGTTGGGACTACATCAGCAGGATGAGGCTAGGTTTGTTGGGTCCTAAAAGCCACGTGCTGGGTCTGTCATCAACACCTCAGAGGCAGAAACCTAAGAGCAGAAATGTAGAGATGATCTGGAAGGAAGGACACCTTGCAGGTTGGGCCAGGAGTGTGTTCTGATGGATGTGTTGTGGGAGGAAGTCTGGTGGGGCCATAGCATGATGCAAGGCCATTTGGATGGAAAAGAACCCAACCAGAAATCGAGACAATGCGGGGCCTAGGAAGGGAGAAAGGAGAACCTAACCCGGGTAGAGGGGAAGCAGAAGAAAGTTCAGAGGCAAGTATGCACCCATGCAGAGGTGACAGACCTATGACCAGTGAAGTGAGGCCATCATTCCTCACCTTCCACCACACCTGACACACAGGTCTTGAACAGGTGCTCTCAGAGCAAGCTGGGGCTTGTTGATCTGTGTCAGCCGACCCTGACTGGTACAACTAACAATTAGGACAGACAAATGCAGTGTGCCAAAAGTCATATAATAACAATCATAATTTGGACAATAACCACCATGTATTAAAATCTTCATGTTCTTTTCTTTAAATCCTCCCAGGAACCTTTCAAAATAGGTACCATAGTCTCAGATAATGAGTGATCACATCATTATCCCCAAATCTAGAACCAGGCCAGAGCAAAGTGGTCATTCAAGAAATGTTTGTGGGGCTGATGAGGAAAAATAAGGAAACTGGAGCTCAGAATCAAAGGGACTTGCTCTTAAGTGTTAGAATCAGAATTCAGATCTGGGAGCCTTTCAGGCCATATGATCAATTTTCTTTGCTTTGTGAAGAAGGCTTGAAAAAACTTCAGTGGCTGAGAGGGCCCTAGAGAAAACACCACCATAGACAGCATCAGGAGATTCACTTACAAGGGATCCTTTAGGAAAGAAATGGAAAGACTGAAATATTCTCTTTAAACACCCTCCCCATTACACATCAGAAGGCTAAAATAAACAAGTGGGATCACAAGCATCAGGGGGCCCCCCGGAGTGCATGCTAGGCTGGGGTCCCCACGGGAATGCCTGAGTGCAGGACAATCCTCAGGGGTTCCTCAACAGGCACTCAGATCAACCCCATGGCTCAGAGGCACCACTTCCCACATCCCCAACAACAGACACCGAGAGAATCAGCATTTCTGGGGCCAAAAACAAGTAAGTTTTTCTCTTACTTGGCCCACCTGACCTTCCACAGGCACCAGCCTTTTCTGTCCCCATGTGCCTTTAGAGAAGAGGCCACACAGGCTTTCCCCCTTATACCACATGGACCGCCGCCCAGAGGAAGACATTGCCTCCCAGGATCTCAGCCTAATATTCAGCAAAGCCAGAGCCAGAGTAGAGGTTTTCTTTTCTCTACTTTTTATTGTGGAAATTTGGAAAACACAAAATAGCACTAGGAAGAAAGTGAAAATCATCTGTAACCCCACTGCCAAGAAATCACCACAGATAATAATATCTTGATGTATTTTCTCCCTGACTTTCAACTTCTTTTACAAAAATGGGGCCATCCTGTATGTCCATACTCTTCGTAATCTTCTTTTTTCACACATGATTTTGATCCCACTTCCCTCACTCCATGAGCAAGCATGGCACCTTGAATAGGCGGCTGATCTTCCCTCTCTATTTAGTCTTAGTATGGGTCCCTAAGAATCACTACCCCAGCTCTGTGGTCATGCGATCACTGGACCAGAACGGCACCCCTGTGGGCACATGGATACAGGAGACCAGGCAATGTGAGAACCACTCAGCTGTGTATTACCAGGAAGTCCCACACGTCATCGCAACAAGCTGGATATCTCCTGATTTGACGAATATAACTGAAGTCAACATACAGTAAGAAGCCATCTTTGCTTTGGGCTTTTAAACTTTCATTTGGGGTTTATGCAGTTTTACATGGGCCTGGTAGGACTGAAAATCCTATCTAGACGTGATATGGAGAATTTAGCAGCTGCACCTCATTTCTGCCTCACTACATTCTCTGCCATCTGTAGGAAATTGTACACACACAGCACACAACACATCATATACCACACAGACAGCATCCATCACACACATTACCCCCCATACACACACGCACACACCAGTTATGCTCAATATACATGGAAATAACCAAGCACCCTTTTTCTTTCCAATTCTCTATATTCAAACTGGAT
>NW_003852481.1:4069310-4076616 GCF_000181295.1 Otolemur garnettii | reverse complement strand
AACCCATAATTCACACAGCTTTGCCAACAGAGTTTTCAACAGTCCACTCACAGAAGCTGTTTCTATCCTGTTTGCTCTTCTCACCAGCAAACTTCTCTTCTAAAAGAAAACTAGAGAAATAATTGTTCCCACCTCCAGGGCATCCTCCTACATTTAGTTCCAAGCTGGTGCTTGGATATGGGTATGAATGATGGTTCTATGTTCCCAAATGTGCAACTCAACTGCCACTGCTTCCAACCAGAACAGAGCCCAGGGGCACACACTGGTAGACCTGGGTCACACAGCTGTTCAACTACATCTTTTGGGACACAAATCACACTTTCTGTAAATACATTAGTTAGACCTGGCCTAAGTGCAGCAATCTAGACTTCTGCCTATCAGTTTTTAAAGGCCAAATGGCACATGTTAATGTTGATAGCCAATTCAACAGCCAAACAAAATGTTTATTGCCAAAGGATTCCTCTGTCCCCTGAGTTTCTAAGGGAAGAGTCCTTCCTTGCTTTCAAGATGATCTCAGATTTCTGACCCATTCAGAATGTAAACTCATTCACGTTACACAGAATTTCTGTGACTCAAGAAGGAAAGGAGAAAGTAGAACTAGCCCTGAGGCTACTGGCAGTTTTCCACACCAGTAGGTTTTGAAGGCCAAGAGAATAGGAACATACCATGTTTGAGCAGCCAGTGGTAGGAACAAATATGATATGATATAAAGGCTTTTTCTGTATGTTATACCAAATAAATTATATTGCAAACAAGAATAGCAAATGTGTTAAAGTATGTCTTTAATGCTTGATTAAGTTAAAATGTAGAGAATGTTATTAATTGTACTCATTTATGTGGATAGCAGAAAATTAATGGAATGGTCAGTGTATGTATGTTTTTCAAGGTCAGACCTAAGAATAAAATGATCTCAATTTTCATTTCTCTCAATTGCAAACTAATCATTTGCCCCCTACAAGTAATTTCCACTGAGAAATGGGAAACTATTTATAATATTCATAATACAATATAAAAACAAAAGCAAGCATGGCATTCCCAATAGAAAAGCTCATAATGAGCAACAAAATTTTCTTTTAATAATAATGCTTAATTCCAGGATGCCAGCCTCCTGTTGTGATCCCTAAAATTACATGCCTTCTCCAGAGTTCTGACTCTATTTCTCTTTCTCTTCCCTAGAAGACTACCGTGATGATATTCCTCATCATTCCATTATAACTGAAGAAACTCTCCTTGTGCAAACATTCAAACTGCTTATTCACACACGTTTGCCTTAATTGAGAAACTGCCAAAGGGACAGGTCAGCTATGATTTTTTTCTAGCATCCAAAAACACATTAGAATAACCAATTTTCTCATCTAAGAATACCCATCACACGCTCCTAATCTCCTCAGAGATGCTGTCCCATAGGTTGATTCCACGCCAGCCTAAGGCAGGGGCAACAAAAGTTTCTCCCAAAAGTCTGAGCAAGTTTATGGAACGAGGAAAAGCCCACAAATGCTCAGTCAGCATTTACCTTATGCTTCATTACTGTTGATATTAAAGTACCTTAAGAAATATCCTGGGTTTTACATGACAAATTTTCCTGCTTTTGTTAACATTTCTGTCCTCTCTCTTTAGAGAAAAACATAGAAGGAATTTTACTACAGCATAATCCAGACGGACAACACTTCTGGGTCTAGATAATGGTTATCCCCTACTCTTTCAGGTTTATTAGTCAACAAATACGTATGGAGCTCTTACTTCATGCCAGATACTGTTCTGGGCTCTCAAGCAAACCAAAGATCTCTGCACCAGGATATCCCCATCTCACAATACCTTCACAAAGTCAAGCCCCTTCTATGTGCTGACACTGTCTGGTGCTGCCCTACGTGCCATGTGTGAAATCCTACATTTAATCCTCACAAAAATACACTGCCCTGAAATTGGTCTGGATATATTGTTTTCAAAGATAAGAAAACTGTGCTTCAGAGAAATTATCTTACTGGCTTCAATCATAGTTACTAAAAGGCAGAATGCAGACCTTCTCCAAAGACTATGCTCTGCCCTTTAATCACGATGCCTCACAGTCAGCCCTGGCTTTACATGACAGGCTGAGTAATGTGGGATGCCAACACTTGCCCTGCTTAATGTAGTTAGTCTGTAATAACAAGAGTAGCATCAACAGCAGTAGCAACAACCACTCAATAAATGGTAGCCACTACTATAATGTCTCAGTGTGCATCTCTTTTGAGTTTATCCTACTTTGAGCATAATGTCTTTCGTGGTATTTTCAGCCATTATTTCTTTAAACATTCTTTTTGTTCCTTCTTCTCCTCTCCTTCTGGGACTCTCACTATGCATGTGTTGGGACACTTACTGGTGTCCCAGAAGGCCCTACTCCTTTTTCTTCATTTTTATTTTTCTGCTCCTCAGAGGGGTCATTTCAATTGACCTTTCAGCTCACTGATGCTATAGCCTGTTCAATCTCACGGTGAGCTCTTGCAGAGAATTTTTTATTTCAGCTATCACACTCTTCAGCTTCTGAATTTCTATTAGATTTCTTTTTACATTTCTGTCTCTTTTACTGACAGTCTCTGGTTGTTCAGACATCATTTTCCCAGTTTCCTTCAGTTCTCTGTCTGTGCTTTCCTTTCACTCTTTCAGTACACTTAAGACAGTTGACTTAAGTCTTTGCCTTATAACTCCAATGACTGGATTTCCTCAGGAAGTTTCTGTCAAGTTTTTTTCTTTGAATGGACCATACTTTCCCATTATCTTGTATGCCTTGCAATTTTTGGTTGAAGGCTAGACATTTTGAATATTATAACGTGGTAATTCTGGAAACCTGTTACTCCTTCCACCCCAGGGTTTGGTATTGATTGCTCAGAGTTGTAGCTGTCCATTTGTTTAGTAACTTTTCTAGACAATTTTTGTAAAAACTGCGTTTCTTGTTGTGAGTAGTCACTATTGTCTCTGTTCTGTTATCCCAGCAGTCCGCCAGTGACCTGACAGATTATCTTAAATGCCAATATTTTAACAGCCTCTTTTATCATTAAGCACTGCCTTGGTGGATGTTTATTAAAAAAATGATTCAGACAGTTTTGACAGCTTAGTAGCTGCTTCAGTGGAGGACATAATTCTTGGAGCTCCTTATTCTACCGTTTTCTGTAATGTCACTGGTAGCCATTATTTGATCTTCCAGGCCTGTGCTAAGCACTTTACACAAACCATCACATGTAATCCTCACGATCCTGCGATTGGGTCCCCTTGTAGATGAAGACATTGAAGCTGAGAAATAATTTGCACAAGTCACTTGGTAAATAAGTAGTGAAAATGGGGTTTGAAGACTAGTCTATACCACTTCAAGGCCTGCACCCATAGGCAGGACACCATGGGGGTTCCTGACCAGCTTTTGCATCACCTGGTTACACCGCCAAAGAGCTGGCTCCCCTGGGTCATATGACAAGGAGAGGGTATATGTCCCTTCCTGACACAGCAGTCTGCCTGGCTGTAGCAGCATTCCTCCATGCCCTGCTTCTTTACTGCCTATCCAAGATAAAATGCAGCTAGCTCCTAACTGACCACGCTAGAAATATGTTTTGTATTTACCTTTCATGGTCCACCCAACATGACCCTCATCTCAGGTTCAATGTGGAAGGTGTCATAAATACTGAGGTTACCACAAGCTGAGGCTCCAGCAAAGATATTTTCTGAAGATGGAAAATTTTTAGACTCAACAAAATCTGGGCAGCTGAATTCAGACAAGCAGCACAGAAGCAACTGAACCAGAACACTGTATTTAACAGGTATTAGGAGAGAGGAAACACGTTAAATTCCAGTTCTGCTAGAAGGTAGAAAGGTGACCCTACACAAGTTACCTAACCTTCCTCGGTCTGTTTTCTCATCTCTTAGACAAGGTTTTGCCAGTCCTCCTCTAGATCTCAATTTTTATTTTTCTGTTATACACAGACCTAGTTCTAAGGGTCTCGTCAGGAATGGGAAGTTTATGCTACCTTTTGCCACACCCATCTGACTGATTAACAGGAATAGCTAGAAGCACTGTTTAGGGTTCCAATGCAAAATTCATGCTCAGAAATAGAGTGGTATATTCAACTAGTGACATCTTCCTTGGACTTAGGAAGCAAGGACTAAAGCAGTACAGGTTCCAGGAACATGCCATCTTTGGTTACTCTGTGAGTGAATTCCACGAGCAGTAAGCAGCATAGATGCCAGAAGAGTAAAGAGCTAAAGAAGTATACACATTCACAGTTTTAGGAATAGCTAATCCTGATTCTCTTATTTGCAATCAATCTTCTGATCCTCACTAATTGGAAAGTGATACACCCCTTCCTTCCCACCAAAAAACAACAACAACAACAAACAAACAAAAAAACACTCAATTGCAACGGAGCAGGCTGTACCTCCTGTATAGAAAGGATTAATGACTATCACTCTCACACTCCCTTGCCCAACCTTGTTTTTCCACTTTCATGTTTATTTGCAGCTCTGTGTCTTATGAGTTCAATGTATTTGTGTTAGAAATAGCAATTGCCTGTTCATCCAAAGGAAGTGATAGTTCATTCTGAGAAAGTAGGAAAGAAAACTGATGTCTTCCAAAGCCCATTACCCCCAAGGTCTTCACGTATCACAAGTATCCCAACCCCGGTCAATGGTCTGAGTACTACACCAACGATTCAGAGCAAGAAAAAGAACTCAGGACAGGCAGAAGATTGAGACAATGTATTACTATCTATCAACCCCCACATTGCTTTTAATTAAATGTTGAAAAATTAATAATCAAGCATAAATATATTATTTTTGTAAGAGAGGAAGTACAGCTAGAGCTTAAAATCTTGAGTTTTGAGGCCAGCCTGAGTTCAGATCCACTTGGTTTTCATCAGCTGTGAGGCCATACACAAGCAACTTACTTTCTTTACACCTTGGTTTCCTCACAGGAAAAAATACAGCATTTACCTCTTATTTTGTTGTGGGAATAAAACAACAACACCCGCAACTGTGCCTAGCACAAAGTAAGCACTATCTGAATATTATCAGTTAATACCTAAAAAATCCATTACTGATATATTGATGGATGAGAAAACCAAGGATTCAAACAAAATATATAAATGCAAACAAATGGTTTCCTTATCAGTAAACTGAAGATGATTCTACCTTTGAGTCAGGGTGATTAAGACAATGGACACATTCTGGCTGGCATAACGTGAAGGCATGTATGCCACAAACCTGAAGCTAGTTCAACACACAGACATCAATCTGACCTCAAATGAAGGTGAATATTATACCCCATGATTGGTTTAATTGCAATCTGTTCTTTTCTAAATATAGTTTTCTTCTTCAAGAATGGAGCCCTGACTTTCCCCCTAATACGCTGGGAATTATTGAGGGTTATGATGTCAACAATATGTCTGGGCCTTATTTGTTGGAAAACACTATTACCTCAGCATTACCACAGATAAGCTCAATTATGCCACTTTCCACAATGTACCTGCTCTCAGGGCCAAACAAAATGATAAAAAGCATCCTTTGCAAGATCAGCTGAGGCTTCCTCTGCTAGGGACAAACCTATTCTCTCAACAGTGAGCCTCTGAGTTAGGACTGTTAACTGCTCGTAATGTGTTCAGGAGGACAGAGAGATTTACTATAAGAGATTTGATTCAGAGCTCTACATTATCTTTACCCACATTAGTAGCTGAAAATTAAAATAAATTTTATTCAAAAATCAAAATGTAAAATTCCCAAGATAAAAGTTAGCCAGATAAACAGATTCTGAGAAATACTTAGGGGATTTTATGTTGTGTTGGTCTCTAAACGGGAGTGCATAAGGAATAACACCTACCTGAAGTATGCTCAGAAAGCCTGGTATTTGTGAATTAAAACTAAAATCCTACACCCCCTGCTAAATGAATGGACCCCTCTCAGCCAAGGGGACCTAAGCAAAAAAGTCATGATGGGATGGGAGGTAGAAACCTGAACACACAGGTAGGTTTCTCTTCATGAATATTCATGTCTCCTCCTATAGCCTGTTAAATCTGTGCCTCTGGCCACTGCTACTCCCTTTAAAAAGCAGGAGTTAAGTTTTCAGGAGCAATGGAGCAGGAGAGACAAGATTTACTCTTTTATAAGATCAACAGAATTGTGGGGGAAAAAACCAAAGTAAGAGCCAGAGACCACTTAATAGGCAGTGTCTGAAATCCAGACAAGAAATGATGGTGGCCTGGGCTAGATTGGTACCATCAGAAATTGAGAGACAGACAAAAATAATCAATCATTATATATTTTGGATGTAGAACCAATTCAACTATCAGACAGATTAGACATAAGAGGTGGGGGGGCATCAAAGATAACTCCCAGATTTCTGGCTTGAAAAAAATGGATGGTGGTAGCATTTTTAAGAAAGACTGGTAGAGGGGCAGGCTTTGAAGGAGAAATAAGAAATTCATTATTTGGAAATGTTAAGTTTGAGGTGCCCATGAGACACCCACCAGTGGTTCTACCTGTGGTCCAATAAAAATAATAGGAATGACAACCCTAACCCTGGTATTTCTTCAGATTGTTCCAGCTACAGTACTCACATCTATTAAGGTACTTATGAAAAGTAAAAAGGCTTAAAAACTTGGTTCAAACTTATCAGGATATTAAATTGAAAATTTTCACTGAATAAACTGGCTTGATGAGGGTGAAGTTGGGTTTAAGTTCTGAGGATTTATTTCTTGGGCATCTTAAAAATATAAGTTTTATAAGCTGGAGGTGTCATTGCAGTGTTCTTTTGTTGTTTGGGTGGTGGGGAGTGAATCTTTAGTTCTTCCGTCTCAACAGTTGCAGAACACTTAGTGGAGGGCTGGATTTTTGAAGGTGAAAACAGAACTGCTGCTCTGAAAATCTTCCAGTGCAAAAACCACCTTCCCCTACTTTTCTGCTGTGGTAGAGCAGTTCTCTTTGCAGCTAGGTAGAGACTTCAACAGTGTTTATCTGGGACATTTTCCAAAAGGATTTTGCAGCAGACACTTGCTATGAAGTTAAATTGTGTGAAACTAACAATGATTTTTCTATTTGCAAGGGAGGCAAGAAATATCCCAAACCTAACAAAAGGAAAATGAACACAATCTGTTCCCCATCTTTCAGATAATTTCAGTTCTAGGAGGAATTTAAAAGTTTGAAGTTTAAAAACCCAAACAGATCACTTATCATAGGTGTAGCATATTTATGGCCACAAGTATACAACTGATCAAAGTATTCTCCCTATTTTTTATAGGCCACTGGTGGTTATAGCATGAACTATACAAAATCTCCCTAAAAAGAAAAGCCC
>NW_003852481.1:4060252-4067399 GCF_000181295.1 Otolemur garnettii | reverse complement strand
ACAACCAAAAATCACATTACAACAAAGATATTTGTATCAGAATGTTTATTGCAGCCCAATTCATAATTGCTAGGTCATGGAAGAAGCCCAAATTCCCATCAACCCACGAATGAATCAATAAACCATGGTACATGTACACCATGGAATACTATGCAGCCCTAAAGAAGGATGGAGACTTTACCTCCTTCATGTTTATATGGATGGAATTGGAAAATGTTCTTCTTAGCAAAGTATCTCAAGAATGGAAGAAAAAATATCCAATGTACACAGCCCTACTTGGAAACTAATTCATAGCTTTTATAGGAATGTCATAACCTAATTATAGCCTTAGAATATAGGAAGGGGGTGTGAGGGGGAGGTCAGGGGGCTGGATGGGAGAGGGAGGGAGGTTGGTGGGGTCACCTCTATGGTTTATCTTACAAGGGTACAAGTGAATCTTTCTAAAAGCAGAGTATGACTGTTTTAACTAAATAACTAGGAAAATGACATGAAGGTTATGTTGACCATTTTGATGAGAGTATTTCAAAATGTATATGAAAACAGCACACTGTACCCCATGATTGCATTAATGTACATAGTTATACTATAAGAAATTTTAAAAAAAGGAGAACTGTAGACCAAATTTACTAATGAACACTGATGCAAAAATACTCAATAAAATCCTAGTAAATAGACTGCAGCTACACATTAAAAAAATTATATATCATAATCAAGTGGGCTTCACCCCAGGAATGCACGGTTCACTTAACATACACAAATCCATAAATGTAATATACCATATCAATAGAAGCAAAAACAAAGATCCACTCAATAGATTCTGAAAAAGCATTTGATAAAATTCAGCATCCTTTTCTAAGAAGAACACTTAAGAAAATAGACATAGATGGCATATTTCTTAAACTGATTGAAGCCATCTATAACAAACTCAAAGCCAATGTCATACTGATGGAGTAAACTGAAAGCTTTTCCACTTAGAAGTGGAGCAAGACAAAGCCGTCCTCTATCGCCATTACTATTCAACCTAGTTCTGGAAGTTCGAGCCAATGCAATCAGGCAAGAGAAGACTACTAAGGGTATCCAAATGGGGGCAAAGGAGGTCAAACTTTCACTCTCTGATACAATCTTATACTGACAGAACCCCAAAGACTCACTTACAAGATTCCTGGAAGTGATCAAGAAATATAGTAATGTCTCAGGGTACAAAATCAATGTCCACAAATCAGTAGCCTTTGTATACACCAATAATAGTCAAGTTAACATGCAAATCAAGGGCACAATACCCTTCACAATAGCTTCAAAAAAAGGGAAAGACCTAGGAATATACCTAATAAAAAAGGTGAAGGAACTTTACAAAGATAATTATTAAATCCTAAGGAAAAAAAAAAAGATAGCAGAAGACATTAATAAATGGAAAAACATATCATGCTCTTTGCTGGAAAGAATCAACATGGTTAAAATGTCCATAGTACTCAAAGCAATCTATAGGTTTAATGAAATCCCCATTAAAATACCAACATCATACTTTGAAGAACTAGAAAAACAAGGCTTTGCTTTGTATAGAACCAGGAACAAAACCATATAGCCAAGGCAATTCTTAGTAATAAGAGCCAGAGGCATTTCTCTACCAGACTTTAGACTATATTACAAGTCCACAGTGATCAAAACAGCATGGTATTGGCACAAATATAGAGGCATAGACATTTGGAACAAAATAGAAAACCTAGAGATGAAACCAGCTTCCTATTGCCATCTGATCAAACAAAAGCATACACTGGAGAAAACAATATCTATTCAATAAAGAGTGCTAGGAGAACTGGATAACCACATGTAAAAGACCAAACTAGAACTGACTCTTTCACTGGTTATAAAAATTGACTCAAGATGGATTTTTAAAAAAAAATTTTTTTTGACATTTTTTTTTTTTTTTTTTTTTTTAGCCAGGGCTGGGAGTCAGCACCCTACTCCTTTGAGCTACAGGTGCCTCCCAAGATGGATTAAAAATTTAAGCCTAAGATATGAAATGATAAAAACCCAAAAATAAAGCAAGAGAAAAACTCTTGATGATGTCTACCTGGGGAAAGATTTTATGAAGTGGACAGCAGTGGCAATAGGAACAACAACAAAAATAAACAAATGGGACTTAATTAAGCTAAAAAGCTTTTACACAGTTAAGGACACAACAATCAAAGCAAATAGACAACCTTCTGAATGGGAAAAGATACTTGCATCTTACAAATCTGACAAAGTGTTGATAACTAGAATCTACACAGAACTCAAATTAATCAACAAAAAAAGAGCAAGCAATACCTTCTATAACTGGGCAAGAGACATGAACACAACCTTCTCTGAAGAAGACAGATGAATGGCCAAGAAACATATGAAAAAAATGCTCATTGTCTTAATCATCAGAGAAATGCAAATCAAAAGCACCCTAAGATATCACCTAACTCCAGTAAGAACAGCTCACATGACAAAGTCCCAAAGTTGCAGATGCTGGCACATATATGGAGACTTTTACACTGCTGGTGTTATTGCAAACTAATACAGCCTCTTTGGAAAGAAGTCTGGGGAATCTTCAAAGAACTCAAAATCAACCTTCCATTTGATCCTGCAATCCCACAACTAGGCATCTACCCAAGAGAAAAAAATAATCATTTTATCATAAGGACATTTGCACTAGATTGTTTATCACAGCTTAATTTAGAATCACTAAGATATAGAAACAACCCAACTGCCCATCAACCCATGAATGGATTAATAAACTGTGGTATATGTATATCATGGAATACTATTCAGTCATAAAAAAGATGGAGACTTTACATCTTTTATACTAACCCAGATGGAGTTGAAACACATTCTTCTTAGTAAAGTATCACAAGAATGGAAAAGCAAGTAAGCAATATACTCAATAATAATATGAAGACAGTAGATGATCTAATACACTGCCCACACAAGAGAAAAACTTGATTTAATTTGAGCTGGGGGGAGGGGGGAGGCAGGAAAGGGGAGGGAGAGGAGGGAGTAGGTTTGGTGTGCTCCCATATAATGGGCATAATGTAAGGGCATAGAGCACACCTCCTGGGTGCAGGATAAAAGCACAACAGGGACTTAACCTAATGCATGCAAACATTGTAATAAAAAAAAAAGCAAATAAGTTAAAAATAAAAAATAAATTTAAAAAAAGTCAAGAGCTACTTTAAAACAACTAATTCAAAGGGAAGAATAAAAAGTTCAGAAAAGGATAGAGATTTTCATCACCTTCAGTGTCTTATTCACCACGTCAACCTTGATCAGAGAGTCCCCCACCAAATGTCGAAAGCCACAGCCATAGAAGAAATTATACTTTTTGCCACTAAATTGGCCATAGTTGATCTGGGGAAATTCAAGGCCTCCTTCCTCCTCTAGGTCCTCGTGATGTAGATTTTCATGAGAGCACCAGATCTAAAAGAGATTCCAACAGGATTTATAATGGTTGCTTAATTCTCATTTGTTTTCTTTTTATGTGGGTCAGTGAGAGAACGAATGCCTTACAGGAGTTTGTAATGAGGCTTGTATACTGAGTATCTATGTCATTTTTTAGTATGTTTCCTCTTTTCATCATACATATGAATGCATAAAAGATTATCAGATTTTATGAGTAAGCTGTCAAATGTCATAGGTGGTAGAAGTACACTTTTTATTCTGCTAAAGCTAAGACATTGCTAGCTGCACAATAAGCTTGTGGAAAGCACATATTATCTAAAAGGTGGGAATTGCCAGTGCCAATCTCAAATGCTTAGGCATCCCATGACCATCAGGAAGTTGTATATCTCTGTTTCAAAACACACAAAGGATACAGAAAAACATAGTGCTCATTCCAACTCAGTGTCTGAAAATCTTGTACAAAACATATTCCCTGATTTTACCCTGCTTGGCTGAATATCATCAAACTTATTAGGCACTAAATATTGTGGAGAATAGCCAACGAATAAAGTAACATCAGTAAAAGTTATACTTCCTAACATTAATCTTAGTCTAATGTCGGCTCATACCATACCTTTCCATCGGCCTGTTTTACAGCACTGGCTGAAGAATAGGACAATGGACTCAGGTTCTCTCCTTCAGGGGCATTCAAACCTACATTCAAGGGCAAAACAAATCTTCGAGGGAATGATCTGGCTGCTGAATTATAGACCTGTTTAGGAGGGAGAAAGAACAGACAAAAATTGTCATTGGTAGGATAACAGCATGTCCCAATAATTGAGACTCAATAAACATTACTGGCATTCCTCAGTAATTACATAAACAATAAATTCCATTCTTTCATTTATTTAACAAATGTTTATTGAGTATCTACTATGTGCCAAGCACTATTTTAGATACTTAGGAAACAGGAGTGAATAAACTAAATTAAACTACAGGCTGAAGTTTATTCAGCGTCATAGAACTTATATTCTAGTGAAGAAATAATGATAATAGACAAATTTAAAAATTATTAAATTTTTGTTATTTAATTAGCTTCCAACAAACATATGATTATATTACAAAATAGAAAGGGACTAGAGAATAACAAGAGGTGCTCCCTTCTTCAGGTTTGGTCAGGGCTAACTTCTGTGCAGAAAAAGATCAACTTAGCAGGGCTGGGCTGTTTTCATGCCTAACCCTTGGCTTGCTCCTGGGAACTGAGTTCTTGGGATGGTCTGTCGGATAAAAATGTCTTGCATGTGTGAAACCTTAAGTCTTACCATAGTAATTTATACAGATAGTTTATGCTAACAACATGATTTATAATGATCTGAAACTGAGGTTAGTTATGTAGGGGCTATAGGCCTACGTGATTCATTCCCAGTAAAAGCCCTGAACAACCAGGCTTGGATAAGCATCTTTGAGAGGCTACATTTCACACAGTGACCATGTGTTCCTGGAACTAAGTATGCCCATTATGATACTACTGGGAGAGGACTCCTAGAAGCATGCACCTGTTTTCCTCCAGTCTTCATCTCATGTGCCTTTTGCATTTGCTGATTTTGCTTTCTGTCCTTTTACTCTCATCAGAGTCATGAATGTATGTTGAATCTTGTGAGTCTTCCTTTCACATCATCAAATCTAGTAGTAGTCCTGGGAGCTCCCAACAAAACCTCTGTGAACATGCTATTTACGCAGGAGATCTATATAAAATAAGTGCAATTTTCCTAACAGTATGTGCTTAAAGCACATTTTCCCCTCTTGAAATACTGTAGGATTGAGAACAAATCTCACCATTTCCTCCCATATACTATGTACCTAGTCAATACAATCTCCATCTTCTATAGAAATATTTTTACTGAGTAAAGATTTAGTGATACTCATAAGTTTCATAAAGAATTGTCTTTTCTAAAATTACATTTAATTATTTTTAAACTTCTTTTCGTTTCTTTTGCAAAACCATAGCTAAACAAACAAACAAAAAAACTACAGATAATGATGGGATTAGGTAATGGGGGTCAACCATCCCATTGAGAACAGCTAGAAAAGTTGGAAAAAAATGTTTAAGACAGCTGCTTGAAGCCATTGATGAGCTAAAAAGCCAGTGAGGAACAATGGGTCCCGGTTTGGGAACAAAAGAAACCCTCAGAGATGGACTAGATACCGGGACAACTTTTCCCCTAAAGATCTACACAGACACTTAACAGCATTAGTCATTAGGGAAATGCAACTCAAAACCACAATGAGATACTGCTTCATACCAATTAGGATGGCTATTATTTTTTTTAAAAAAACCAAAAAAATAAAATGGAAAATAAATGTGATGAGAATGTGAAGAAATTGGAACTCTTGTGCATAACTGGTGGGAATTAAAAACGGTGCAGCTACTGTGGAACTTTGGCAATGCCCCCAAAAGATAAAAACAGAATTACTACATAATCCAGCAATTCTACTTTTAATATACCTAAAACGATTGAAAATAGGAACTTAAACCGATATTTGCATGCCATGTTCATAGTGGCATTATTTATAACAGCCAAAAGTAGAAACAACCCAAATAGCCAGAAACAAAGGAATAAACAAAATGTAGTATATACATATGATGGATTGTTATTCAAGCTTAAAAAGGAATAAAATTCTGACAAATGCTACCACAGAATGAACCCCGAAAACAGTAAGTAAAATAAAATAGTCCAGCTCTTGCAGACTAGGCCAGAAACCTGCTTGAAATTATACAAATAGCTCCAGGCCCCCAAGCTGGGTGGGCCTAGAACTGCTTGCCAGAGCGACGTTCGCCCTGCAGGAGGGCTCTACCACTCTTGAAGGGCCCAGAACTGTTTGCTAGAGCCACATACGTCCCTTGGACAGAGGTGGAGGAGCTCCCCACTCCAGGCTCCCTCACTGGGAGGGCACAGATCGGCTTGCTAGCGCCCCACATGTCCAATGGGTGATGGTGACGTAGTCCCCCACTTCTCCCCAGCTGCTCTGGTGGGGCTGAACTAGGACTAATCTGGTCACTTGCATACCCTGCGCTACCGCTGCCATTCCCCTAACCCCTGGCTGCTCCAGGTGCTGAACTAGGACTGATCTAGCCACTATAGTTCCCCTGTTCCACCGGTTGCCCCAGAGGGGCCGAACTAGGACTGATCTGGCTGCTGCCAGTTTCCTGCCCCCCGCTCACCCGGCAGGCTGAACAAGGTCTAATCCGGCCATGCACACTCCGGTGCAGCTGCTGCTATTCCACAGCACCCCGGCTGCCCCAGCTCCCAAGAACTGGGAGAAGACAACAGACACACTCTGCCTGTCTCTACGGGCAAGAGAAGAAGCCACCAACTGAACGGTTCTGATAAGGCCTCCAAACAAGGTAAACTCAGCATGGGGCAGAACCAGAGGAAAAACTCTAGCAACTCAAATAACCAGAATACATCAACTCCTTCAAGGGAAAATGGGGAAGACACAATTGAAGACCACATCCACAAGCAAATGGCTGGGATGTCAGAAATCGAGTTCAGAATGTGGATAGCAAATACAATTAACAGACTGGAAGAAAGGAAGGAATTAGGAGCTCAAGAAATTATTCAAAAGATTTCTCAAGAAATTATTCAAAAGATATCTCAAGAAATTATTCAGAAGATGACTCAAGAACTCAACGATTTCAAAGATAAAATGATCAAAGATTTTGAAATACTGAGACAAGAGGTTG
>NW_003852481.1:4031238-4042278 GCF_000181295.1 Otolemur garnettii | reverse complement strand
CAGGGTTTAAAACAGGACGTCTGTCCACTAACTTTAGAGCAGGAAGGCAGTCCTCAGGTCTGGATGGTACCTACTTCTTACAAACCCTTGAAAATCAGCAAGAAGAAAATAACATTGTGCCATTCTGGATCATATTTGCACTCATTAACCTAAAATACTAAAGACATAAAGAAATTCAAGGGAAGCCCACCTACCCCAACAACAAATTCAGCAGTTGTATAAATTCACTAGCCACCCCCACCCCCTCACCCATAGGACTGTGCAGACCTTAGGGACAGAGAGGGTTTCTTACTTATTTTTGTTATTTAACATTCTGTACCCATTAACAATTCCTCTCCTCTGCACACACTTGGTACTAGAAAATTGTTTATTGAATTTTGCTCATGAATCCAGCTGTCAAATTCCATCAGATTAGCCTCATTTTCTGAGCAACCAACAGAGATTCTGATGCCCTTGGTTTTTTTTCAGGAACCACCAGAATCTTCACCTCTAAGTATTCCACAGACCTGACCTCCAACAGTTCTATGGCCTCAACCACTGAGAGTTTTACAGTCTCAGCCACAGGGAATTCTACAACTTCAACCACAGAGATTTCTAAGACCTCAACCGCCAAGAGTCCTACGACCTCGACAACCAAGAGTCTTGCGACCTCAACCACCCAGAGTTTTACCAACTCAACAGCCAAGAGTCCTACAACCTCAACTGCCAAGAGTCCTACAACCTTGACAGCCAAGAGTCCTGCGACCTCAACCGCTCAGAGTTTTACAAACTCAACAGCCAAGAGTCCTACAACCTCAACCACCAAGAGTCCTACCACCTCGACAGCCAAGAGACCAACAACCTCAACCGCCAAAAGTCCTACGACCTTGACAGCCAAGAGTCCTACAACCTTGACAGCCAAGAGTCCTACAACCCCAACAGTCGAAAGTCCTATTACCTCAACAGCCAAGAGTCCTGCAACCTCAACCGCCCAGAGTTTTACAAACTCGACAGCCAAGAGTCCTACAACCTCAACCACCAAGAGTCCTATGACCTCGACAGCCAAGAGACCAACAACCTCAACCACCAAGAGTCCTATGAACTTGATAGCCAAGAGTCCAAAAACATCAACCACCAAGAGTCCTACGACCTCGACAGCCAAGAGTCCTGCGACCTCAACCGCCCAGAATTTTACGAACTCAACAGCCAAGAGTCCAACAACCTCAACCGCCAAGAGTCCTACAACCTCGACAACCAAGAGTCTTGCAACCTCAACCACCCAGAGTTTTACAAACTCGACAGCCAAGAGTCCTACAACCTCAACCACCAAGAGTCCTATGACCTCGACAGCCAAGAGTCCTGTGACCTCAACTGCCCAGAGTTTTACGAAATCGACAGCCAAGAGTCCTACAACCTCAATCACCAAGAGTCCTACGACCTCGACAGCCAAGAGTCCTGCGACCTCAACCGCCCAGAATTTTACGAACTCAACAGCCAAGAGTCCTACAACCTCAACCACCAAGAGTCCTACGACCTCGACAGCCAAGAGACCAACAACAGTCCTACGACCTCGACAGCCAAGAGACCAACAACCTCAACCACCAAGAGTCCTACAACCTTGACAGCCAAGAGTCCAACAACCTCAACCGCTAGGAGTCCTATGACCTCAACAGCCAAGAGTCCTGCGACCTCAACCGCCCGCCCAGAGTTCTACGAACTCGACAGCCAAGAGTCCAAAAACCTCAAGCACCAAGAGTCCTACGACCTTGACAGCCAAAAGTCCTACAACCCCAACAGTCGAAAGTCCTATGACCTCAACAGCCAAGAGTCCTGCAACCTCAACCGCCCAGAGTCCTATGACCTTCAATTTCAAGATGTCTACAGCCTCATCCTCTAAGATTTACACAACCTCGACCTCCCAGACTTCTACAACCCATAATTCACACAGCTTTGCCAACAGAGTTTTCAACAGTCCACTCACAGAAGCTGTTTCTATCCTGTTTGCTCTTCTCACCAGCAAACTTCTCTTCTAAAAGAAAACTAGAGAAATAATTGTTCCCACCTCCAGGGCATCCTCCTACATTTAGTTCCAAGCTGGTGCTTGGATATGGGTATGAATGATGGTTCTATGTTCCCAAATGTGCAACTCAACTGCCACTGCTTCCAACCAGAACAGAGCCCAGGGGCACACACTGGTAGACCTGGGTCACACAGCTGTTCAACTACATCTTTTGGGACACAAATCACACTTTCTGTAAATACATTAGTTAGACCTGGCCTAAGTGCAGCAATCTAGACTTCTGCCTATCAGTTTTTAAAGGCCAAATGGCACATGTTAATGTTGATAGCCAATTCAACAGCCAAACAAAATGTTTATTGCCAAAGGATTCCTCTGTCCCCTGAGTTTCTAAGGGAAGAGTCCTTCCTTGCTTTCAAGATGATCTCAGATTTCTGACCCATTCAGAATGTAAACTCATTCACGTTACACAGAATTTCTGTGACTCAAGAAGGAAAGGAGAAAGTAGAACTAGCCCTGAGGCTACTGGCAGTTTTCCACACCAGTAGGTTTTGAAGGCCAAGAGAATAGGAACATACCATGTTTGAGCAGCCAGTGGTAGGAACAAATATGATATGATATAAAGGCTTTTTCTGTATGTTATACCAAATAAATTATATTGCAAACAAGAATAGCAAATGTGTTAAAGTATGTCTTTAATGCTTGATTAAGTTAAAATGTAGAGAATGTTATTAATTGTACTCATTTATGTGGATAGCAGAAAATTAATGGAATGGTCAGTGTATGTATGTTTTTCAAGGTCAGACCTAAGAATAAAATGATCTCAATTTTCATTTCTCTCAATTGCAAACTAATCATTTGCCCCCTACAAGTAATTTCCACTGAGAAATGGGAAACTATTTATAATATTCATAATACAATATAAAAACAAAAGCAAGCATGGCATTCCCAATAGAAAAGCTCATAATGAGCAACAAAATTTTCTTTTAATAATAATGCTTAATTCCAGGATGCCAGCCTCCTGTTGTGATCCCTAAAATTACATGCCTTCTCCAGAGTTCTGACTCTATTTCTCTTTCTCTTCCCTAGAAGACTACCGTGATGGTATTCCTCATCATTCCATTATAACTGAAGAAACTCTCCTTGTGCAAATATTCAAACTGTTTATTCACACACGTTTGCCTTAATTGAGAAACTGCCAAAGGGACAGGTCAGCTATGATTTTTTTCTAGCATCCAAAAACACATTAGAATAACCAATTTTCTCATCTAAGAATACCCATCACACGCTCCTAATCTCCTCAGAGATGCTGTCCCATAGGTTGATTCCACGCCAGCCTAAGGCAGGGGCAACAAAAGTTTCTCCCAAAAGTCTGAGCAAGTTTATGGAACGAGGAAAAGCCCACAAATGCTCAGTCGGCATTTACCTTATGCTTCATTACTGTTGATATTAAAATACCTTAAGAAATATCCTGGGTTTTATATGACGAATTTTCCTGCTTTTGTTAACATTTCTGTCCTTTCTCTTTAGAGAAAAACATAGAAGGAATTTTACTACAGTATAATCCAGACAGACAACACTTCTGGGTCTAGATAATGGTTATCCCCTACTCTTTCAGGTTTATTAGTCAACAAATACGTATGGAGCTCTTACTTCATGCCAGATACTGTTCTGGGCTCTCAAGCAAACCAAAGATCTCTGCACCAGGATATCCCCATCTCACAATACCTTCACAAAGTCAAGCCCCTTCTATGTGCTGACACTGTCTGGTGCTGCCCTACGTGCCATGTGTGAAATCCTACATTTAATCCTCACAAAAATACACTGCCCTGAAATTGGTCTGGATATATTGTTTTCAAAGATAAGAAAACTGTGCTTCAGAGAAATTATCTTACTGGCTTCAATCATAGTTACTAAAAGGCAGAATGCAGACCTTCTCCAAAGACTATGCTCTGCCCTTTAATCACGATGCCTCACAGTCAGCCCTGGCTTTACATGACAGGCTGAGTAATGTGGGATGCCAACACTTGCCCTGCTTAATGTAGTTAGTCTGTAATAACAAGAGTAGCATCAACAGCAGTAGCAACAACCACTCAATAAATGGTAGCCACTACTATAATGTCTCAGTGTGCATCTCTTTTGAGTTTATCCTACTTTGAGCATAATGTCTTTCGTGGTATTTTCAGCCATTATTTCTTTAAACATTCTTTTTGTTCCTTCTTCTCCTCTCCTTCTGGGACTCTCACTATGCATGTGTTGGGACACTTACTGGTGTCCCAGAAGGCTCTATTCCTTTTCCTTCATTTTTATTGTTCTGCTTCTCAGATTGGGTCATTTCAATTGACCTTTTAGCTCACTGATGCTATTGCCCATTCAATCTCACGGTGAGCTCCTGCAGAGAATTTTTTATTTCAGCTATCACACTCTTTAGCTTCTAAATTTCTATTAGATTTCTTTTTACATTTCTGTCTCTTTTACTGACAGTCTCTGGTTGTTCAGACATCATTTTCCCAGTTTCCTTCAGTTCTCTGTCTGTGCTTTCCTTTCACTCTTTCAGTACACTTAAGACAGTTGACTTAAGTCTTTGCCTTATAACTCCAATGACTGGATTTCCTCAGGAAGTTTCTGTCAAGTTTTTTTCTTTGAATGGACCATACTTTCCCATTATCTTGTATGCCTTGCAATTTTTGGTTGAAGACTAGACATTTTGAATATTACAACGTGGTAATTCTGGAAACCTGTTACTCCTCCCACTCCAGGGTTTGGTATTGATTGCTCAGAGCTGTAGCTGTCCATTTGTTTAGTAACTTTTCTAGACAATTTTTGTAAAAACTGTGTTTCTTGCTGTGTGTAGTCACTATTGTCTCTGTTCTGTTATCCCAGCAGTCCGCCAGTGACCTGACAGATTATCTTAAATGCCAATATTTTAACAGCCTCTTTTATCATTAAGCACTGCCTTGGTGGATGTTTATTAAAAAAAATGATTCAGACAGTTTTGACAGCTTAGTAGCTGCTTCAGTGGAGGACATAATTCTTGGAGCTCCTTATTCTACCGTTTTCTGTAATGTCACTGGTAGCCATTATTTGATCTTCCAGGCCTGTGCTAAGCACTTTACACAAACCATCACATGTAATCCTCACGATCCTGCGATTGGGTCCCCTTGTAGATGAAGACATTGAAGCTGAGAAATAATTTGCACAAGTCACTTGGTAAATAAGTAGTGAAAATGGGGTTTGAAGACTAGTCTATACCACTTCAAGGCCTGCACCCATAGGCAGGACACCATGGGGGTTCCTGACCAGCTTTTGCATCACCTGGTTACACCGCCAAAGAGCTGGCTCCCCTGGGTCATATGACAAGGAGAGGGTATATGTCCCTTCCTGACACAGCAGTCTGCCTGGCTGTAGCAGCATTCCTCCATGCCCTGCTTCTTTACTGCCTATCCAAGATAAAATGCAGCTAGCTCCTAACTGACCACGCTAGAAATATGTTTTGTATTTACCTTTCATGGTCCACCCAACATGACCCTCATCTCAGGTTCAATGTGGAAGGTGTCATAAATACTGAGGTTACCACAAGCTGAGGCTCCAGCAAAGATATTTTCTGAAGATGGAAAATTTTTAGACTCAACAAAATCTGGGCAGCTGAATTCAGACAAGCAGCACAGAAGCAACTGAACCAGAACACTGTATTTAATAGGTATTAGGATAGAGGAAACACGTTAAATTCCAGTTCTGCTAGAAGGTAGAAAGGTGACCCTACACAAGTTACCTAACCTTCCTCTGTCTGTTTTCTCATCTCTTAGACAAGGGTTTGCCAGCCCTCTTCTAGATCTCAATTTTCGATGTTTCTGTTATACACAGAAAAGCTTCTCTCTGTCTCAGCCCCCACAATATTCAACCCAAACTTTTATTTGCTCTTTCTCCCTCCAAGCTTCTCTCCCAACTTAGTTCTTTATAGTGTAAAATTCCCAGGATAAAAGTTAGCCAGATAAACAGATTCTGAGAAACACTTAGGGGATTTTATGTTGTGTTGGTCTCTAAACTGAAGTGCATAAGGAATAACACCTACCTGAAGTATACTCAGAAAGCCTGATATTTGTGAATTAAAACTAAAAGCCTACACCCACTGCTAAATGAATAGTGTTGAACTAGCTACTACTCTAGCCCAAGTGGTGTTGATGAGACCTTTAGAACTAGCTACCACTCTAGCCCAAGTGGTGTTCATGGTGGCTTGGGCTAGAGTGGTAGCTAGTTCTAAGGGTCTCTTCAGGAATGGGAAGTTTATGCTACCTTTTGCCACACCCATCTGATTAATTAACAGGAATAGCTAGAAGCACTGTTTAGGGTTCCAATGCAAAATCCATGCTCAGAAATAGAGTACTATATTCAACTAGTGACATCTTCCTTGGACTCAGGAGGGAAGGACTAAAGCAGTACAGGTTCCAGGTACTTGCCATCCTTGGTTACTGAAAGGAATAATGACTATCACTCCCACACTCCCTTGCCCAACCTTGTTTTTCCACTTTCATGTTGTCTTATTTGCAGCTCTGTGTCTTATGAGTTCAATGTATTTGTGTTAGAAACAGCAATTGCAAGCACTCTTCTTTCACTCAGGTGTGAGTGCCTTCTCTCTGAAGATACTCCAAGTGCATGAAATAGTTTCTGTTTCCTGGTCCAGCACTCTTCTTTCACTCAGGTATGAGTGCCTTCTCTCAGAAGATGCTCCAGCTGTAGGGGGATTCTGGGAAGATGGCCAACTGGTAACGACCCTAGTTAGAGGCTCCTGAGCAAAGGAAAAAAAAACTGGTTGGAATCAGAATCTGTGAAGCCAGTGACAGGGAGCTGAGCCCAGAAAGAAGTTTGACAAGCTGTAAATCCAAGGAAGAGCATTTAAGAACACAAAATACAGGTACAAAGCGGGCCCCAGAACTGCTTGCTAGAGCCACATGCCTCACACGGGCGGCGGGTGGCCGCAGAGAAGTCCCCTGCTCCGGGCAGGCACAGAACTACTTGCTAGAACCTTGTGCACCCCTGAGGGTGGTGGCAGAGGAGTCCCCCACTCTGAGAGGGCCCAGAACTGCTTGCTAGAGCCGCACGCCTCCTGAGGGTGGCGGGTGGTCGCATAGGAGTCCCCTACTCTGTGCAGGCACAGAACTACTTGCTACAACCTCCTGCACCCCACGGGCTGCAACGGAGGAGTCTCCAACTTTGGGTGGGCCCAGAACTGCTTGCTACAGCTGCACACCCCACGGGTGGCAAAAGAGACCCCCCTCCAGGGCTCTGGGCAGGCCCAGAACTGCTTGCTAGAGCTGCATGCCTCCTACAGATGGCGGGTGGCCACAGAGAAGTCCCCTGCTCCAGGCAGGTACAAAACTATCTGCTAGAGCCTTGCAAACCCCTGTGGGCGACAGTTGAGGAGTGGCCCACTCTGGGAGGGCCCAGAACTGCTTGCTAGAGCCGTGCGCCCCACGAGTGGCAGAGGAGATTCCCGTCCGGGGCTCTGGGCGAGCACAGAACTGCTCACTAGAGTTGCAAGCCTCCTGCAGGTGGCGGGTGGTAGCAGAGGATTCCCCTGCTCCAAGCAGCCACAGAACTACTTGCTAGAGCCTCGCGGGACCCATGGGCTGTTACAGAGGAGGCCCCAACATTGGGTGGGCCCAGAACTGCTTGCTAGAGCCATGCACAACACGGGTGGCAGAGGAGATCCCTGCTCCAGGGCTCTAGGCGGGCCCAGAACTGTTTGCTAGAGCCTCATGCCTGCCGAGGGTGGTGGGTGGGCACAGAGGAGTCCCCTGCTCCGGGAAGGCACAGGACTACTTGCTAGAGCCACGCGTGCCCAACGGGCAGTGGCGGAGGGGTCCCCCACTTGGGGCTGGCCCAGAACTGCTTGCTACAGTTGCACACCTCACGGGCAGCAGAGGAGATCCTCGCCCCAGACTCCTGCTCTGGGCAGGCCCAGAACTGCTTGCTAGTGCCGCAGGCGTCCCACGGGCAGTGGCAGAGGAGTCCTCCATTCCAGGCAGACACAAAATAGCTGCTAGAGACACGCACACCTGACAGGGGCCAGCGGCGGAGTTCCTCATCCAGGCACCCCTGCTGTGTGGGCCCAGAACTGCTTGCTAGAGCCACACACACCCTGCAGGCAATGGAGGAGTCTACCACTCTGGGCAGGCCCAGAACTGTTTCCTAGAGCCATGTGCGTCCTGCAGGCAGCAGCAGAGGAGCTCCCTTGCTCTGGGATCCCACGCCGGAAGGGCCCAGATCAGCTTGCTAGTGCCGCGCATCCAGTGGGCTACAGTGAAGGTGTCCTCCGCTCCCCTGCAACTACTCTGGCCATGCTGAACTAGGACAGATCTGGTCGCTCACGTGCTCTGCACTACAGCTGCCGTTCCCCCACCCCCTGACTGCTCCGGGGGGCTAAACAAGGACTGATCTAGCCACTACAGTTCCCCTGTCCACCGGTTCCCCCGGCGGGGCTGAACAAGGTCTAATCGAGCTACGCACACTCCCGTGAAGCTGCTGCCATTCCACTGCACCCTGGTCACCCCAGCACCGGAGAACTGGGAGAAGACAACAGACACGCTCTGCCTGTCTCTCTGGGCAACAAGAAGAAGCCACCAACTGAACAGTTCTGATAAGGCCTCCAAACAGGGTCAACTCAGCATGGGGCGGAATCAGCAGAAAAACTCTGGCAACTTGAATAACCAGAGTAGATCAACTCCCCCAAGGAATAATGGGGCAGATGCAATTGAAGACCCCATCCATAAACAGATTGCTGAGAATGTTAGAAATTGAGTTCAGAATTTGGATAGCAAATGAGATTAACAGAATGAAAGAAAGGAGGGAATTAGACTTTCAGGAAATTATTCAAAAGATATCTCAAGAAATTATTTAAAAGATGTCTCAAGAATTCAACGATTTCAAAGATAAAATGATCAAAGATTTTGAAATACTGAGACAAGAGGTTGCAGCCCCCAAGGATCTGAAAGATACAGTGGAACCCCTCCGTAACAGAGTGGAACAGGCAGAAGAAAGGATCTCTGACATTGAAGACAAAGCTTTTGAACAGGCCCAAGAGCGCAAGGACAAAAAGAAATGGAAAGCAAAAATGGATCTTACTCTCAGAGAGCTCTCGGATAATTTGAAGAAAACTAATATTCGCCTTATAGGAATCCCTGAAGGCGATGAAGTTGCTTCACAAAATACAGAGGCTCTTCTTCATGAAATTATGAAAGAGAACTTCCCAGACATGCCAAGAGATTCTGAAATTCAGATAGCAGATAGTTTCAAAACCCCAGCACGACTCAACCCGAACAAGACATCCCCCACGCACATTAACTTAACTAAAGTTAATATGAAAGAGAAAATTCTGAAAGCAGTCAGACGTAAGAAAATCATAACTACAAGGGGAAGAGTATTAGGATAACTGTAGCTCTCTTGGCTGAAACCTTTCAGGCTAGAAGAAGATGGTCATCGACTTTTAATCTCCTAAAACAAAATAACTTTCAACTCAGGACCCTGTATCCGGCTAAACTGAGTTTCATCTATGATGGAGAAATTAAATACTTTAATGACATTCACATGTTGAAGAAATCTGCCATAACTAAACCAGCTCTGCAGGAAATTCTCAAACCTATCCTCCATAATGACCAGTACAATCCTCCACCACAAAAGTAAACCAACTCAGAAACTTCTGATCACATTCCAACTTCCACAGTGGTGAAAGGATTAAAAATGTCTACAGGACTTTCGAGCAACTCGATGCCCAAAATTTTACTGGGCTTATCAATAATTTCAATGGATGTGAATGGCTTAAATTGTCCTCCAAAGAGGCACAGATTGGCCGACTGGATACAGAAACTCAGAGCAGACATCTGTTGTATTCAAGAATCATATCTTACTTTAAAAGATAAATACAGACTCAAGGAGAAGGGTTGGTCATCTATATTCCAGGCTAATGGAAAACAGAAAAAAGCAGGTATTGCACTTTTATTTGCAGATACAGTAGGGTTTAAACCAACAAAAGTAAACAAAGACAAGGATGGCCACTTTATATTTGTTAAGGGTAATATTCAACATGATGAGATCTCAATTATCAACATCTACGCACCCAACCAGAATGCACCTCAATTTATAAGAGATACTCTAACAGGCATTTGCAACTTAATCTCTACCAGCTCCATCATTGTCAGAGATTTTAACAGTCCTTTGACAGTGTTGGACAGATCCTCCAATAAGAAGCTTAGCAAAGAAATCTTAGATTTAAATTTAACTATTCAACTTTTGGACCTAACAGATATCTACAGAACGTTTCATCCTAACAAAACTGAATACACATTTTTCTCATCAGTCCATGGAACATACTCCAAAATTGATCACATCTCAGGTCATAATTCTCACCTCAGTAAATTTAAAAGAATAGAAATTGAATTCCATGTATCTTCTCAGACCATCATGGAATAAAAGTTGAACTCAATAACAACAGGAATTTGCAGTCTCGTACAAAAACATGGAAGCTAAATAACCTTATGCTGAATGATAGATGGGTCAGAGATGAGATCAAGAAGGAAATTACCAAATTTTTAGAACATAACAATAATGAAGATACGAGTTATCAGAACCTCTGGGATACTGCAAAGGCAGTCCTAAGAGGGAAATTTATAGCATTACAAGCCTTCCTCAAAAGAACAGGAAGAGAGGAAGTTAACAACTTAACGGGACATCTTAAGCAACTGGAAAAAAATAACATTCTAATCCCAAACCCAGAAGAAGAAAAAAAATAACCTAAATCAGAGCAGAATTAAATGAAGTTGAAAATAAAAGCATAATAGAACAGATCAATAAATCAAAAAGTTGGAAAAGGTCAATAAAATAGATAAACCTTTGGCCAGCTTAACCAAGAAAAAAAGAGTAAAATCTCTAATCTCAGCAATCAGAAATGGTAAAGATGAAATAACAGCAGACCCCTTAGAAATTAAAAAAATCCTTAATAAATATTACAAGAAACTTTATTCCCAGAAATATGACAATCTGAAGGAAAT
>NW_003852481.1:3980445-4029027 GCF_000181295.1 Otolemur garnettii | reverse complement strand
GTCATGGAAGATGCCCAAGTGCCTATTGATCCATGAATGGATCAACAAACTGTGGTATATGTACACCATGGAATACTATGCAGCCATAAAGATGGAGACTTTACGTCCTTCATGTTCACATGGATGGAGCTAGAAAATGTTCTTCTTAGCAAAGAATCACAAGAATGGAAGAAAAAGTATCCAGTGTACACACCCCTATTATGCAATTAATTTTTAGCTTTAATATGAAAGCTATAACCTAATAACAGCCTAAGAATATGGGGAGCAGGGAGGGAGAGAGGAGGGGGGATTAGGTGGGGGGGGGATTAAAGGGATCACTTCTGTGGTTTATCTTACAAGGGTACAAGTGAATCTTTCTAAGAGAATCTACAGAAAGATAGAATCTTTCTAATATGAACATTTTAACACAATAACTAAAAAAATGACATGAAGGCTATGTTAACCAGTTTGATGGAAATGTATCAAATTGTATGTGAAAACACCACACTGTACCCCAGAAATGCATTAATGTACATAGTTCATAGTTACCATTCAATTTAAAAAAAAAAAAAAAAAAAGAAAAGAAAAGAAAAAGAGAGAAATGGACCCAGGGGAAAAAAAGAAAAAGAAAAAGAAACAGCAAGTGCCTGTTCATCCAAAGGAAGTGATAGTTCATTCTGAGAAAGCAGGAAAGAAAACTGATGTCTTCCAAAGCCCATTACCCCCAGGGTCTTCACATATCACAATATCCCAACCCTGGTCAATGGTCTGACTACTACACCAACGATTCAGAGCAAGAAAAAGAACTCAGGACAGGCAGAAAATGGAGACAATATATTATTGTCTATCAACCCCCACATCACTTTTAAGTAAATATTGAAAAATTAATAATCAACATAAATATATTATTTTTGTAAGAGAGGAAATACAGCTAGAGCTTAAAAGCATGAGTTCTGAAGCCAGCCTACCTGAGTTCAGATCCACTTGGTTTTCATCAGCTGTGAGGCCTTACACAAGCAACTTACCTTCTGTACACCTTGGTTTCCACACAGGGAGAAATACAGCACTTACCTCTTATTTTGTTGTGGGAATCAAACCACAACACCTACAACAGTGCCTGGCACAAAGTAAGCACTATCTGAATATTATTGGTTAATGCCTAAAAAATGCATTACTGATATATTAATGGACAAGAAAACCAAGGATTCGAACGGTATACATATATGCAAACAAAACGGTTTCGAAAACAAGGACTAAAGTTGCTCCACTGTTTTAACAAACAGCTGGTATATGGCTTTTCATAATCTTTCTCCCTCCAGCTCCACCTTCTTCTTTACCCTTCAAACTTCTAAGTATGTAGGCTGCTTTCTAGCTTGTTAGCTTTCAGGTTCTCCTCTTACAGAGAAACTCTGTAATAGCCCAAGGAGTTAAGTTATTCTACATAATAAAGAGCTGAGTTGGGAGAGGAGCTTGGAGGGAGAAAGAGCAAATAAAAGTTGGGGTTGAATATTGTGGGGGCTGAGACAAAAAGAAGCCTTAAAGCCTAATCTGTAGGCTCAAAGGAGAGGATACAGAATTTCTCAGGAGCTGCTCTGGGTTACAAGCTGGTGCACCCTAATGTCCTTCAGGGAGATGCAAATAAAAATTAGAATTAACAGAATTATTTTACTTCTGATGGCTGAACTGTATTTCCCTGAATGTGGCTCAGCAGGAAAACTGGAACAGATGGATCACCCCTCACCCTGATTTGATGTATATTACATCTACATTAACAGATGGAAATAAATGAAGCTAAATACACACACACATACATATACCTAGTATATATACATATATACCTGATATATATATATATAAAATATATATATGATATAGTAGAAAATAACTTGACATATCCACAAATACATATATTTCATCTATGCTTACCTTTTATCACCTACATGGGAAACTGAGTTTACACCCAGATGCTTGAGTTCACCAAACTCAAAAAGCCTTCGGCTAAAATAACAAAATAAGTATATTATGCACATTTAAAGACTTCTGGCAAATTTCTGAATAGTGGTTTTAATTTTCACCCTGTTTTGTTTGTTGTTTTTAGGCTGAGACCTAGGTTCAAATCCCATCTCTTCAACTTACTAGGTGGCTTTGAAAGACTCTAATCTCCTTAAACTCCAGATTCCTTATCAGTAAACTGAAGATGATTCTACCTTTGAGTCAGGGTGATTAAGACAATGGACACATTCTGGCTGGCATAACGTGAAGGCATGTATGCCACAAACCTGAAGCTAGTTCAACACACAGACATCAATCTGACCTCAAATGAAGGTGAATATTATACCCCATGATTGGTTTAATTGCAATCTGTTCTTTTCTAAATATAGTTTTCTTCTTCAAGAATGGAGCCCTGACTTTCCCCCTAATACGCTGGGAATTATTGAGGGTTATGATGTCAACAATATGTCTGGGCCTTATTTGTTGGAAAACACTATTACCTCAGCATTACCACAGATAAGCTCAATTATGCCACTTTCCACAATGTACCTGCTCTCAGGGCCAAACAAAATGATAAAAAGCATCCTTTGCAAGATCAGCTGAGGCTTCCTCTGCTAGGGACAAACCTATTCTCTCAACAGTGAGCCTCTGAGTTAGGACTGTTAACTGCTCGTAATGTGTTCAGGAGGACAGAGAGATTTACTATAAGAGATTTGATTCAGAGCTCTACATTATCTTTACCCACATTAGTAGCTGAAAATTAAAATAAATTTTATTCAAAAATCAAAATGTAAAATTCCCAAGATAAAAGTTAGCCAGATAAACAGATTCTGAGAAATACTTAGGGGATTTTATGTTGTGTTGGTCTCTAAACGGGAGTGCATAAGGAATAACACCTACCTGAAGTATGCTCAGAAAGCCTGGTATTTGTGAATTAAAACTAAAATCCTACACCCCCTGCTAAATGAATGGACCCCTCTCAGCCAAGGGGACCTAAGCAAAAAAGTCATGATGGGATGGGAGGTAGAAACCTGAACACACAGGTAGGTTTCTCTTCATGAATATTCATGTCTCCTCCTATAGCCTGTTAAATCTGTGCCTCTGGCCACTGCTACTCCCTTTAAAAAGCAGGAGTTAAGTTTTCAGGAGCAATGGAGCAGGAGAGACAAGATTTACTCTTTTATAAGATCAACAGAATTGTGGGGGAAAAAACCAAAGTAAGAGCCAGAGACCACTTAATAGGCCGTGTCTGAAATCCAGACAAGAAATGATGGTGGCCTGGGCTAGATTGGTACCATCAGAAATTGAGAGACAGACAAAAATAATCAATCATTATATATTTTGGATGTAGAGCCAATTCAACTATCAGACAGATTAGACATACAATGTGGGGGGACATCAAGGATAACTCCCAGATTTCTGGCTTGGAAAAAAATGGATGGTGGTAGCACTTTTAAGAAAGACTGGTAGCGGGGCAGGCTTTGAAGGAGAAATAAGAAATTCATTATTTGGAAATGTTAAATTTGAGATACCCAAAATAAAAATAATAGGAATGACAACCCTAACCCTGGTATTTCTTCAGATTGTTCCAGCTACAGTACTCACATCTATTAAGGTACTTATGAAAAGTAAAAAGTGTTTAAAAACTTGGTTCAAACTTATCAGGATATTAAATTGAAAAATTTCACTGAATAAACTGGCTTGATGAGGGTGAAGTTGGGTTTAAGTTCTGAGGATTTATTTCTTGGGCATCTTAAAAATATAAGCTTTACAAGCTGGGGGTGTCATTTTGGTGGGGGGGAGTGAATCTTTAGTTCTTCTGTCTCAACAGTTGCAGAACACTTAGTGGAGGGCTGGATTTTTGAAGGATACAAACCAACTGAAAACAGAACTGCTGCTCTGAAAATCTTCCAGTGCAAAAACCACCTTCCACTACTTTTCTGCTGTGGTAGAGCAGTTCTCTTTGCAGCTATGTAGAGACTTTAACAGTGTTTATCTGGGACATTTTCCAAAAGGATTTTGCAGCAGACACTTGCTATAAAGTTAAATTGTGTGAAACTAACAATGATTTTTCTATGTGCAAGGGAGGCAAGAAATATCCCAAACCTAACAAAAGGAAAATGAACACAATCTGTTTCCCATCTTTCAGATAATTTCAGTTCTAGGAGGAATTTAAATGTTTGAAGTTTAAAAACCCAAACAGATCACTTATCATAGGTGTAGCATATTTATGGCCACAAGTATACAACTGATCAAAGTATTCTCCCTATTTTTATAGGCCACTGGTGGTTACTACATCAGTTAAGGCAGTACAAATGACAGCTGAGCTCTGGTCATTGTGTTCAGAGATACGGTGATTCTATTTTTTCTTAACTTGTTATCTTACAGTTGGTTTTAACTTCAAGAGTTGTACTTCCAAGACTTTTTTGCTTCTCTACCTACAAACTGTACAATTCCCACTGTAAACAACCACTGCTACTCTGGTATTTCACTCCTGAAAAGGAAATGTGCTTTGCTCCCCTAGCCCAAAAGGACATAATACTTGAGCAGTAAAGACCAAAAGAGTTAAAAAAAAAACTGGGGGGGGGGGGGGGACGGGGAGGCATGATATATATTCCCTGCTTACCTTTCCAGCCTCATCTCTGGATGTCTTCACATCACACCTGACACACTAGCAATGTATGTGTAATCCTCTCCCCTAGAGTGTGGGCTGGACCTAGTGACTTGCTTCTAAGGAACAAAATACAGAAAAAAGTGATTCAGTTACAAATGACTGAGCCTTTCATCTTGGGGGTGCTCTCCCTGGACCTCTTACCTGTCACTCTGATGAAGCAAGCTGTCGTGCTGGGTGATGCCCTATGAAAAGGCCTACAAGGCAAGAAACAGAACTGATGCCTCAGTCCAGTCACCCCCTGAGGAACTGACTCCTGTCACCAATCGTGTGTGTGAGATGGGAAGTGGGTTCCTCCTTGTCAAGCCTTGAGATGATTGCAGGTTTTAAAACATGGGACCCTGAGCCAGGGGTCCCGCTAAGCCACTCCAGGCTTTCTGGCCCACAAAGCTGAGATAATAAATGTGTGCTGTTTTAAGCTACACTGTTTTGAGGTAATCGGTTAAGCAGCAGTAGATAACTAATACACTCACCCAGCAGGGTGGTTATGAGGATGAAATGAGGCAATATAAGAAGCATTTACTAAAACACCTGACAGTTTCCTCTGTCCCTGCAGGTCCCCTCCACACTACAGTAGGCACTGCACAATACTTCCCTTACCCTGTCTAGTTCCACTGCCACCATCACAGCCCAGCCCTCCATGTCTAGATTCCTGCCTCAGCTCTACAACTACTTTCCTTGCTTCCCTTAGTCCAACTGGGTTACTTCTTTAAAAATAAATAGCTCCCTATTCCTTAAAGGATAAACACCAAATTGACACTCAAAGCCCTCCACACTGCCCCCATCCTCTACTTCCAAGTTCATTTTCCATTTCACTCTCAACCTCACAACTACTCTAAGATTAATCTATCCACTAATCCCTGTTATATTTGGTATATTCTCACCCTACTAACCTCCCTTGTGAAATTTTACCCTTTCAATACTCATTCCCTCTTTTCTCCTGAATTCCAAACCACCAGTCTCTCTACATCACTTTAAGTACTACTCAAGACTTAACCTCCTCCACTAACTGTTTCCAAATCTCACCACCCCACAATGATCTATTTCCTTCCCTAAATTAGTAATATTCATTCACTTGGTATTTAAAATCATCTAGATATTAAAAAGAAAGTAGAAGTAACTTCAGAAAGCATCTAGTCTAAGGATTCATTTTACATGTTAAGAAACTGAAGTCCAGAGATGAATGTGACTCAACTGAATAGTAACAGCACGAGGGCTAGAATTTAAGCCTCAAAACTTTCAGGTCATTCAATTCTAAAAATATTTACCAAGTACCCATATGTACAGAAGCCACTATAAAACTTCAGCAGGTTCCACCAATACGTCACTCATTTACCTAACAAAAAAGTATTAAGTACTATCTAGCAGATATTCTGATTAGAATAAAGACTTTGCCCATAAGGAATTCAGGGTAATGAAAAAAGCCAAACAGGTAAAGGAACAAGTACAAAGTAGCTCGATATGGTCGGTGATAGCAGAATCTAGGGAAAGTTAAGAAGTCTCTTTGCATCTTTGGTCCTTCCAATCAATCTCTCATCTACTCACTCATTCACTCACTCATTTGCTGGAGGAGAGAAGGAGAGAGAAAAAAATTTTTTTACTTTTCTAAGGCTAGCCAAGCAGAAGCAAAGATTCTCTTGAAGCAACTCTTAAACAATAAAACTCCTAGAATGTCAATGTTATTTTAAAAAAATACCATTTTTCTAATATGCTATTAGATCTGCAAAATTCTGCACCTTTCCAAAAATCTGGTAACATATATACATTGCCCCTTTTGAAGAGTCTCTTTGGGAGTGAGAAAGACCCTGAGTATTAAACACTCAGTTTGCAATTTATTTGCCGTAGCTTAGACTCTATCAACTTCAAGAGAGTAATACCTACCCTATATGGTATTTGCAAGAATAAAAACATAAATTGCCTGAATAAATGCTACTATCTTTCAATACAAAATATTCTATATAGACAATATAAAAATTATGTTTGACAACTAAAATACATTAAATGTACTGGAGTGGACATTGTATTACTGCTGAAATTAACTCCCCAAAACAAGACTTTCTTTGAAATTTTTCTAGAACAGTAAACACTGTGTAAGTCCTATTCTTTTCAGGCAACAATGTTCTAAGAAATTTACGTATTATCACTTGCTAAGTGGAGAAAAAATTAAAACCCTGCACTTAAGTATTTAGAATACAAATAGAACATGGGAGAACAGTTCTTTGTGGAAAGCAAGCAAATACATTCTTGTGGATTTAGTTATCCTAGAGACAAATGCCAAGGGCATAGTTCAACTTAGGAAGGGAAGCTTAGTGCTCAGAACAAAATGGGATCAATGAGGAAAAACTGTAAGCAGGAAATTCTTTACAAAGTAGTACATTCTTTTTATGCTATTTTAATAGGTTTTAAAATATGTAATTATTTGACAGCCTTCTAAGTTATAATTATTTCGCTGCTCATAGGTCTAGAAACCCAAACATACACATAATAACTTATTATGTATATACTCCCCATAATACGTTTAATCTACTGTTCCTCACTAGCAATTCATAGTTCGATAAGCTGTGAAAAACTGCAATGAACAGTGTGCTTTAAAGTAGCATTTCCATCCATCTATGCACACGCATCTGCAATGCACTGCCACCGCTGATTTGTGTATCTGATTTTCACTGAATTTGTGCATTTAGTACACCTGAAAAGAAGTAATTAAGGAAGTTTAATCTATTAAAAATATACATATTGTCTCCAGACTCTGTGGTCACCTGAATTTTATTTTTTATAAGATTCGCCCACTCTAAGTTATAAAACATTTTTACCATTTATATTACATGCAAAAAAAGGAATAACAGAGAAAACGACAACTAGATTTCTTTTGCTTTCAAATAATTACACATCAAAACATTTCACAAAAATGAAGGGATTTTCAATCTACATATAAGAGACTCTCTAAATGATATCGAGGATATATTAAAAGTTTTGTTTTAAAATAGATTTAACAGGTCTTAAATTTCAGTAAATCAGGCACTCTGGAGCACAAAGCAAAGGAATAACAATTATGTGGTAACTGCTTAATATTCCAAGGGGATAAGGATCTTCGTAAAATGGAAAGAAACTGAATTGGTCTTTCTACAGTGTCAAATCCTAAGACCTATTCTCCTTTGTAGACCACTATATTATTGTCAGTTTCATACACTTTTACTTTATAAAGCACTCCCACAGGAATTACTTTCTGCAGGTTCTCCCAGATACACACAGCTACATTTTCAGTTGTGCTGTAGAAACAAAAGGAAAGAAACAAGTTCAAAATGCAAATAATAAACACAACTTCACATTTAATATTTAGAATGTAAATTCTAGTTCTGAAAGATACCATTAAACTAAAACTTCAGAAATCACACAGCAACGAGATAAAGCGTTCCAATCAATTGTTCTTTTGATATCTCTATGAGGCAAGACAGTAACGCCTACCTTACGACATCTGCAAAGTACGGCACATCCAAATCCAGATTCTTATGATCAAGAGGCTTCATGATTGCCTCCTAGAGAGAAAACAAAGCAAAAAACAATTGATTCCACTTGTGACTCAAATTCCAAATTTTTCCAACTATGCCTCTAATTTTTACCCTATCATTTAGCTACCAATTCAATATTGGTAAGTACAGGCTAGACCTGGTGGCTCATGCCTATAATCTTAGCACTCAGGCCACAAGCATTTACAGAACAACACTGGAGAACTTTTGCCCATCTAACATAAAGGGAAGTCATGTGCACTACTTCTCTTCTTTACAATCCTTTTCCTCATAAAGCTTAACGTTATGTGTTTAACACACACTTGATTCAACTATTAAAATCAGCAGTAGCGGGCGGCACCTGTGGCTCACTGAGTAGGGCACTGGCCCCATATATGGAGGATCACAGGTTCAAACCTGGCTCCAGCCAAACTGCAACAACAACAACAACAACAAAAACAGGTGGGTGCTGTGGCGGGTGCCTACAGTCCCAGCTATTTGGGAGACTGAGGCAAGTGAATCGCCTAAGCCCAAGAGCTGAAGGTTGCTATGAGCTGTGATGCCAGGGCACTCTACCAAGGGCAACAAAGTGACATAAAAAAAAAAAAAAATCAACAGAAGCTATTATTGCGCTCCAACCTAGTAAGTTGATTTAAAAAAAAGTTGTCAACGTATAGAACTAAATAGTTTTGTGCCTAGATGCATGGGGAGTTTCTCTGGCACCAAGAGGCATTTCCAACAAATGAATCATTCTGTCATCAAGAGCCAAATTCATGGGACATGTGGCCCTGGCAACCCCAGGAAGGCAAGGATAAGTCACTGGGTGTGTTTGTGTGTGTGTGTGGGGGGGGGTGCTTCAACTTTCCAGGAAGCCCAAGGAAGGGCTAGCCCAGGTGCCATCTCAAGGCTGGGAGGCTCCTGCCAAGATAATGATGTCTGCCTTCACATAGGGTGAAGAAATACTTTAGGCTGCGCCACCAACATGCACTGTACTCATGGGCCATGTTAGACCTGGAACCAAACGGACACCACTCCCCAGGGGGTGTTGGGCAGAGTCCCCCAGGAGCTAACAGAAGTGGGGGTCCCCTTATAGGAGGCCTGCAGATGCAAGGTTCAGAATTTTACAATGATGCAGTCCTGAATTCTTTAATGAACATCTTGTTTCGTGTTATCTCTACCATGAACTGCCCCAGTGAGTTTATAATACAGCCAGGTTGTAGGGATAATTATTACCTGACCTTAAATATAGGCTCGCTAACTGCTTGAGAGATCTACAGAGTCACGAGAATGGATGGCATGTTAGTTGTGTATGTGCAGGTCAGAAAATTGGCCTCCAAGAGAGAATGTATATGTGAGGTATGGCAATAAAGATTCTCTAGATCCCCAAGGTCTCTTGATGCTAGAGGCAAAGGTATTGCTGAAGCTCAGTGGTTTTGGAAAAACAAGGTAAAGACCTTCTGTCTGATCTTCTCCATGTCCTCCCATCAGTGCTGATGTCTGATGAGCAGCTTTTGTCTACTTCTTCCTGTTTTATAATAGATACAACCCAAGGTTTGCTCTAGAGGACGCCTCCCTGAGCTCCTCAGTCCCCCAACACAGACTCTGAGTCAAGACTTTCCTTTCCTCGTGCAAAAACCCCTTCACAGGTGACTAAGACAAGACAGTGTTAAAATCCATGATCAAAGTACAATGACCATTTAGAGAAGGAACAGAAAGCTTCAAAGAGAAAGCTGTGTCTTGAAAGAAGGGGAAAATTTGTTAAATGAAGGAAATCAAGATATTCCAACAGAGAATACAAAGTAAGCACACTTCATTTCTTCCCATCACTATAATACAACTGTGACTGTTTTCTATTAAGTTGTTTAAACACCTTCAAAAGGCCATGAGAATAGTCCCTCCAACTACTCCCCTCTCCCACACCCAACTGTAATCACAAGTCATAGAACCTCAGGAGATCACTGGTTCAGGAGGTAGAAAAAGAAGGCTACTAAATATTATAATTATGGGACAGCACACGATAAGCACCAAGCCATTACCTCCATATATTTTTTGAGGTCGGTCAAATTCATAACCATTCCTGTAACAGGATCAATCTAAAGAATAAACAAAGGTGAATTATTACTCTAATAGTTTCTCCATATTTAAACCGCTGGCAACTCAGTAAAAGAAGTTCAATGTACAGAGATAGTGCCCACATTTGCTTCATCCCAGAGACAATCACTGATCTTAGCACAAAGCACTGTGTGCTCCAAGCACCCTTCTCATTGTACAGCTCTTTTACCTGTCCACATAAAGCACATGGAAGACAACACTTGGGGAGAAGAGAAGCCTGGAATAGTTGCAGCTTACCACATGCACAAAGGCCAACAGACAAGTAATAATGATTAGAGCAGACATTTTCAACACAGAATCCACCAGTGGCTGAAAGGGGGCCCAGCAATTGGCACAAACCACACAAATACTTTCCACACATACCTCTCCATGTACTGTCACCACAACTATGGAAAAGAAAACAAAACACAAAAAAAAACAGCATGACATTCAACAGATTAACATCCAAGGACAAGTTAGCAACATAAATCATTAGATCCCTAACTCCTAAAGCTATATGCATCTTTTTCCCAAAATATTGCTTCTTTATGTTAAGATCTTTATCAATACCAAAGCAAGACTCAACCAAGACAAAGGAGCCTATTAGAAATTTTGAATAAGCAGAAAAACTTAGCCAAGCCCAAAACAGGTATAAATCCTGCTTATGATCTCGATGTACTGGGAGGACAGAGAAGCTACTCAGTCTCTTCCTGTAAAAGCAGAAAATGCACATGCAGGTGTCCAGCCACACACCAAACTGGCCCATACTGGGCAGCACTGTTCTGAATAAGCAAAACTACCACTGGGCCTTAAACTCTTATCTCTTTACTTACACAAATGTAGTAAAGCTTTGCAAATTAACAAATGCTTATATGAAACATCGGAAAAATCTTGATGATCAGTGCTTTACAAATAACTTTTACGTACTGATAAATTTCTTAGCTCTATACAAATACCATTAGGTATTACACAGTAAGTGAGTACACTGAGATAGAGATATCATAGATCAAGAAAGAGGCAGTAACTAAATCAGCAATCCTCATCATCTGACACCTTGTCTGGTTTTTTTAATGACAGCCACATACTGTTACAGTCTATAGCTCATGCAACTGCATTCTGAGGATCTCACCTTTGTAATTGTGTCCATGGCCGTTCGGATTGCTGCATTTCCCAAATAATTTCAAGTTTTCATCATCATCCAGATGTTTACTGATTAAAAAGAAAGCAATCAGCATGACACAAGTATCACATTCAAATCCCTTTTTGTGTGCCCTACATTTATTTTCTGCTCTGGTCTTTGAAAAGTTTCACAATTTAGTATCACTTTAACTTACCAAAGGGAGAGTCATAAATCACTCTGACTTCATTACTCAGCTACATATCAGAAACCAGAGATTGTTCCCCAATTAGATTACTGTACCATACGAATCAGCACATACAAACCTTACAGTCAACAAGATTCCAGCAAAGTACTCTGCTAAGTAGTCTTCCATTTTTCGATTCAACACTTACTGAGTACCTACAAGGTATCAGGCAAGTGCTGAAAGAAGCAAGAGCATACAATCATAAACACAACATGTTTGTCCTTGAGTCTCATTTCTCTCAAAAGCTAACCTATTCATCCAGAAAAAAATATTTTTTTATCTCATTTCTCCTAAAAATAATTATACTACCTGCTAAACATTCCCTTTAACAATCTTACATTATTATACCTCAACTGCTACCGAATGACAACTTTACTGATCCACTGAGGGGTATTCAAATAAAGTGAAATTTTAAAATTCTAACACTTAGCTGTTGTTCCAGACGGAAAACAATTTACTTAATGAATTTTTATACCTATTCCCACCCAAAATCTTTACATCTTCTAGGAGGCCTTGTCACTCTCATACTCATATGTTTGAGCATCGCCTTTCTTTTTCTTTTCTTTTTTTTTTTTAATAGAGTCCAGCTCTATTACCTGGGCTAGAGCATCATGGCCTCAGCCTAGCTCACAGCAGGCAACCTCAAACTCATAGGCTCAAGTGATCCCCTGCCTTAACCTCCCAAGTAGCTGGGACTATAGGTTCATGTCACCACACTTCCCTTATTTTTCTATTTTTAGTAGAGACAGGCTGGTCTTGAACTCCCCAGCTCAAGGGAACAACCCACTCCGGCCTCCCAGAGTGCTAGTACTGCAGATCTGAACCACTACACTTGCCCTCAATCCCTTTCTTTCTGAGATCTTTACTATACCCCCACTTTCTTCTACTTATCCATTTCTTGCATTTGGAGCGCTAAAGTCTCTAGCACAAGCTCTTTCACTTTATTCTCCACAAATTTGGCTACACTGTAAATGCCAGACCTAATTCCAGCTACATCCATGCTACCTACCACGAGGCCTGATAAGAAACAAACCGTTGTCCAATGAATGAATCCTGTTAGAAATGATTATTACCATTTCACAGGAGAGAAAATGGAGACTTAACAAAAGAACCTGCTAGTCAATGGTAAAACTCTCCTCAAAATCCACTCTCGGGGCATTCGAGCACGCGGGCTCCAAACCCCAACTCTGCTGCTTGCTTAGGAAACTTAACATCTAGGCTCATTTTATCTTTGGTAAAAGGGGGATAAAACTTGCCTTCTTATAATTATATTAGATACAGTTCCTAAGGCTCCCATAATATAACATTAACTGACATTTACTGAGTGTTTATGACCATGTAATCTTGGTAAGTTTAACTCTGTTGATCTCCACAGCAACGCTTGCAGGGGTGGGGAATGTGCAGCCTTGGGGCCACCTATGGCCTTTGAACCATGAGTGCGGCCTTTTGACCGAATCCACATTTTTCTGAAAGAATCCTTTTAACAAGGGGATTTGTTCTGTGAGGTTGGGAGTCGGGTGAGGGGCCGCAGGTGCTTCCGGTCACCGAGCGGGTGTGGGCTCCGGCCCCAGGGTCGCCGCCCTGCGAGTCTGCGACGCGAACCTCCACCTGCCACCGGCCCCCTCCACGGCTCCGCCAACTCCGGCGGCCACAGGGGTGCTCGCCCGCCCCCCGCGAAGCCCCGACTCTGGGAAGCGCCTACCTCAGGCCCCGCCCCGCCCCCGGCCCCAGAATGTTCCTGGGCAGACTGGCGCCCGCTTCCCCCTTGACACGTGGGACTCACCCTACCTGTACAGCCGGTGGCTCGCGCTGAAGGTGGTGCAGCGGGACACTCGCGCCCAGCGGCGCCCGCCCCGCCCCGCCGCGCTCATCCTCTTCTGCTTACCGCCCGCGCGCTTCCGCCGGCGCGCCCTCCCCCGCGGCTGCGCAGTGCGGCCCCGCCGGCCCACCCGGAAGCCGTCCTGAGGGTGCGCTGCGGCCAATCCCCCGGCCCATCCCAACCCCGGCAGGCGTCCCTGACCATCTGAGTCTCCACTGAGAGAGGGTTCTCGATAGCTGAGCTCGCCTTGCAGCGGTCAATGTGGCTGGCCACTTAAGTGTCCTAGATTTTATGTCTGCTTCGCCCTAGGTTATGCCACGAGTTTACGCCAGTCTGGGCACACTCTGGGTCTTGGAGTGACCTCTTTGAGCCTCCCCTCCCACTCCCGTGAAATAAAGCCCTGGGTTAGTCACAACACAAAGCTCCAGTGGCTGGTTATTCTATCAGATGAGACCTAGTATCACAGTCTACTTAAAATATTATGGGAGCAGGAAATTGGAGAGTACAGTTAGGACCATGTGGCTTTCAAAGATGAATCTTTGCACTGTTGTGTAATGATTTTTACTAAGAGAAATTCCAAAGCCATTCTTATCCTAAAGCGGGCATAAGGCACTCTATGACTGAGGGTTGATATAGTGTGAACGCATGCACTCCTGAACACGGAATTCCCCAGCCAGTGTAGACACCTTGGGAATGAAAAGATCTTGTTCCCTCCATCTAATCACAAAGGGTGTCTACATGGAAGTAGGAGAAAAAGTCTGGCCTTTTTGACCTTCACACAAGATAGTTGAAAGAAAAGGCCTTGCAGCAAACAATGAGTTTCGGAAACTTTGTAACTCAGTTAAGTATGATTAGAGTTTCTTATAAAATATAGTAATAAAGTAGAATAATGGGTTACAGAAAATAACAGGTTGCAGAATAAATAGTTACAGGTTACAGAACAGTGACCACAATAGGGTTGCCATACAATACTTGAAAATAGCAGGTAGCAATCGTTGAGAGAGGTAAAGGAAAATGGGCACATATGGCAGTTAAGGTAACTTGGAATCAATAAATAGATAAGATTACTCAAGTATTTTGGGAAACCAGTGAAAAATCTTTGTAGAGAATTATAGGGAATGTCAAGAGGAGATATTTAAACTGGTGTATTGTCTGTGAGTCAGTTGGGAGGGGGACCCTTTCCCAACCTGGGAAAGTCTATGCTTCATTTCATATAAATTGTGCTTTTTTTCCTTCTCTATTGGTGTCCTGGCTGCTTTATTTCCACTCCTTTTAACCTTACTTTCATTTTAACTCGGCCAAACTTGCTAGTTCTGCTGAGTAACTGGACCAGATCAACTGGACATCTTAAGGGTCTCAGAGACACCTGACAAGTCCAGTCCAAACTATATACATTTTCCAATACCATGTCACATCTTGGCTCCATTCATTCTTTCATTAAATATTTATTGGGCATCTATTATGTGGCTGACATTGTTCAGGCACCAGGATGGTTAGTTTACGTTGTAGACAAGAAAATCCAAACGATGAAAAGCAGGACAAGTCAGTGATTAACAACGGACTAGTAGGTTTTCCACATATTTACAACAAGAAAATGAAAGGATGGGGGGAGTAACAATATAAGCTGGAATGATGATTTCTCTCAACTAATTAAATCTGAAGCAACTGTATTTTCAAATAGTTACATGCTGTAATAAATAGTTACACACACAAATAACTACATACATTGGACATCTTAAGGGCATCTTAAGGACATCATAATTGCATTATGTAGCAAACATTCTTCACACATTTTCAAATAGTTGTCTCATCTCCCCCATTAGATTATAAAGAAAAGACTTCAAAGAATTATAAACAGATTTTTGAAACAGAGACTATCTAGTTCAATATTCTCACTTTAGAGGTAAGAAAATACAGACCTAGATAAATGAATTGCTATTGCAAAATCACTCAGATTAGAAACAACAATTCCCCAGGATTGACTATCTTAGAGATAAATACTCTCTAATAGTTAATGGTTATACAGTTTATTCATTCCAAAAACAGTATAAAGAACCAATACAATAAATGAATAGAAGGAATTTCTCAGAAATTATTTTCATTATTTGTTTGCTTCAATAAAATATTTCATTGCATTTGCAGAGTTCTTGCTCTAACTTATTTTGTGAAAGCTGGTTCTATACAAGAGTACTTAACTGAATTCACCCTCAGTGGTTCTGTTACAAATTGGACTGTGTCCCCTTAAAATTCATATGTTGAAGTATAACCCCTGGTACCTCAGCATGTAACTATTTGAAAATAGAGTTGCTGTAGATTTAATTAGTTGAGATGAGGTCATCAGTGTGGGTGCTAATCCACCATGTAGTGTCCTGGTAAAAAGGAGAAACATGGGCACAGATACAGACTTGTCAAGAAGGGTAGTACTATTACTATATGGAGACAATCTCCATAGACATTTCCAAGTCCAGGAGAGAGCCCTGGAACAGATCCTTCTATGGAATTCCTCAGAAGGAACAAACCAACCTTGATTTCAGACTTCCACCCTTCAGAAGTATGAGACAATACATTTCTGCCATTTAAGCCCCCAGTTTGTGGTACTTTATTACAGCAGACCTAGCAGATTAATACATTAATTAACCAATAAGCAAACAAAATTCCTCTTAATTTAGCTTTTAGTGTTTGAGATCAATAGCCATGTAGGTGTAGTTCCCACTTCACTCATGTAATATTTACTGACTTTGTTCTTCCTTTTTTGTCTCGGAAACCAACTTCTTTTTTCTTTTCTATTTTTTCCTTTGTTACTGAAATCTATGAGTCGCAGAAGGCTAACTTCTATTAAGAGATCTCTCAAGGGGCTCAAATGGATACATATTGGCAAGGGAGCCCCCAATTCCAACGCCTTCCAGTCTTTATCATACATTTCGTAAAAAAATGTTTATCAACAACCAAATGCCAGGCTCAAGAATGAAAAATACACACATGGCTCCTGTCCTCATAAAGTTCAGTGTCATGGGGAAGCCAGGTTCAGAAATAACATCATAATAAGCTAAAAAAACAAATGTCTCAGGAAAAAACAAAGAAGGCTTCAAAGATGACATGACTTTTGAGCTAAATTTTAAGGGGAATTTCTTTTTTATTTTTTTGAGACGGAGCCTCAAGCTATCCCCCTGGGTAGAGTGCTATGGCATCACGCTCACAGCAACCTCCAACTCCTGGGCTCAAGCGAGTCTCCTGCCTCAGCCTCCCAAGTAGCTGGGACTACAGGCGCCCGCCACAACGCCCAGCTATTTTTTGGTTGCAGCCATCATTGTTGTTTGGTGGGCCCGGGCTGGGGATTCGAACCTGCCACCTTAGGTGTATGTGGCTGGCGCCTTAGCCACTTGAGCCACAGGCGCCGAGCCTTAAGGGGAATTTCAAGAAGAAAAGATAGTGTGAGCCAAGGAAATGTGGAAAGGTGCAGCTTGTATATTGACAAGCTGGGCTACTATGGGGAGACAGTTGAGAGACAGGACTAGAGATATTGAGTGGGGACCAAATTATGAGAGGGCCTTGAACACCATGTTAAGTAAAAAGGAAGGAGTTTCCACCCCATCCATCCTATCTCCCTCCCAGAGAGGGAGAGAATCTTCATCTTCTTAACTTGTATTTCTAGGGACTGTTTGGGCCTTGTTTACTCAAAGGCAGGCTCACAATGTGTTAAGAGACCCCAGTGGCTTACTCTCTGATGCTACGCTGGGGGGAGGAACTGAGCCAAAATTTGCCCCCCTTTCAGCCCCATCCCAATGTGGCCTGGACCTCTTATTCATATTCTATTCTGCTTCTTGCCTCCCTGAAGTAAGCTGCCCCAGGTGCTGCCCACCTGCCTCTCCCTTTTCCTCTAGGTGTGCACTGCATACTCCTTCTCCTTGAGTCTCTGGACGTGGCTAGTGGTAATTTTGGGCTTAGGGAGAGGAAGAGGTCCAGCCTGTCTTTAAGCAATGGTCATATGCTCAATCAATTTCACCAGAACTTTCTACATTACCAGGCATATGTGCCTAGATTGTAAAATGCCATTGACCATTCTTCATCTTTCTCTTCAAGATACTTACAGATAGCAGGGCTAAAGCAGAATTCATGTATCCTTGGGTGAAAAATCTTATGTTTATGCACATATTACTAACTCTTGGATGTCTGAACTTTACTCCCTGTGTATTAAGATAAAGATTTATAGACAGAGGAAAGACATACAGATCTGTGTGCTTTCCAGAGGTCAACCATCCACCAGTCTCTCCTTCCCCCTTCAGATCAAAATAAGATAGATCAAATCTCTACATGTAATCTAAGGAAGTACAATGAATACCTTTTCAGGGACTCTGTGAGACATAGGGGGACTTACATTCTCATGGTCACTTCAGGCTCTGTATTCCTGTACCTACTATATTAATTCTACTTAGGCATCTTCTTGCCATTCTAAACCTGTTGCTCTGGTTTGCATCTCACAAACCCAGGCCCCACTGCTTTATTGCCACAGTGCAAGCCCCCACGCGTGGCACTTGTGTGGGTGGAGCACATCACTTAACAAGAAAGGGTTTTTGACATTTGAAATAATTCTTAAGGAAAATTAGAGCAGAAACTGAATCTTGTTGGGCCAGGACTGTGCAGAAAGCCTAATCCTGAGTTCTTGGGTACCCCAAATTTCATGTCTGGGGCCCTTCTTCAGCAACAATTCCCATGCAGAGAAAGCATGGGAGTAGAGTTAGGCTGAGGGAGGGAGTGTAATTGAAGGAAGAGTGGACAAGGGATTTTGAGGGTGTTGGTAAGAGTATGGTTTAAGTGACAAACCTTGGCTGCTTTAGGGCTCTTGGTCAAAACTGGCAGGGTTTAGAAAAGTAAAGATGGGCGGTGCCTATGGCTCAAGGAGTAGGGCACCAGCACCACATCCCAGAGGTGGCAGGTTCAAACCTAGCCCTGGCCAAAAACTGAAAAAAAAAAAAAAAGAAAAGAAAGAAAGACAGAAAGGTAGAGATTATGTGGTTTCTAGTGCCACCTGTTGCCCATGAAATGAAGAACTAGTAGCTCTTCATCCATCGCTGGAGGATTATACTCCTGGAGAAATGCCTGACTGTAGTGATGTCCCTCAAAACTATTACCTCCAAGGGCAGGCTGGGCATGGGTAGGGAGGGGTAATAGGTGGTCCGTAGGAGGGTTGTGCAGCTACAGTAGCATCTGCAGTGGACATCAGAGGAAAATGCCAGTTTAGAAGAAGCCTCCAAACATGATGTAACTGGCTTCCTGTCCTCTGAATACTTAGGATCAACAAACAGAAATAGATAGTCTGTGAAGGAAAGAACAAGGTGCTCTTCTGAGTTATATTCGAAGTCTACTACCTATGATCATTTCTTCTCCCACGACCTCTGTCACCCCCCTTTCTGATAGTAGTAATGACCCAGGTTTAGTTCTTCTTTCATGTATTCTTATTGTTACCCAAAGGAAGATACATCCAATACAGTAAATTTAAAACTGAGTTCAAAAGGTTGTCTTTTGAACACTTTCTTAATGATTTCGAGGAAAACTCCTAAGAAAAAATAAAACCATAATTATCTCATGAATTCTGTTTAATAGACATTTAAAAACCAAATGTCTATGGTTTGGGAGGCAGGGTACCCTTTTCACTCTCTGTATTGAGCTAAGTAGTATTAAACATCATTTCCAGGCTTTGTGGTTGTCTTATCATGTGGGTACAAAGGTGCCATGGAAACCATAAGGCATTTGTACAGGTACTTCTGCTCGGCCCAGTTCTTCAAAGTTCTTGGCATCCAACACAAGGAGGAAATTGCTTTCATTCTAGAACAGGAAAGACAACATCGAAAATTCCTTCTTTTTAAAATCAAAACACTATCTCCTCCACTGGCTGTACAAATCCAAATGGTGAGACCATGTCTTATACATCTTCATATCTACCCCCAGTACCTAGCACAGGGCCTTGCCTGTTCACTCACTAAATGTTTCCTCAATCATTGAACCGAACTGAAAAGGAAATCATGGCTAAGAAGTTCATACCTACAGCAAAGAAATTAAGTTGTTTCTATCAATCACCTTCATAGGCTTTCTTTGAATTTAATGATCTTTTTTGCTTGCTCCTTTCCAATTGACAAAGAGACATAGAAACTCTTTCTTCCAAATTAGAAATGTCTTTATTTTGTGTAACTCTGGAGCTGTTCAAAGGGCATCACTGCAAGACAGACGGAGATTTACCCTAACTACAGGAGTGGCAAGCACATGACATAAGGATGAAGTCCTCCTACTTCCATGGCAGAAATCACAAAGAGATCCAGCACTTTACCACTAAACCCTTAAAAGGCCTCAGAATCCTACACTCCAGGAAGCCACTAATAATTGATCAAAGGTGGCATTCAAAGTGAACCTGTTTGCCATCAGATTGCCCCAGGCAAGAAGTCTGGTAGTAAATAGCATTATTAAGACACTAGGCCAGGGATTATGACATTAGACTTTGAGGTCATTTCATTGAAATTGGCAACACCAATGGTGTTATGAATATTAGACTAAAAGTCAGAAGACTTAGATTTAAATACTGACTTGTGCCTGTAATCTTAGCACTTTGGAAGGCAAAGGTGAGAGGATCACTTGAGGCTAGGAGTTCTAGACCAACCTGGGGGAACACAGTGAGACCCTATCTCTACAAAATTTTTCAAAATTAGCTAGGTGTGGTAGTACACGCCTGAAGTCCTAGTTTCTCAGGAGGCTGAAGCAGGAGGATTGCTTAAGCCTGGATATTGGAGGTTACAGTGAGCTAAGACCATGCTACTGTACTCTATCAAGGACAAGAGAGTGAGACTCTATCTCAAAAAAGAAAATAAATTACTTGATCATTATGAGATCTCATGCAAGTCTCTTTCAACTTCTTTATGTTACAAATTTCACATGTGTAAAATGGTATCCCTTGAAGTTGTTTTGATGACTACGTGAGATATTATAGATGAAAATAACGTGCAACTTATCAAGTTCCTATTCAAATGTAAATTATTATTATGTTCTTACAAATAGAACTTTAAAACAATAACAAAGTATGAACTATGATAAAGAGTATGTAAACACTAAAAAGGGGAAGAGAAGGGAGAAGATGCTATATTGGAACCAAAGTAAACTATGGACAGCATCAATATGCATCCTCAATTTATCAGATGCCTCAGCGAGCTTTTCCTTATGACCAGTGACAGGGAAACATGTTTACCTGGTTGGGTGTGATCACCACTGAAAGAATAACCCCACTATCTTCTTCAGTGGCTCCTGGTACTGGAACAAAAACGGGTTCTGAGGGATAATAGTTCTCTTTTCTCCAAACCTGCAAGTTCCCAAAAAGTATTTGATAAAAGGTCAGTTGTGAGCCAGAAAATTTCCATAACTTTTGTCACCCCAAGCATGAATTTGGCTATCAATATGATATTCCAAAAGTAAAAGAATCAGGCTTGCTGAGTGGAATACAGGAAAGAAAGAGGGAGATTTTGCAGCCCCACATCACATCACCATTGAACATAATTTGTGTAATTATAATTTCCCATCAACCAGAAAAATGGGTGTCTGAACAAACTTAACTCCGTGATTTCTCCCAAAATAACATCAAGATCAAGCACATACTGGGGGCTTGGGGTCCATCTAGATTCCCTACAGGGAACATAACCCTAACTTAGATGATTTCATGGTTTTTAAACTCAATAAAAAAAACTGGCTGAGCTGCCTAAATATTAAAGAATTTGAGGGGTAGAGCAAGATGACAGACTAGGGATATCTCAGCAACCACTTACAGGTGAGATCACAGAGAGAAGACTCCAGCCACCTCTGGCTAGAGTGTCCTGCCCAGAAACATCATTCAGGGACACAGTGAGACAGCAGGTGACTCCAGGAGCCAAGGGGGAGGTCAGCAACAGTAGAAGACCAGCATAGAAAGTGAGTGCCTGGGTGTGTGCAAAGGCCAGCTGGCCCTCTGGCAGAGGGCTAGAGTCAGGGAAGCCCTGTCCTGTATTTTTTTTGGGGACTTGAGTGCTTGCTGGAGCTGCCTTAAGAGGGCTCAAGTGAGTAAACTTAAACAGCACTTGGCTCCCAGGATTAAGCCACCAGGCAGGGTAGAACATTGGTTCAGCTGCTACCAGGGCCATTGTGGGAGCAAAGAGTCCCAGTACGTGGCTGGCTCTGGTGTGGGTGCCTTATGAGCTCAGGCAGTCAACCTTGGGGTTACTTGGGAGGCTCCTGCACCCTCAGGAAAGCCCCTTTGTGACCAAGGGATACTGTTTAGAAGGTCAAGTTGTGTCTCCTGGGATGTCTGGCAAGGGCTTTAGGCTTCCAGCCATGTGGGGACTGAGCACTAGCCAAGTGACCAACCCCTGATTTAGGGCAAATAAATCAGAAGATGGGACCAGGTCTCCTCACAACTGGATAGTGGCTTCCAGCACCCATCTTATATGGTAAATCAGCATGTGTGTTTCACATCTCCTAACTGCTAGAGCACCACCTGGTGCCTAGGCAATGTATTGCACTATATATATTTTTCTTCTTTTTTTCCTATCTTCTGGGAGTATCCCCCAGGCAATATATTGCAATATATTTTTTAATTATTTTTATTTTTTTCTTGTTTTTTTCTTTTGGTGTATTTTTATGTTTTCATTTTTATTTTCTTTAACATCAATGGTTCCATTTTTGCTACAGTTTTTATGCCCCTTTTAATTTCTTTTCTATTTATCTCCTTTTTCTTTTTGTAGAGACTTGTCTACTTTTCTCATCTTTCCTTCATACATTTCTCAAACAACAATTAAGATATCCCTCTTTTTTACACTTTATATAATTTTGTTTTTACCTTTATTTGTTATTATTTTTTCCTTTTCTTTTTTGTTTCCTTTTTAAATCTATTTTGTTCTATTTCTTTCTGTTTTCTATTTATGGGACAGAGCCTTGCTTTGAGGCCTGGGCTAGGGTGCTACACATTAGGCTGACTAAAGGAGGATTTGAGCCCATGATCTAGGGCATCCTTCTGGCTTTACTCTTTGAAAGACTGTATTAGTAGGTCCTCACCATGACACATTCTGATTTCTCCTATATTTGGCAGAGGTGGGGTCTTGTTTTGCTCAGGATGGAAAGGAACTCCTGACTTTGAGAGACCCCTTCAGTCAGCCCCACAGATTCCTTGAATTACAGATGTGGATCAAAGTGCCCTACAAAATACCATTATTATTCCAGTTGTTCTCTTTCCATCCTTCTCTCCATTTTTAAGTTTTTCCTTTCACCTCTGTTTTTTTCTTTTTTCCTTTCTTCTTTCCCTTCCTATTCCTTAATCTTTTCTTCCTTTAGGCCCTATACCAAGAGGCCACTCCAACACATAAGTACAGAGACAAGGAAAAAAAATTTTTTTGAGACAAGGAAATTTAAAGAGAAGAAGGAAGTAAGAGGGAAAACTAGGGTAAAGAAGTGAACAAGAAAAAAACACACACACACGAGGAGCAACCAACAAAAAAGTTCTGGCAACATGAAAAACCAGAATAGATCAACCCCTCCAAGGGATCATGACGTAGCTACCCAACAGGATCCCACCTATAAAAAATTATGGAATTGACAGAAAAGGAATTTAAAATATGGATATAAAAAATAATGAAGGGAGGGCTAGCACCTGTGGCTCAGTGAGCAGGGCTCAAACCCAGCCCTGGCCAAACTGCAACAACCAAAAAAAAAAAAAAAACAGCCGGGCATTGTGGTGGGCACCTGTAGTCCCAGCTACTTGGGAGGCTGAGGCAAGAGAATTGCCTAAGCCCAGGAGCTGGAGGTTGTTATGAGCAGTGTGACACTATGGCACTCTACCAAGGTTGATAAAGTAAGACTCCATCTCTACCAAAAAAAATGAAGGGAATTGAAGGGAAAGTGGAAAATCACCAAAACAAAATCCAAAAATTGACCCAAGAAATAAACGAAAGCCATGATGAAATTAGAAAAGATATTTTAGAGCTTAATGAATTCAAGGAGTCAGTCAGGGAACTTAAAAGATGCAGTAAAAACCATCAATAACAGGTAAGACCAGGGAGAAGAAAGAATCTCAGAGCTAGAGAATAAGGCTCTTGAGCTAACTCAGGCATTTAAAGAGGCAGAAGAGAGAAAAAGCAGTGATCACTTAGCCATTTATGGAAATGCATGAAGCATTCAAACATACAAATTATAGTTATCCCTGAAGGGGAAGAAGAATGACCCAAAGGAATGGAAGCCCCACTAAAGGACATGATAAATGAAAATTTCCCAAGCATCATCAAAGATTCCAACACACTCCTTTTAGAGGGATATCAACACAAACAGAGCATCTCCAAGACACATTGTAAGGAACCTAGCCAAGGTCAAAATGAAAGAGAAAATGTTGCAAGTAGCCGGAGTAAGCACCAATTGATCTACACGGGCAAATCCATCAGGGTGACAGAGAACTTTTCAGTGAACATTTCAGCTGAAGCTTTTCAAGCCAAAAGAAAAGTTGTCTACCCTTAACCTTCTTAAACAAAACAATTTTCAGCCTAGGATTCTATATCCTACGAAACTAAGCTTCAAATTCAATGGAAAAGTAAAATCTTTTATTGACATGAAAATATTGAGGAAATTCACCACAACAAGACCAGCTGTGCAGGAAATATTCCAGTCCATTCTCCACACTGACCATCACAATGGACCATGACCAAAGTAGATACCCAGAAATTAAAGGACAAAACCTAGTTGCCACAATGATAAAAGGATAAAACTAAGCAACAGACTTTCACAAAGTAAGATGAATAGAACTCCACCACACTTATCAGTTCTCTCAATAAATGTGAATGGCTTGAATTTTCCACTGAAGAGGCGCAGGCTAGCTGACTAGATAAAAAAGTACAAGTCATCTACATAATATCTCCAGGAAACATACTTAACCTTGAAGGCAAAAAGAAGAATCAGGGTGAAGAGTTGGAAAACGATATTTCAGCCAAATGGAAATCAGAAGAAAAAATGGGTAGCAATCTTATTTTCAGATGCAAGTGGATTTAAAGCAACTAAAGTTAAGAAAGACAAAGAAAATCACTACATAGAACAACAGGAATAATAGAACAACAAGACATTTCAATTCTAAATATAAATACACCTAACTTAAATGCTCCCATATTTACGAAACAGACCCTAACTGGTCTGAATAATATTATATCCTACAACACTATGATAACTGGGGACTTTAACACCCCTCTGATAGAACTAGACAGATCCTGTTAACAGAAAGTAAACAAATAAACAAGGGACTTAAATACAACCCTAGAACAAATGGGCTTAATAGACATATACAGAATATACTATCCCAAAGCTAATGAGTATACATTCTTCTCATCAGCCCATGAAACAGACTCCAAAATAGATCATATCCTAGGACACAAATCAAACCTCACCAAAATTAAAAGAATTAAAATTATACCTTGTATCTTTTCAGACCACAAGGGAATAAAGGTAGAATTCAACCCTAAAAAAATTTTTTTCTTCCCCTCACAGAGGCATGGAAACTAAACAACCTTATACTCAATGATGGCTGTGTCAAGGAGGAGATACAAAAAGAATGGATTAGTTTCTTCAGACATAACAATGATGTCACAAGCTATCAAAACCTGTGGGATACTGCAGAAGCAGTCCTAAGAAGGAAATTTATAACATTAGATGCTTACATCCAAAAAAAACCAGAAAGAGCACACATCAACAACCTAATGAATCCTCTCAAGAAAATGGAAAAGGAAGAGCATTATAATCCCAAGCCTAGCAGAAGAAAAGAAATAACCAAAACTAAATCAGAAATAAATGAAATTTTAAAAAGTTGGTTCTTCAAAAAGATAATTGAGGCTCAGCACCTAGAGTACAGTGGTGACAGTCTCAGCCACATACACTGAGGCTGGCGAGTTGGAACCCAGCCCAGGCAACTTAGAACAACAATGGCAACTGCAACAAAAAATAGGCAGGTGTTTGGTGGGCACCTATAGTCCCAGCTACTTGGGAGGCTAAGGCAGGAGAATTGCTTAAGCCCAAGAGTTTGAGGATGCCATGAGCTGTGACACCATAGTACTCTACCGAGGGTGACATAATGAGACTCTGTCTCAAAAAAAGACCATAATTGATGAAGTTTTGGCCAGATTAACTAGAAACAGAAAAGTAGAATCTCTAATAACCTCAATCTGAAATTGAAAGGGGAAATAATAACAGATACCACAGAGACACAAGAGATTATCTTAGACTACTACAAGAAACTCTATGCCCAAAAATTTGACAATGTGGAGGAAATGGGACAATACCTGGAATCACACCATTTCCCTAGACTTAACCAGGAAATAGATTTCTTGAAAAGACCAATATCAATCACTGAAATTAAAGAAGCAATAAAGAAGCTCTCAACAACAACAACAAAATTCCCTGGACCAGAAGGGTTCACACTAGAATTCTATCAAAACTTCAAACAAGAGTTTGTACTTATACTACAGAACCTATTCCAAAACAATTGAGAAGCAAGAAAGCTTCCCTAGCACATTCTATGAAGCAAACATCAACCTGATCCCAAAAGCAGGAAAGGACCCAGCGAAAAGGAGAACTATAGACCAACTTCACTAATGAACACTGACGCAAAAGTACTCAATAAAATCCTAGCAAAGAGATTGCAGCTACACATTAAAAAAATTATACATCACAATCAAGTGGGCTTCATCCCAGGGATGCATGGTTGGTTTAACATACACAAATCCATAAACGTATTACACCGTATCAATAGAAGCAAAAACAAAGACCAAAAGAACCACTAAATAGATGCAGAGAAAGCATTTGATGAAATCCAGCATCCTTTTCTAACAAGAACACTTAAGAAAACAGACATAGATGGCACATTTCTTAAACTGATTGAAGCCGTTTATAACAAACCCACAGCCAATATTATACTGAATGGAGTAAACTGAAAGCTTTTCTACTTACTGTGTTTCCCCGAAAATAAGACACTGTCTTATATTTGTTTTTTCTCAAGAAGACACACTAGGGCTTATTTTCAGGGGATGTCTTATTTTTATTAAGTATAATACAACAATCTACATTTATTCAAATACAGTTAAGTCATCTTCTTCTGGAACCTAACACAGGGAGCCGACCTTGTTGGTGGGGCTGGTGCTAGTGATGCATGAACTCCTTTCCCCTAGCTGTTTGCATGTGCACCTAGGATGCCTGTGGACCACGGTTACCACACGCACACCCATGCAAGTGCAAATGGCTCAGAGAAAGGAGCTGTGGCAGGTAAAAGGTATTCCAATCTTCCTTACCGCTCCTTGCCGAAATGCATGGCATAAATGCTGCATAGCCACACCCATCATTAGGTCTTATTATTGGGGTAAGGTTTATATTTAACAAATGCATAGATATCCTGCTAGGGCTTATTTTGGGGGTAGGTCTTATTTTCGGAGAAACACAGTAGAAGTGGAACAAGACAAAGATGTCCTCTATCACCATTATTATTCAACCTAGTTCTGGAAGTTCTAACCAATGCAATCAGGCAAGAGAGACTCTTAAGGGCATTCAAATGGGGGCAAAGGAGGTCAAACTTTCACTCTTTGATATGACCTTATACTGACAGAACCCCAAAGACTCACTTACAAGATTCCTGGAAGTGATCAAGAGATACAGTAATGTCTCAGGGTACAAAATCAATGTCTACAAATCAGTAGCCTTTGTATACACCAATAATAGTCAAGTTAACATGCAAATCAAGGGCACAATACCTTTCACAATAGCTTCAAAAAAAGGGAAAGATCTGGGAATACATCTAACAAAAAAGGTGAAGGAAATTTTCAAAGATAATTATTAAATCCTGAGAAAAAAAGAAGATAGCAGAAGACATTAGCAAATGGAAAAACATGTCATGCTCTTTACTGGAAAGAATTGACATTGTTAAAATGTCTATACTACCCAAAGCAATCTATAGGTTTAATACAATTCCCATTAAAATACCAACATCATACTTTGAAGAACTAGAAAAACAAGGCTTTGCTTTGTATAGAACCAGGAACAAAACCATATAGCCAAGGCAATTCTTAGTAATAAAAGTCAGAGGCATCGCTCTACCAGACTTTAGGCTATATTACAAGTCCACAGTGATCAAAACAGCATGGTATTGGCACAAGTAAGAGGCACAGACATTTGGAACAGAATAGAAAACCTAGAGATGAAACCAGCCTCTTATTGCCATTTGATCTTTGATAAAGCAAACAAAAGCATACACTGGGGAAAAGAATATCTATTCAATGAAGAGTGCTGGGAGAACTGGATAACCACATGAAAAAGACCAAAACTGGAACTGCCTCTTTAACTGGTTATAAAAGTTGACTCAAGATGTATTAAAAATTTAAGTCTAAGATATGAAATAATAAAAACCTGAAAAGAAAGCAAGAGAAAAACTCTTGAGGATGTCTACCTGGGGAAAGATTTAAGACATCAGTGGCAAAAGCAACAACAAAAATAAACAAATGGGACTTAATTAAGCTGAAAAGCTTTTATACTTACACAACAATCAAAGCAAATAGACAACCTTATGAATGGAGAAAGATATTTGCATGTTACAAATCTGACAAAGAGTTCATAACTAGAATCTACACAGAACTCAAATTAATCAACAAAAAAAGAGCAAGCAATACCTTCTGTTACTGGGCAAGAGAAATGAACAGGCCCTTCTCTGAAGAAGACAGATGAATGGCCAAGAAACATATTTAAAAAATATTCACAGGCAGCACCTGTGGCTTAAAGGAGTAGGGCACCGGCCCCATAAGCCAGAGGTGGTAGGTTCAAACCCAGCCCCAGCCAAAAACTGCAAAAAAAAAAAGAAAGAAATATTCATTATCCTAATCATCAGAGAAATTCAAATCAAAAGCACCCTGAGATGTCACCTAACCCAGTAAGAACAGCTCACATGTGAGCTCTCTCTAAGTCCCAAAGTTGCAGATGCTGGCACAGATATGGAGACTTTTACACTGTTGGTGGGACTGCAAACTAATACAGCCTCTTTGGAAAGAAGTCTGGGGAATCTTCAAAGAACTCAAAATCGACCTTCCATTTGATCCTGCAATCCCACAACTAGGCATCTACCCAGGAGAAAAAAATAATCATTTTATCATAAGAACATTTGCATTTACACTAGATTGTTTATCACAGCTTAATTTAGAATCACTAAGATATAGAAACAACCCAACTGCCCATCAACCCATGAATGGATTAATAAACTGTGGTATATGTATATCATGGAATACTATTCAGTCATAAAAAAGATGGAGACTTTACATCTTTTATACTAACCCAGATGGAGTTGAAACACATTCTTCTTAGTAAAGTATCACAAGAATGGAAAAGCAAGTAAGCAATATACTCAATAATAATATGAAGACAGTAGATGATCTAATACACTGCCCACACAAGAGAAAAACTTGATTTAATTTGAGCTGGGGGGAGGGGGGAGGCAGGAAAGGGGAGGGAGAGGAGGGAGTAGGTTTGGTGTGCTCCCATATAATGGGCATAATGTAAGGGCATAGAGCACACCTCCTGGGTGCAGGATAAAAGCACAACAGGGACTTAACCTAATGCATGCAAACATTGTAATAAAAAAAAAAGCAAATAAGTTAAAAATAAAAAATAAATTTAAAAAAAAGTCAAGAGCTACTTTAAAACAACTAATTCAAAGGGAAGAATAAAAAGTTCAGAAAAGGATAGAGATTTTCATCACCTTCAGTGTCTTATTCACCACGTCAACCTTGATCAGAGAGTCCCCCACCAAATGTCGAAAGCCACAGCCATAGAAGAAATTATACTTTTTGCCACTAAATTGGCCATAGTTGATCTGGGGAAATTCAAGGCCTCCTTCCTCCTCTAGGTCCTCGTGATGTAGATTTTCATGAGAGCACCAGATCTAAAAGAGATTCCAACAGGATTTATAATGGTTGCTTAATTCTCATTTGTTTTCTTTTTATGTGGGTCAGTGAGAGAACGAATGCCTTACAGGAGTTTGTAATGAGGCTTGTATACTGAGTATCTATGTCATTTTTTAGTATGTTTCCTCTTTTCATCATACATATGAATGCATAAAAGATTATCAGATTTTATGAGTAAGCTGTCAAATGTCATAGGTGGTAGAAGTACACTTTTTATTCTGCTAAAGCTAAGACATTGCTAGCTGCACAATAAGCTTGTGGAAAGCACATATTATCTAAAAGGTGGGAATTGCCAGTGCCAATCTCAAATGCTTAGGCATCCCATGACCATCAGGAAGTTGTATATCTCTGTTTCAAAACACACAAAGGATACAGAAAAACATAGTGCTCATTCCAACTCAGTGTCTGAAAATCTTGTACAAAACATATTCCCTGATTTTACCCTGCTTGGCTGAATATCATCAAACTTATTAGGCACTAAATATTGTGGAGAATAGCCAACGAATAAAGTAACATCAGTAAAAGTTATACTTCCTAACATTAATCTTAGTCTAATGTCGGCTCATACCATACCTTTCCATCGGCCTGTTTTACAGCACTGGCTGAAGAATAGGACAATGGACTCAGGTTCTCTCCTTCAGGGGCATTCAAACCTACATTCAAGGGCAAAACAAATCTTCGAGGGAATGATCTGGCTGCTGAATTATAGACCTGTTTAGGAGGGAGAAAGAACAGACAAAAATTGTCATTGGTAGGATAACAGCATGTCCCAATAATTGAGACTCAATAAACATTACTGGCATTCCTCAGTAATTACATAAACAATAAATTCCATTCTTTCATTTATTTAACAAATGTTTATTGAGTATCTACTATGTGCCAAGCACTATTTTAGATACTTAGGAAACAGGAGTGAATAAACTAAATTAAACTACAGGCTGAAGTTTATTCAGCGTCATAGAACTTATATTCTAGTGAAGAAATAATGATAATAGACAAATTTAAAAATTATTAAATTTTTGTTATTTAATTAGCTTCCAACAAACATATGATTATATTACAAAATAGAAAGGGACTAGAGAATAACAAGAGGTGCTCCCTTCTTCAGGTTTGGTCAGGGCTAACTTCTGTGCAGAAAAGGATCAACTTAGCAGGGCTGGGCTGTTTTCATGCCTGACCCTTGGCTTGCTCCTGGGAATTGAGTTCTTGGGATGGTCTGTCTGATAAGAATGTCTTGCATGTGTGAAACCTTAAGTCTTACCATAGTAATTTATACAGATAGTTTATGCTAACAACATGATTTATAATGATCTGAAACTGAGGTTAGTTATGTAGGGGCTATAGGCCTACGTGATTCATTCCCAGTAAAAGCCCTGAACAACCAGGCTTGGATAAGCATCTTTGAGAGGCTACATTTCACACAGTGACCATGTGTTCCTGGAACTAAGTATGCCCATTATGATACTACTGGGAGAGGACTCCTAGAAGCATGCACCTGTTTTCCTCCAGTCTTCATCTCATGTGCCTTTTGCATTTGCTGATTTTGCTTTCTGTCCTTTTACTCTCATCAGAGTCATGAATGTATGTTGAATCTTGTGAGTCTTCCTTTCACATCATCAAATCTAGTAGTAGTCCTGGGAGCTCCCAACAAAACCTCTGTGAACATGCTATTTACGCAGGAGATCTATATAAAATAAGTGCAATTTTCCTAACAGTATGTGCTTAAAGCACATTTTCCCCTCTTGAAATACTGTAGGATTGAGAACAAATCTCACCATTTCCTCCCATATACTATGTACCTAGTCTATACGATCTCCATCTTCTATAGACATATTTTTACTGAGTAAAGATTTAGTGATATTCATAAGTTTCATAAAGAATTGTCTTTTCTAAAATTACATTTAATTATTTTTAAACTTCTTTTCTTTTGCAAAACCATAGCTAAACAAACAAACAAAAAACAACAGATAATGATGGGATTAGGTAATGGGGGTCAACCATCCCATTGAGAACAGCTAGAAAAGCTGGAAAAAAATGTTTAAGACAGCTGCTTGAAGGCATTCATGAGCTAAAAAGACAGTGAGGAACAATGGGTCCCGGTTTGGGAAAAAAAGAAACCCTCAGAGATGGAATAGATACCGAGACAACTTTTCCCCTAAAGATCTACACAGACACTTAACAGCATTAGTCATTAGGGAAATGCAACTCAAAACCACAATGAGATACCGCTTCATGCCCATTAGGATGGCCATTATTTTTTAAAAAACCAAAAAAATAAAATGGAAAATAATAAATGTGATGAGAATGTGAAGAAATTGGAACTCTTGGGCATTGCTGGTGGGAATGAAAAACGGTGCAGCTACTGTGGAAAACTTTAGCAATGCCCTCTAAGGATAAACACAGAATTACTACATAATCCAGCAATTCTACTTTTAATATACCTAAAAGGATTGAAAATAGGAACTTAAACCGATATTTGCATGCCATTGTTCATAGTGGCATTATTTATAACAGCCAAAAGTAGAAACAACCCAAATAGCCAGAAATAAAGGAATAAACAAAATGTAGTATATACATATGATGGATTATTATTCAACCTTAAAAAGGAATAAAATTCTGACAAATGCTACCACAGAATGAACCTTGAAAACAGTAAGTAAAATAAAATAGTCCAGCTCTTGCAGACTAGGCCAGAATTCTGCTTGAAATTATACAAATAAATGAAAATCTTCTCTAGAGGAAGATAACATCATCCTGTGTCTCAAAACATTGCTATTATTTTTCAAACACAATAATCCGCATGTAACAAATAAGCAGCACTTGAACAGATAAGGCAATATGACCAAAATAAGCAACAGATGATAGGCCAGAGCCCCACAGGATCCAGATAATAGAGTTATCAGATTTCATTCTGAATATCTTAAGGAAATTAAGAATTGTGCCAAAGAACTATAAATTGTAAAAGAGAACCAAATCAAAATTATAGAACTGAAAATGATCATCGTTCCTAATCATCAGAGAAATGCAAATCAATAGCACCCTGAGATGTCCCCTAACCCAGTAAGAATAGCTCACATGTGAGCTCTCTCTAAGTCCCAAAGTTGCAGATGCTGGCACAGATATGGAGACTTTTACACTGTTGGTGGGACTACAAACTAATACAGCCTCTTTGGAAAGAAGTCTGGGGAATCTTCAAAGAACTCAAAATAGACCTCCCGTTTGACCTTGCAATCTCACAGCTAAGCACCTACCCAGAAGAAAAAAATAATAATTTTATCATAAAGACATTTGTGCTAGATTGTTTATTTCAGCTCAATTTACAACTTCCAAGATTTGGGAATAATCTAATGCCCATCAACCCCTGAATGGGTTAACAAACTGTGATATATATATACTACAGAATACTATTCAGCCACTAAAAAGATGGTGATTTTATATCTTTTGTACTAACCTGGATGGAATTGAAACACATTCTTCTTAGTAAAGTATCATAAGAATAATATGATGCCAGTAGATTGTCTACTTCATGCCCACACAATAGTAAAACCCAATTCAATTCAGGTTGGGGGAATGGGAACAAAGGAGGGAGGAGAGGGGAGGGGGAGGCTTGATGTGCTCCCACTTAATGAGCACAATGTAGGGGTATATGGCACACCTTTTGGGTGTGGGATACAACTACAAGATGGTCTCTCCCAAACAAATTCAAATATTGTGACTTGGTTGTTTGTACTCTCATAGTAACCTAAAATTTATAAATAAAAAGAATTTCAGATATGGATTTTAACAACACTCAGTGAAATACAAGAGAAATTAGAAACTCAATACAAAGAAATCACAAAAACAATGAAGAAAGTGACTAAAGAAGTTGATTATTTTAAAAAAGCAAGCTTCTGGAAATTAAAAATTTACTCAAAAAAAAAATACAAAACACAGTGGAAGGCCATAAGAATACCAGAGGCTATACCAGAGAAAAAGAAGTGTAATATCCTTGTCCTTGAGAACATTCTCTGGACAGTATACCTCTAGACATGTTATATGAGACAATTAAATATGTTTATGGTGTATACACCTGTGGAGAGACAGTAAGGCATAATAGTTAAGAACATGAGTTTGCAAGCCTGGTTCATATCTTGAATCTACCACTTAGTTTCTCATAACTTTGGGAAAATTACTTGTTCAATGCCTCCATTTACTCACCTATAAAAAAGAGATAATAAAATACTTCTTCCTTAGGGTTAGTAAGAGAATTGAATGAGTTAACGTACATAAAGGACTTCAAAAAGGGCCTGGTAAGTATAAGGACTCTATGAGTTCTGGCTAATATCATCTTTTTTTCTGCCATAAATTTTGTTTTGTTTTTACCTCCACTCCTCCAGCTTTTTATTTTGGAAAAATTCAAGTCTACAAATATTCAATAAATAGGCTAGACTAGACAGAAGAAAGAATATCAGAGCTAGAAAGCAATACCTTTGAATTAAACAGTCAGTCAAAGAGAAAGAAGAGAGAAACAAGAAGAACAAACAAAGTCTATAAGATATGTGGGATCATGTAAAGAGGGCTAACATAAGAATAATAGTCATCCCTGAGAGTGAAAAAGAAAATATACAAGGGCTAGAAAACCTGTTTGAGGAAATACTTGAGGAAAATTTCCCAGATCTTGCTACAAATCTGGACATCCAGGTAGTAGAACTGCAACAGGCTCCTGGAAGATTAATTGCCAAGAAGAAATCACTGATATGTAATCATGAGACTAGACAAAGTTAACATAAAAGAGGCACTCCTATGAACCATAAGACACAAGTATAAGGTAACTTACAAAGGAAAACCCATCAGACTAACTGCAGACTTCTCAACTGAGAACTTATAAGCCAGAAAGGACAAGTGACCCATTGTCAGTCTTCTCAAACAGAATAATAGGCAGTCTAGAATTTTGTGCCTTGAAAAACTAAGCTTCTCAAAGGAGGGAGAAATAAAGATGTTCTGAGATAAGTAAATGCTGAGGGAATTTGTCAAGATCACACCTGCCCTGCAGGAAGCACTCTGATCTGCTTTATACAAAGCTCAGCAAAATAGGCACCCATCAGTGTAAAACCATCCAAATGTTAAAGTTCAGAGCCCAGATACAATAGTGAGGTAAACAAAGCAATAAAGTTTTGTTTTCAAGAAGTAAAACAAAGCAATGAAGTTTTGTGCAACAAGATGACCAAAAATCCACCTCATTTATTAATTCTTTCAACAAATGTGAATGGCTTCAACTGCCCACTCAAGAGACATAGGCTAGCTTAATGAATAAAAAATATATATAAGCAAAGTATATGCTGTCTCCAGGAAACACATTTAACACACAAGGACTCATTCAGACTCAATGTGAAGGGATGGAAAACAATATTCCAAGCAAAAGAAAGCTGGCATAGACATTCTCATATCAGACAACATAGACTTCAAATCAACAGAAGTAAAGAAAGATGAAGACAGTCATTATATAATGGTAAAAGGAACAATTCAACCAGAAGACTTAACGATCCTAAATTTCTATGCACCCATACCTAACAAAGGTGCACCCAGAGTCATATAGCAAATCCTACTTGATCTAAACAAAAATATAAACAATAACACTGAAATAGCAAAGGACTTCTATACCCCACTAACAGAATGGGGCAGATCCTCCAAGAAGAAAATAAACAGAGAAATAGGAATCTAGAATAAATAGGCATAATGGACATTCATACAACATTCTACCCCCAAATTACTGAATATATGTTCTTCTCATCAGTTCATGGAACATTCTCTAAGATTGATCACATCCTAGACCACAAAACATGTCTCAACAATTTTTTTTTAAAAGATAGAAATTATACCATCTATCTTCTCTTCACAGTGGAATAAAATTAGAAATCAATTCCAACAGAAACACTGAAGTCATAAAAATTAAACAACCTGCTACTAAACAATTATTGGGTAAAGGAGAAAATTCAGATGGAAATAAAAAGATTCTTCAAAATAAAGAGCAGGCTCGGCGCCTATAGCTCAACCGGCTAAGGCGCCAGCCATGTACACCTAAGGTGGCGGGTTCGAATCCCCAGCCGGACCCGCCAAAACAACAATGATGGCTGCAACCAAAAAAAAAAAAAAATAGCCGGGCGCTGTGGCGGGCACCTGTGGTCCCAGCTACTTGGGAGGCTGAGGCAGGAGACTCGCTTGAGCCCAGGAGTTGGAGGTTGCTGTGAGCTGTAATGCCACGGCACTCTACCCAGGGGGACAGCTTGAGGCTCTGTCTCAAAAAAATAAATAAATAAATAAATAAAGAGCAAAGGAGGCAGAAGTTAACAAATCTGAGGGATTATGAAAAAGCAATCCTAAGATGAAAATGTATAGCCTTAAATGCCTGTTCAAAAACAAGAAAGATCACAAATCAACAATCTCATGAATCCTCTCAAGGAATGAGAAAAGGAAGAGCAAACCCATCCCAAACCCAGCAGAAGAAAAAAATAACTAAGGTCAGAGCAGAACTAAATAAGATTGATTACAAAATAATTATACCTAAGATCAATAAAACAGAAAGTCTGTTCTTTAAAGAGATGAACAAAATAAACAGTCCTTTATTAGATAAACCAGAAACAAAAAGAAAGGACCCTAATAAGCTCAATCAGAAATGAAAAAGGAGATATTATAACTGATAACCATAGAAATACAAAATATCATCTCTGAATACAATACAAATATCTATGCAGATGAACTTGAAATGTTGAGACAATGAAGAAATTCTGGAAAATACACAACCTTCCTAGGCTCAATCAGGAAGAAATAGAATTCTGGAACAGACCATTATCAAGTAACAAAATTGAAGCAGAAATAAAGCATCTTCCAACAAAACAATGTCCCAGACCAGATGGTTTCACAGCCAAAATTTATCAGACTTACAAAGAAGAATTGGTACTTATACTGCAGAAATTATTTCATAATATCAAGAAGGAAGGAATCCTGCCCAACGCATTCTATAAAACCAATATCACCTTGATAACAAAGCCAGGAAAGGACAAAACAAAAAAAAAAGAAAACTACAGACCAATATCCCTCATGAATATCAGGCTAAAAATTCTCAATAAACTCCAAGCCAACCATATTCGGCTGCACAGAAAAAAAAATCCACCACAATCATGTGGGCTTCATCCCAGAGATGCAAGAAAGGTTCAACATACACAATTCTATAAATGTGTTTCACCACATAAATAAATGCAAAAATAAAGACCATATAATCCTGTCAATAGATGCAGAAAAAGCATTTGACAAAATTCAGCACCCTTTTATAATGAGAACTCTTAGCAAAATAGGCATAGATGAAACAAAATTATAAAAGCTACATATGACAAACCCACAATCAATAGCCTACTGAATGGGGGAAAATTGAAAGCATTTCCCCTAAGAACTGGAATAAAATGAGGTTGCCCACTGTCACTACTGCTATTCAACATAGTGCTGGAAATCCTAGCCAGAGCAATCAGCAAGAGAAGGAAATCAGTTGTATCTAAATGGGGAAAGAAGAGGTCAAACTACTGCTATTTTCTAATGATATGATCTTATATCTAGAAAACCCCCAAAGATTCTACCAAGAGAATTCTGGAATTGATAAATAAGTTCAACAAAGCCTTAGGTTATAAAATCAATGTACACAAATTAGAAGCATTCATATTCACCAACAGTCAAGCTGAGAATCAAATCAAAGATTCAATACCTTTTACAATAGCAATAAATAAAATAAAATACCTAGGAATATATTTAACCAAAGAGGTGAAAGACCTCTACAGAAAGAACTACAAAACTCTGAGGAAGGAAATTACAGAGAAGGTCAACAAATAGAAAAATACATCATGCTCATGGATAGGCAGAATCAACATTGTTAAAATGTCTATACATTCAAAGTGATTTACAGATTTTACACATTCTCCATTAAAATACCAGTACCATTTTTCACAGGTCTATAAAAAATAATTCTACACTTTACATGAAATTGGAAAAGTCTCTGTATAGCCAAAACAACCTTAAGCAAAAAAAAAAAAAAAAATGAGAGGTATCACTCTACCAGACTTCAAGCTATACTATAAGGCTATAGTAACCAAAACAGAATGGTACTGGCACAAGAACAGAGACATAGACCAATGAATGAGAACAGAGAACTCAAATTAAAAAAAAAAATCTTTAAATTGCCATATGATCTTTGACAAAACAGACAAAAACATACAAGAGAAAAGGAATCCCTCTTCAATAATTGCTGCTGGAAAATTCGAAAGGCACATGTAGAAAACTGAAACAGGACTTGCACCTGTCACCACTCACAAAAATTAATTCATTATGGATAAGTGACTTAAATCTAAGGCATGAAACTATAAAAATTCCAGAAAATGTTGAATAAAATCTTTTTTTTTTAATTTTTTGAGACAGGGTCTCACTCTGTCACCCTCGGTAGAGTACCGTGGCATGGTGTCATAGCTCACAGCAACCTCAAATTCTTGGGCTCAAGTGATCCTTTGCCTCAGCCTCCCAAGTAGTTGGGACTACAGACACCCACCACAGCACCCAACTATTTTTCAGAGACAAGGTCTCGCTCTTGCTCAGGCTGATCTTGAACTCCTGAGCTCAGGCAATCCACCTGCCTCTGCCTCCCAAAGGGCTAGGATTACAGGTTGGAGCCACCAAACCTGGCCTGAAAAACTCTTAAAGATAATGGCATAGGCAAAGAATTTATGAAGAATACCACAAAAGCAATCACAGGAACAACAAAAAAATAAACAAATGCGACCTGATCAAATTAAAAAGCTTTTGCACAGCCAAGGAAACAATCAATAGAATAAATAGACAGCCTACAGAATAGGAGAAAATATTTGTTGCTATAGACCCAATAAATGGCTAATAACCAGAATCTACAAAGAACGTAAGCAAATCAGTAATAAAAAAAAATCAAACAACTCCATTAAAAAATGAGCAAAAGATATGAGTCAAAAATTTACAAAAGAAGACAGACAAATGGTCAACAAATACATGAAAAAAATGCTCAGGCTTGGTGCTTGTAGCTCAAGCAGCTGAGGCACCAGCCACATACACCAGAGCTAGTGGGTTCAAATCCAGCCTGGGCCTGCCAAGCAACAATGACAACTACAAAGAAAAAAAAATAGTTGGGCATTGTGATGGGCGCTTGTAGTCCCAGCTACTTGGAAGGCTGAGGCAAGAGAATCAGTTAAGCCCAGGAGTTGGGGGTTGCTGTGAGCTGTGATGACACAGCACTCTACCCAGGGGGACAGCTTAAGGCTCTGTCTCAAACAAAAAAATTCTCAATATCTCTAACCATCAGGGAAATAGAAAGCAAAACTACCGTGAGATATCACCTAACTCCAATGAGAATAGCTTCTATTGAAAAGCGCCAAAATAATAAATGCTGGCATGGATGTGGAGAGATAGGAACACCTATTCACTGTTGGTGGGACTGTAAATCAGTACAGCCACTATGGGATATAGTATGGAGATACCTCAAAGAACTAAAAGTAGACCTACCATTTGACCCAGCAATCTCACTACTGGGTATTTACCCAAAGGAAAAAAAAAAGATATTTTATCAGAAAGATACTTTTGCTCAAAACTTTAGAGCAGCGCAATTCATAATTGCAATGATGTGGAAACAAGTACTCAACACATAAATGGATTAATAAAATGTGGTACATGTATACCATGGAGTACTACTGAGCTGTAAAAAAATATAGTGAACTAATATCTCTTGTATTAACCTGGAGGGAACTGGAGACCTTCTACTAAGTGAAGTTTCACAAGAATGGAAAATTGAAAGCAATCAATCAGCACTTATGTGCACATATTGAAATAACACTGATTGTAAATCAAGCAGGTGGAAGAGGGGAAGAAGTGATGGTTAAATTCACACCTAATGGGTACAATGCACACTATCTTGGTGATGGGCACACTTAAAACTTTAATTCAAACTGTGCAAAAGCAATTTATATAACAAAATTGTTTGTACTCCTGTAATATTCTGACATTTAAACATTTTTTTAATTTTCAAAAAAGAAAAATATCAATCTGAAAAGCCTACATATTGTATGATTCAACTATATGACATTCTGTAAAAGGCAAAACTATAGAAATAGTGAAAGATTAGGGGTTGCAAGGGCTGAGGGGATTAACAAGGGAGAAGAATAGGTGGAGCACAGAAAGATTTTTAGGACAGTGAAACTATTCTGCATGATATTACAATGGTGGGAATACGAAATTATGCATTTGTCAAAACTCATAGAACTGTACAACAAAAAAGTGTACAAGTCCACAATGTAAACTATGGACTTCAGCATTAATATTGTATGGGTTCATTAATTATAACAAACATACCATACCAATGCAAGATGTTAATAATGAGGGAAAATGGAAGGAAGAGGGAGTACATGAGAACTCTCCATACTTTCTGCTTGATTTTTCTTTAAATCTAGAACTATATTAAAAAACAAAACTTCTTAATTATTTTTCATTTTGGAAGTCCTTTATTGTAAAGATAATTCTTTTGTCTGATGACAACAAGCACCCACAGTGATTATTCTCGGCCTCCCCATTAAATAAACTGAATTTCCTCTTGAGGCACAAATTTATTTCTGTATTTCTGAGGTAATGTTTTTACTATTCCTGTGGTATCTGGTAGACCCTGATACATCAGCAAATTTGATGATTTACTTCCCTTAGAAGGCCAGGAAATTTTAGAAGAGTGAGAAGATAGCCTAACCGATCTCAAAGTCCTAATATATTGAATTCAGGATTCTCTCTTCTATCAGGGTGTCTTATTAATGGGGTGTGTGGCTTAACTACCTGAACAAACCTACTGTCAGACACCACCTGCTGTCCATCATAACCTCTGAGAAGGGGTGGTTTCTGTTATTTTTTCCTAATCTACAGCAAACAGTGTGCTTAATGGTAAAATGTTGAAAACTCTCTCTTAGATTGAGAACCAGACGAGGATGCCACTATCACCCTTCATAGCCAATACCATACTGGAGGTCCAGTGAAATAAAGAAAAGAAAATCAATAAACAGCTTACAAAAGAAGAAAAAAATGGTCATTACCTGTATATGATATTATAGATATAGAAAATCTAAAAGAGTCTAGAAATTATTAGAATTTATAAGGGTAACTATAACATTACTGACTACAAAATCGACAAACAAAAACCAATTGCTATAGAGCAGCACTAAAAATGAAATGAAAGCAAAAAGTAAATAACATTTAAAATAATATCAAAAATACCAAATGCCTAGGAATAAATCTAGCAAAAGATATATAAAATGTATAGCAGAAAACTATAAACATTGAAAGAAATTAAGAAGTTGCAAATAAATGGAAGGATTTATCATGCTCATGTACGAGACTCAACATTGTGTAAAGAATTTGGTCCTCTCTCAAATTGGTATATAGATTCAGTGCAAATTCAAATGTAACTAATTTTTTTGTGGGGAACTGACTGCTAATTCTAAAATGTATATAAAAATGTGAAGGGCCAGGCATAGCTATGGCACTCTTGATAGAAGAAAAAAGTTAGGAGAACTCAATCTATGAAACATTAAGAATTTTTAATAATGATAGTAATTGGAACCATCAGTCCACTGGTACTGTCACAAACATGCACAAGTAGACCACTGGGACAGAATATAGATTCCAGAAACAGGATACACACACAGATACTTTATTTTTCTAGACGATAACACAGGATAATATTTTCACAACCTTGCCATGAGAGGATGTCTAAAACAAGATGCACAATATATTAGTCATAAAGAAAAGACTGATTGCTGGGTCATATTAAATTAATAATGTCTATTTGTCAAAAGGCCGGGTCACCAATAGCTGAGTGTAGTGATATGTATTTGTAATCCCACATATGGAGGAAACTGAGATGAGAGGATCACTTGTGCCCAGAAATTTGAGACCAGCCTGGAAAGCATAATAAGATCTCTATCTCAAAAAAAGCCACTATTAAGATAATCTGATAAAGGTGCATACAAAAATATCTATAGCTATTTTATACTTAATGGAAAACTATTAGATATTTTCCAATGCTATCAGGGCTTCTATTAAACTTGAAGTCCTAGCTGCTACAATAAAGCAAGAAAAGAGTCATAAGTATTGGAAAGGAAGAAATAAAACTGTCACAGAAAAATTAGACAAGTGTGGTGGCAAGTGCCTATAGTCCCACCTACTTAGGTGGCTGAGGCAGGAGAATCACTTGACCCCCAAAATTTAAGGTTGCAGTGAGCTACAATGACAATTGCACTATGGCCTGGGCAATACAGCAAGACTCTGTCTCAAAACAACAACAAAAAGAAATAAAACCAACATTATTTTCAAATAACACGATTCTGTACCTAGACAATCCAAAATAATCTGCAGATCAACTGTGTAAACTAGTAAGTGAATTTAGCAAGATCTATGGATATGAGGTAATACACAAAATCAACTGCATTTCCATATACTAATAACAATCAGAAAATTAAATTTTAAGAGATAGTTTTTTGTTTTGTTTTGTTTTTTTAAGAGACAGAGTCTCACCTTGTCGCCCTTGGTAGAGTGCCATGGTGTCACAGCTCACAGCAACCTCTAGCCCCTGGGCCTAGGAGATAAGATATTTACAAGGATCTAAACAAACATTTCTCCAAAAACATGAAAATATCTAACAGGTATATGAAAAGGTACCTAATATCACTAATTATAAGGGAAATGCGTATTAAAGCCACTATGAGATATCACTCTATCATCAAAAAGACAAGAGGTAACCAGTGTTGGCAAGGGTGTGGAAGAAAGGAATTTCTAGTACATTATTGATAGGGCTGTAGATTGGTACAGCCATTATGGAAAACAGCATGGGAGTTCCTAAAGAAATTAAAAATACAGTTGACCCTAAAACAAAATAGGGAATGAAGAGCCAACCCCACACACAGTTGAAAATGCACACAAAATTTTGACTTCCCCAAAATTTAACTACCACTAGCCTACCATTGACTGGAAGCCTTGCTGATAGCACAGTTAATTAGCATATATTTTATGTTACATGAATTATACACTGTATTCTCACCATAAAATAGACAAAAAAGTGCTATTAAGAATATTATAAGAGGGAGGAACAAGATGAAGTACTAGAAGGATCATTCAGCTGAACTTTTGAAGAATGACTAGGGAAAAAGGAGAGAATCTAGACATACCTGGTGCAGGGACCTAAGTCGCAGTTGTAGCTCAGGAAGTACAGCAAGAGGGTGGTGAGCTGGATATAGCATATGATACAGAGTGGTGGAAATCTGATGAATTAGGCAAGTGATTGTGACCAGCTGGGATTGGCCGGCCCCCCCAAAGAGGTCTAGGACAGGAGAAAGCCTTTGGGGAGTTTTTAGTTGTTGGGCGAAGTCATGTGTTGAGTGGAAAGCTTGGAAGACTGGGTGGACTCAGACCCAGTCTTTATACCAAATCTGGTATACAGCAACCATATTTGAATGCCAGTTGGAGTGGACTTGCCATAGGTTTGGTGGCTGGCAAGGTAGCCATATTGAGAAGGTCTTGGTGGCCAGGGGCCTGCCATTCTTGGAAAGTTGTGAGAAGGTCTTAGCAGGGGCCTAAAGCACGGCCATCCTATTTCCACCTGCAGGGATCAGAACTCCACTTTTGGGACAGGCTGAGAGACTCCTGTACCCCACAGGAACTGGAGTCAGAAGGCCCTCTGAGATCTGCCCCTGAAGGATTCATTTGAGCTTTAAGATCCCAACTCAGCAAGGTCTGAATGCTGAGGAAACAATCAGGCATTCATCGAAGGAAACTAAGTTTGGAATAAGGGACATAGAGGTTGCTGGTTGTGCTGTCTCCTAAAAATACCACAGTGCCACCCAGGGTCCCAGCAATATATTGCAACACATTGTCATCAAGGACAAGGACTCCTGTTTGAAACAAAGGAAGCAGTGAGAAGGAAAAAGGAGACCAAGGAAGTGAACAAGAAGAAAAAACATATTAGGAGGAACCAACAGAAAAATTCAGGCAACATGAAAAACCAAAACAGAGCAACTCCCCCAAGGGACCATGAGGCAGCTACTGCAGAGGACTCCACCTATAAAGAATTAATGGACTTAACAGAAAAGGAATTTTAAATATGAATGATAAAAACAATAAAAGGAAGGGACAAGAAAATGGAAAGACAGAACCAAAAGTTGGATGAGAGATATATACAATATAGAAAGGATATGGTGGAGATTAAGGAAATGAAGAAGACAATCAGGGAAGTAAAGTTGCAGTAGAAAGTATCAAAAATAGGTTAGACCATGGAGAAGAAAGAATCTCAGAGCTAGAGGATAAAGTTTTTGAGTTAACCCCAGTAGTTAAAGAGGAAGAAAAGAAGAGAAATCAGAACAGGCACTTAGAGAACTATGAGACTCCATGAAGCATTAAAACATATGAATAATAGGGATTCCTGAAGAAGAAGATTGTGGCAAAGGAATGGAAGCCCTACTGGAAACTATCATAAATGAAAACTTCCCAAGTTTTACTAAAGACCCCGACACACTCCTTTCAGATGGATATCCTACCCCAGGTTATCTCAACTTAAACAAGGCCTCTCCAAGACACTTTGTAATGAACCATGCTATCCAAAGTCAAGATGAAAGAAAAATTCTGCAAGCAACCAGGATTAAGCATCAACTGACCTACAGAGGCAGAGCCATTAGGATGACAGCAGACTTTTCAAATGAAAGCTTCCAAGCCAGAAGAGCATGGTCATCTACCTTCAACCTTGTACCTTGTATCTTTTCAGACCATAGTTCTTAAACAAAACAATTTTTAGCCTAAGAATTCTGTATCCTGCTAAACTAAGCTTCAAAATTGATGCAGATATCAAATCTTTTGCTGATATATAAGCACTAAGGAAATTTGCCACAACAAGACCAGCTCTATTGGAAATACTTAGACCTATTCTAAACACTGACCATCACAATAGACCACCAGCAAAGTAAACACCCAGAAGCTAAAGGTCAAAACTTAGTTTCCAAGATGGCACAAGGGATAAAACTACACAATGGACTTTCACAAAATAAGATGAATAGAACTCCACCACACTTATCAATTCTCTCAATAAAAGTCAATGGACTGAATTTACCACTGAAGAGGCACAGGTTAGCTGACTGGATAAAAAAGCATAAGCCATCCATATGCCATCTGCAGGAGACACAACTAGCCTTGGAGGACAAATCAGGGCTCAGGGTCAAGGGATGGAAAACTATATTTCAAGAAAATGGAAATCAGAAGAAAGGAGGGGTTGCAATCTTATTTTCCAATACCACTGGATTTAAAGCAACTAAAGTTAAAAAAGACAGAGATGGTCACTTTCTACTGGTCAAAGAAACAATACAACAAGAAGACATTTCAATTTTAAATATTTATGTACCCAACTTAAATGCTCCCAGATTTATGCTACAGACCTTCACAGGACTGAGCAATATGATGTCCCATAACACCATAATAGTAGGGGACTTTAACACACCTCTGACAGAACTGGACAGATCCTCTAAACAGAAGCTAAACAAAGATACAAAGGACTTAAATGTGACCCAAGAACAAACAAGATTAATAGACATATACAGAACATACCATCCCAAAGCTAAAGAATATATATTTTTCTCATTAGTCCACAGTACATACTCCAAAATTGACCACATCCTAGGATACAAATCAAATCTCAGCAAAATTAAAAGAATAGAAATTATACCTTGTATCTTTTCAGACCATAAGCAATAAAGATGGAACTCAATTCCAACAAAAATGTTCATGTCCACACAAAGACTTAGAAATGAAACAATCTTATACTGAATGATAGTTGGGTTCAGAAAGTGAAAAAAGAGGAAATTATTAAATTCCTCAAACTTAAAAACATGAAGACACAAGTTACCAAAACCTGCGGGATACAGCAAAAACAGACTTACCATGGAAATTTATCACATTAGATGCTTACATTTGAAAAACAAAAAGAGAGAGAACACATCAACAATTCATGAACCATATTATGGAATTGGAAAAAGAACAATCTAATCCCAAACCCAGCAGAATAGCCAAAATTAAATCAGAGAATAATAAAATTAAAAACAAAACTCATTAAGAAAATTAATAAAACAAAAAGTTGGTTTTTTGAAAAAAATAAACAAAATCAATAAACTTTTGGCCACATTAACTAGAAATAGCAAGAAAAATCTCTAATAACCTCAATCAGAAATGATAAAGGGGAAATAACAACAGATGCCACAGAGATACAAGAGATCATCTCAGAGTACTACAAGAAACTCTATGCCCAGAAATTTGACAATGTGGAGAAAACACCTGGAATCACACCCTCTTCCTAGACTTAACCAAGAAGAAATAGACCTCTTGAATAGACCAATTTCAAGAACTGAGATCAAAGAAACAATAAAAAAAAATCACCCAACAAAAAAATGCTCTGGTTCAGATGGCTTCACACCAGAATTCTATCAAACCTTCAAAGAAGAGCTTATACTAATATTACAAAAAAATTAGAAGAAAGGAGTCATCACCCTGATCCCAAAGCCAGGAAAAGACCCAACTAAAAAATAGAACTTCAGACCAATTTCACTAGTGAATATAGATGCAAAAATTCTCAATAAAATCCTAGCTAATAGATTACAACTGCACATTAAGAAAATCATTCATCATGATCAAGTAGATTTCATCCCAGGGATGCAAGGCTGCATCAACAACTCAAGTCCATAAACATAATTCACCATATCAACAGAAGCAAAAACAAACACCATATGATTCTCTCAATAGATGCACAAAAAGCTTTCAATAAAAATCAGCATCCTTTTCTAACTAGAACACTCAAGAACATAGGCATAGGTGGCACATTTCTGATTGAAGTCATCTATGACAAGCCCACAGCTAATATTATACTGAACAGGAGTAAAACTGAAAGCTTTTCCACATAGAACTAGAACCAGACAAGGCTGTCCTCTAACACCACTACTATTCAACATAGTACTGGAAGTTCTAGTCAATAAATCAGGCAAGAGAAGGAAATAAAGGGCATACAAATGGGGGCAGAGGAGGTCAAACTTTCACTCTTTGCTGATGATGTTTACTTAGAGAACCCCAAAGACTCAACCACAAGACTCCTGGAAGTGATCAAAAAATATAGCATTGTCTCCAGATATAAAATCAATGTCCATAAATCAGTAGCCTTTGTATATGCCAATAACAGCCAAGACAAGAAGCTAATCAAGGACACAATTCCCTTCACAATAGCTTCAAAGAAAATTAAATACCTAGCAATGTACATAACAAAAAAGGTAAAAGACCTCTACAAAGAAAATTATAAAACCCTAAGAAAAGAAATACCAGAAGATAATAACAAATGGAAAAACATACCATGCTCATGGCTGGGAAGAATCAACATTGTGAAAATGTCTATACTAACCAAAGCAATCTACAGATTCAATGCAATCCCCATTAAAATACCATCATCATACTTTCAAGATTTGGAAACAATAATTCTTCATTTTGTATGTAACCAGAAGAAACCCCATATAGCCAAGGCAATTCTTAGTAATAAAAAGAAAGCCTGGGGTATCACCCTACCAGACTTTCAGCTATACTACAAGGCCATAGTGATCAAAACAGCATGGTATTGGCACAAAAATAAAAACATTGACATTTGGAACCAAATAGAAAATCACACCCTACAGCCACCTGATCTTTGATAAACAAAACAAGAACATATACTGGGAAAAAGAATTCCTATTCAATAAATGGTGTTGAGAGAACTGGATAACCACATGTAAAAGACTAAAACTGGATCTGCACCTCTCACCACTTACAAAAACTGGTTCAAGATGGATAAAAGATTTAAATCTATGGCATGAAACAATAAAAATCCTTGAAGAAAGTGTGGGGAAAGTACTTGAAGATATCAGCTTAGGGAAAGATTTCATGAAGAAGACTTTAGTGACAATTGCAACAACAACAAAAATAAACAAATGGGACTTAATTAAACTAAAAACCTTCTGTACAGCTAAGGAAACAACAACCAGAACAAGCAGAAAACATTCAGAATGGGAAAAGATATTTGCATATTATGAATTGGACAAAAGCTTGATAACTAGGATCTATAGAGAACTCAAATTAATCAACAAAAAAAGACCCAACAATCCCATACATCACTGGACAAGAGAAATGAATATAACCTCCTCTAAAGAAGATAAATAGCTAACAAACATATGAAAAAATCCCTAATCATCAGAGAAATGCAAACCAAAACTACCCTGAGATATCACCTAACCCCCATGAGAATGGCCCACATCACAAAGTCTAAAAGCTGCAGATGCTGATGTGGATGTGGAGAGAAGGGAATACTTTTACACTGCTGGTGGGAATTCAAACTAATACAACCTTTTTGGAAGGAAGGATGAGAATCCTCAAGGAACTCAAATTAGACCTCCCATTTGATCCCGAAATCCCATTAGTAGGCATCTATCCAGAAGAAAAAAAATCGTTTATCATAAGGACATTTGCACTAGACTGTTTATCACAGCTCAGTTTACAATTGCCAAAATGTGGAAATAGTCTAAATGCCCACCAACCCAGAAATAGATTAAGCTGTGGCATATGTATATCATGGAATACTATTCAGTCACTAAAAAAGATGGAGACTTTACATCTTTTGTATTAACCTGGATGGAGGTAGAACACATTCTTCTTAGTAAAGCATCTCAAGAATGGAGAAGCAAGAATCCAATGTACTCAATTCTGATATGAAGGCAGTATATGAGCTAATACAAGGGGTGGGTAGGGGAATAAGCAAGTGGGGAGAGGAGAGGAGAGGACAAGAGGGGAGAAGAGAACAGGGGAGGGGAGGGGAGAGGAGGAGAGGGGAGGAGAGGAGAGAGGAGAGGAGAGGGATGGAGGTCATGGTGTATGGCACACCTCTTGGGAGCAGGACACAATTATAAGAGGGACTTCATCTAACAAATGTAATCAGTGTAATCTAATTCTTTGAATTAGATGAATTCCAAACAATTTTTAAAAATCATAAGATTTTACTTCTTTTTTTTTAAGGGGCGGTGCCTGTGGCTCAGTGAGTAGGGCATCAGCTCCATATACCAAGGGT
>NW_003852481.1:3977404-3979648 GCF_000181295.1 Otolemur garnettii | reverse complement strand
CCGGGCTGGGGATTCGAACCCGCCACCTTAGGTGTACGTGGCTGGCGCCTTAGCCGGTTGAGCTATAGGCACCGAGCCTAAGTATTCGATCTTAAAAAGAGATCCTGCCATTTACCAAACATAGATGGACCTTTAGGATATTATGCTAAGTGAAATAGGCCAGACACAAAAAAAGAAAATATTGAATGATCTCACTTATATGTGGAATATAAAAAAAGAAGAACTCAAACACAGAGATAGGCAATGAAATAGTGGTTACATAGGAGGAGTGGAGGAGGCAAAGGGAACATGTAAGTTAAGGGATACAAAATAGTAGATGTATAAGATGAACTAGGAGGTCTAGAGAGCACAGCATGAGGAATAAAGTTAATAAAATTGTGTTGAAATAGGCATTTTTGTTAAATAAGTAGATTTTAGATGTTCTAAACACAAAAAGTAATTATGTGAGATGATAAATAATTAATCTGCTTCACTATAATAACCATTTTAGTATGACATCATGTTGTAAACCTCAAATATACACAATAAAATTTATGTTTGAAAAAACAAACAACTGATGAGTTGATCGTAAAATGTGTAGAAATATAAAAGGTCATGAAAAACCCCGGTAATCTTCAAAAAGAAAAGCACTAAGGGACTCAGCACTACAGATAACAAGACCTACAATAAAGCTATAAGTAAGCTCAGCAGGTATAAGTGAACGTAGGAAAGACTGTTTTAAAAACATTTAAAACTAAAACTATAGCTGAAAAATAAACTAAACTTGAAGACAGTTTACATTACATAATTCAAGGAAAATTTTTATCTTGGATTCAATATCAGGGAAAAGTGAATCCCTTCAACCAGGTGAATTGACAGGCAATCCATTCTTCCATCACTTTCAGGAAAATAAGTATGTTTGGTGCTTAAGTCTAATAAGGAACTAGTCACAAATACTTTAAAACACACATTGTGGTTCTTTTTACCTTGCTTCTCATTTATTAGACATTAAGTGAGCTGCTTCAAATTATTTTTTAATATTAATTAAATGACAAAGCTGTGTCTTCAATGTTATAAAACTACTCTCCCTCTTTATGTGCCACAAGGGAGTGAGAAAAAGACAACTTCAAAGCCAAAGCCAGATCCTAGCTAATTCAAAATTATTTTGACAACTACTGACAAATCCTGAGGTTTACCTGATCAAGTCCTTCCCCAGCTTTCCTGAGATTCTGTAATTGGTAAACTTCTAGGCAATCGCCATTATCTTGACAACACAAATCAATTATAACACAGCCCTGGTCCTCAAAGGCATTAATTTGATGAAAAGTAATAAAAGGTTTGCTGTAGTACATTCCTGGAAGAAGCTGTGGGAGAAAACACAATGAAACACAATGAAAAAGAGATCTTATTTTATTTTATTGCTTGCTTAAGTCATCTTACCTCATATTAATCAATGGATTGAGATTATTTAATATAGACTAATAAATTGTTACAACTAACTTAAAAATTCTTGTGAAATATGGCACAATGTTTTGAAAGATAAATAAATACTGGACTCTACCAGCATGATTAAATAAAAAATACTGCTACTTGGTATGCTTATGATAAATTAAGTGACTAATTCTTTGAAAAACGTGGTGGCGCCTATAGCTCAATAGGTAGTGTGCTGGCCACATACACCAAAACTGGCGGGTTCAAACCTGGCCCGGGCCAGCTAAAACAACAATGACAACTGCAACAACAACAGAAAAAAATAGCCAGGTGTTGTGGCGGGAACCTACTCGGGAGGCTGAGGCAAAAGAATTGCCAAAGCCCAAGAGTTTGAAGTTGCTGTGAGCTGTGACGCCACAGCACTCTACCCAGGGCAACAACTTGAGACTCTGTCTCAAAAAAAAAAAAAGAAAGAAAAATGCATTCATTACTAAAATTGTTGTTGTAATGAAATTCAAATACAGTAAATTTAAGATACTATCTCTTCAAAAAGATAAAAAATAGACAAATATAATAGCACCATTAATCAGGAATATGAAAAGATATTCAACCAACATGCTTAGACTTTAGTAGGATTACAAGATTCACATATTAAGAAGCCATAAGGGCAACTAATTAAAGTGTTATTGCAAAGTTACATATCTCTGAATAAACAACACCCTCTTTCAAAATAATTATGAAGGGCTCGGCGCCTATAGCTCAACCGGCTAAGGCGCCAGCCACGTACACCTAAGGTGGCGGGTTCGAATCCCCAGCCCGGACCCGCCAAACAAC
>NW_003852481.1:3955389-3977350 GCF_000181295.1 Otolemur garnettii | reverse complement strand
ACTCGCTTGAGCCCAGGAGTTGGAGGTTGCTGTGAGCTGTAATGTCACGGCACTCTACCCAGGGGGACAGCTTGAGGCTCTGTCTCAAAAAAAAAAAATAATAATAATAATAATAATAATTATGAAGTGGAAACCCACCCTATGAGGGTTTCCTGGATGCCATTTCAATTGAATCAGATAATTAAAATGACAAAATCATTTCTTATAAATCTCTAACCTGCAAAATCCATTGCACAAATTAACCAGTAGCTAGCTCAATCTACAAAAGAAGATAATATCCTTAATTAAGAGTATCATATGTAAGTAATGCCCAGTAAAGGTGAAGAATCAACCATATGAAAATTTGCCTTTGTGTGCAGCCATTTTCTTGATAAATATACTCAAAATACTCCACCTGTCCAGTATATTTATCCACAATATGAAACTGTGTATTATTCTGGGGTTCCCAGCTTATCCCATCTGAAAAGGCCTTTCCTCGAATTTTAGAAGTGGCAATTTTCCACAGATTCATCTTTAGAGGCTGTTCAATGAAGATTATGTAGTTCTTTGTCATTCCTAAAAGGTTCCAGCAAACATAAAATGTTATTTAGCAAACTAGAGTTGCCTAAAACGTGAGATTTATGGGACTTGTCTGAATTCTTGGACATATTACTGCTGACCTACAAATGCCAGCCAGAAATATTTCTTCACTGTTTCCCAGCTTTTATATGTAGTTCTTGTTCCTACATTTTAAAAAGGGAACTATGGATATCTTGGGTCAAATGTCCACAGCTTGCTTTTTATCTTTTGTTTTCAAATTATTTTTATAAGAACATAGTAAAGATGTATAATATTAAAGTGTCCTTTAAAAACAGTCTATTTCTTAACCCTTTTACTATTTCTTCTTGGGGTAAGGATGAGGAGTAGTTTGGCTATAACAGTTTAGAATTCAGAAAATAAACATTCTGAGTAAAAGCTAAACTAAACTATATAGAATATGAATTTCCCCAAAAATTGTAATCAAGACCTTTTTATGTATGATTATTATTTGTAGGCTTTTAAGTTGCCTAAAATTTTGAATTCTATCAGTTAATTTCTTAATTATTGTTCAGACTAAAGCAACTACAGTGTATCTTTTCAAACAGCTGGCTACAATCAAGAGTATGTGAATAAACAGAATAAACTTAACTGAGATCAAAATACAATCTTGGTCTCATTATCACCATACTCTGACAAACTATTCCTTCTGCTACAGCAATATTAAGGCAGGGCCCATTACAATTTGCATTATCTTTGGACTCACCAAAGCTATGGAAGTAAGAAGGCTTCATCCTCTCTGCAGAAGCAATAGAACATACCACCTGGGCTCCATGGATTGTCTCTTCAAGGTCCACCTTGTCTGGAGGAACCCGGATAACATTATAGTAGGAGCCTGAAAGAAGGAAAATCCTATATTAACAGTTTTACATACATTCTAGAATAAAAGATAACCCTTGCACTTGTGGACTTGGCAAAAGCAGTTAAGAGATTTATGCAGTATGCATGGTATTCATATTTCACAAAGGGTTATTTCAAATGAAGGTTTGGTTATAAAAATTATTTACCTTTATGAAAGTCATTAGCTAAGGTTTTGAACAGCCCACCCAAAGTGACCAACCAATGATTCAGTGCCTTCTAATGCTCTCAAATGGTTACCTCCTCATTCCCTACAGAGGAACTGTTAAGATAACAGGCAGGAATATCCTCTTTCTATTTGTCCCTTCCCTCTCTCCCCCTATCCCAACAACTATCATCTCCATTTGCACCCATATCCACTTCCTTCCCTCCAGTCCTCTGGTCCCCTAGGATTACTATGGGTTCCATCCCATCCTGTTTCATCACATTCACTCATGTGGTCATTCATCTGGCTATTTCTTACTAGACCTTCAATAGTCAACTCAGGTGTCCACTCCTCAAGTAGCTTTCCCCATCGCCTACCCAGCCCAAGGCATTTGGTGCCCCTATTCTATGTCTTCATTAAATCCTACACAATCATAGCCCTTGTCTCATTGTATTATAAAATCTATAAAGTATAGACTTTAGTTAATTATAATGAATCAGTTTTGGCAAATGTACCATTCTAAAGAAAGATGTTCATAATAAAGGAAACTGGGTGTGGAGTATATGGGAATCTATACTATTTTTACAATTTTTCTGTAAATGTAAACTCATTTAAAAAATAAAGTTTAGTGGAGGATACTGGAACAGGGACTCTTCCTAACAAATGTAAACATTATAACCTAATTGTACCTTCACATTAATCTGACATAAAAAAAAATTTTAAATAAAGTTTATTATATTTACAAATGAATAAATAAGCTGGTTTGAGAAGTCTTCACTAAGTAGATGACATTTGAAGGAGATGAGAAAGAGAACTTTGAGGATATCTGGGAGAAACTCATGGCAGGCAGAGAGAAGAGCAAATGCAAGGGTTCTCCAGCAAGAGCAAGTCTGAGTGTTCGCATAAAACAAAGAAGGCTGGGTGACCCTGTCATAACAAGCCAAGAGGACAGTCTAGGAGGTGAAGTCATAGAGGTGGGTGTGGACTTAAATGATAACTCTGGCTGCTGTGCTGAGAAGAAACTAAAGTGGAGCAAGGATAGAATCAGGGAAACCAGGTAAGAGACTATTTTAGTCATTCAAGTGAGAGGGGATGGTGGCTCAAAGTAGAGTGGTGGCCCTGGAGATGGTATGAGGTGGTTGAATTTTAGATAGATTTTGTAGGCATTGCTGAAATTATGGTTTAATCAACTAGGTGTGGATGTGAGAAAGAAATATAAAGGATGATTCCAGGCTGGATGTGGTGGCTCACACCTGTAATCTTAGCACTCTGAGAGGCTGAAGCAGGTGAATTACCTGAGCTCAGGAGTTTGAGAACAGTCCAAAAGCAAGACCCTTTCTCTACTAAAAATAGAAAAACTAGCCAGGTGTTGAGGTGGGTGACTATAGTCCTAGGTACTTGGAAGGCTGAGGCAAGAGGATTGCTTGAGCCCATAAGTTTTAGGTTGCTGTGAGGTATGGGACACCATGGCACTCTACCCAGGGCAACAGAGTGAAATGCTATCTCAAAAAAAAACAAACAAAAAAATGATTCCAAAGTTATTGTCTTGAGAAACTGGAAATACAGAAGCATCAACTGAGATGGAAAAAATTCATCATAAGAAGAGAAAGTTTGGCTCGGCGCCTGTGGCTGAAGTGGCTAAGGCGCCAGCCATGTACACCCAAGGTGGCAGGTTCGAATCCAGCCTGGGCCTGCCAAACAACAATGACGGCTGCAACCAAAAAATAGCCGGGCGTTGTGGCAGGGGCCTGTGGTCCCAGCTACTTGGGAGGCAGAGGCAGGAGACTCGCTTGAGCCCAGGAGTTGGAGGTTGCTGTGAGCTGAGATGCCATGGCACTCTACCCAGGAGGACAGCTTGAGGCTCTGTCTCAAAAAAAAAGAAAAAAAAGAAAAGAAAGTTTAAGCTGCGTACAGAGGTGCACAGTTGTAGTCCCAGCTATTTAGGACATGAATCCAGGAGTTCAAGTTCAACCTGGACAACAAAACAAGATCCCATCTCTAAATCTCTAATTTAAAAAAAAGAAGAGAAAGTTTAGGGGAAAAGATCAGGAATCTGGTTTTAGACAAATTAATTTTGTAATGACTATAAGGTATCCTAGAAAGAACACTAAGTAAGCAACTGGATATACAATATTGATGAGGACTACATTGAGGGATATAAATATGTTTTTTGTTTTTATTTCTATTTTTATTCCAGAGACAGGGTCTCACTCTGTCACACAGGCTGGAGTGCAGTGACGCAATCCTAGCTCACTAAAACATCAATCTTCTGGACTCACATGGTCTTCCTGCCTCGGCCTCTCACATAGCTAGGACTAGAGGTGTGCACCACCACCCAGATAATTGTTTTATTTTTTTGTAGAGATACGTTCTCACTATATTGCCAGCCTGATCTCACTAGGTTGCCTGGCTGCAAGTGATTCTCCCACTTCGGCTTCCCAAAGCACTGGGATTACAGGCATGAGCCACTGTGCCCCACCCTAGAGATATATTTTGAGAAACCATTATATTTAAAACACCATGCATTGTACAGTGAGGAAAGAAGTCTTAGACAAGCTCTATAGTTCCCTGATTAAGTAAGTAGTCTCTGATTAATATGAAGAACATATTTTAAACAAATATTAAAAATTAGTTGGACTATTAATGTTTAAGGGGTTTTGGCTAATATCTGAGAAAGCTAAAACAATTAGAAAGCTTTTCATTTCCCAAAGGTAGAAATTACTAACAATAATTTTATTCTATTACAGTGAGAATCATTAAATTCCCCCCAAATGTATACTAGGTAGTCAAGCTCCATGCAACTACATGTATTTGGAGTTAGGGTTCAAAAACTTCTCATTGAACCAAATTATCAAGTGAGAAAAAATAAATAGATTCACCATTACTTGGGATTAGGAGAAGAATTTCCTGTCCTAGAATTAGATTAAGTGATGATAAGATTACTCAATTCGAACTTAAACACATTAGTTAATGAATTGTTTGAACTGAAAATCTTGAAGGTAAAGCTAACAGATGCTCAGGAAACAGTAAAGAAATGTTCCTAAAGATCTGCCCGCCCAATACTGTGAGTCTAACTTTGAGAGACTCTCTAGGAGTTTCTATTAACAGCAGATTGAGGCAAAGTAACAAGCAAAGCCTCTCATGATTGGTGACTGAATTCCTCAGGGGGCTATTTGTACCAAGATCGCCCAGGACCATATTAAAATGCAAATTCTTGGCTGAGTGCAGTGGCTCACACCTGTAATCCTAGCACTCTGGGAGGTTAAGGTGGGTGGATTGCCTGAGCTCAGGAGTTGGATATGAACCTGAGCAAGAACAAGACCCTGACTCTACTAAAAATAGAAATATTAGCTGGGCATTATGACAGGCGCCTATGGTCCCAGCTGTAAGGAGGCTGAGGCAAGAGGATCACTTTAGCCCAAGAGTCTGCAGTTGCTGTGAGCTCTGATGACAACGTGGCACTCTACTCAGAGTAACAGATTAGTATAACACCTCAAAAAAAAAAAAAAAAAAAAATGCAGAATATATTCTGCATTGACTCCAGAACCCATCCAATTTACCTCAATGTTTGGTGAATATTGAGTTCTACTGACCTAGAATCCCTGAAGATGAATGAAGCCCAGTAATCTACATTGCTAACAAGTATTCCAGATGACCCTTTGGCACACCAAAGACTGAGAATAACTGCACTGGTGACTATTGGCTTTAGAATATAAAATTCAGAATGATTAAATAATATTTCTCATATTATGAATGAGTTACAAAGTGATCAACTTGGTTAATAAAGTTAATTTATGAAGAAGTAGATTTTGGGGATGAGGACTAGTGGCTCATGTCTGTAATCCAGTGCTTTGGGAGGCCAAGGCAGAAGAATCACTTAAGCCCAGGAGTTGGAGGTATAGCCCAGGAGCTATGACTATGCCATTGCATTTCAGTCTGGACAACAGAGTGAGATCTTATCCTTTAGAAAAAAAAGACACAGATTCTTTAATGATTAAAAAAGATGGATGGACAAAAACCACTACTGAGTCAACTTCATCTATTTGTTGAAACATTTTACATAGAAAGATATTTGCTGTTTCCTATACCGGTTTTGAAGAATCTACACTTATCTCAGGTAATAAGGAGGAGAGAGAACTGGGTGATGGGCTGTCTAGGGCACCCTCTCTCTACTTGAACCAATAAAAAAACCAACCCACAATATCGATCTTTAGATGCACTCACATGAGTAAATGGAGATGTACAGAGAAGCAAATCACAAAGCCAATTATCTACCAAAGGTATATCATTAATCTATGCAAAGGTTTCATAGGTTGTGATGGTGGGTTGATTGATAGCTAGAATGGAGAGACAGTCAAAAATATATTCAACACTCTTACCCATGGGGGATGCATTCCAAGCACCCCAGTGAATGCTTTAAACTGTGGATAACATCAAATTCTATATATACTTAAAAAAAAAAAAAAACAGAGTCTTCCTCTACCACTGGAGTGCAGTGACAACTATTATAGCTCATTAGAGCCTCTAATTCCTGGACTCAAGTTATCCTCCCACCTCTGCCTCCTGAGTAGCTGGGATTACAAGTATGTGCCATCATGCCCACCTCTACATGCACTGTTTTTTCCTTTGCAAACACACCTATGATAAAGTTTAATTTATAAATTAGGTATAAGAGATTAACAATAATAACTAATAATAAAATAGAACAATTATAACAATATACTGTAATAAAAGTTATGTGAATACTGAACATTCTGTTGAACTTTAAAAAGGATGAAAAAAGTGCCCATCAACCCATGAAAGGATTAATAAACTGTGGTATATGCATACCATGGAATACTATTCAGCCATAAAAAAAGATAGAGACTTTATATCTTTTGTATTAACCTGGATAAATCTGGAGAACATTCTCTTTAGTAAAGCATCACAAGAATGGAAAAACAAATACCCAATGTACTCAATACCAATATGAAACCAGTAGAGGAACTAGTACATGCCCACACAATAGAAAAATTAAATTTAATTAAAGTTGAGGGTAGGTGGGGGAAAAGAGAAGTGGAAAGGGGAGGAGACAGGGGGATCAGTGTGCTCCCACCTTATGGATACAATGTAAGGCTGTATCACTCGCCTCCTCGGCAGAACACAATTACAACAGGGACCTCACCTAACAAACACAAACATTGTAACATAATTGTTTGTATCCTCATATTAATCTGAATATTTTTTTTAAAGGAGGAGAAAAAATTCTATTAAGTAGTGTTCTTGAAACTACTTTTAAAAATCAGACTCAGTCCATATTTTCAGTGGGCGCTTGTGATGTGTGTGAATTTCTTTTAAATAAAATCTAAATCTTAAATTTTAGTAATAAAAAGATTGGGAATTTAGATTGTTGTAGTTTTAGAGTAGGTTTTCTTGGACCTTTACTCACTGCTACTATACTTTAAAAATTTGTCTTATTAGATAAATTTGGACCTTGCCTGCGCCCACCCAGAGCCGGCAGTTCTCTGAGCAGCCGGCATCCCAGGAGACATGCTGCACACCGTTGGAGGGGACATGGGCAGAGAGATGGTGACCAGGCTCGGGCTGGGGCTGCTGCTTCTGGCACTGCTCTTACCCACGCAGATTTATTCAAATGAAACAACCATTGAGGCAGTTTCAAGTAACTCCTCCAGGTCTACCTTGGCTGCCCCAAATCCAGATAATGTCCTCACCATGGCACTTGACAGTGCACTACAGTCAACAGCCAGTGTCCTCATGATCTCCCTCTCCCTTCTGTATCTCTACTGTTAAAAGACTCAGGCCAGGAAACATCTGTACTCCATCTTCTAAATCCAATACAAATGGCATCTAGAAATCCATTGTGGCAAGAAAAAAACAGGTCTTCATCAAATCTACTAATTCCACATCTCCTTTTATTAACACAGAAAATATTAAGAACCCCAATTGATTGGTTTGAAGAACATGCAAGGGGTTTGACTAGATGATTTATATTGCCAATATTAAGTCTACTGGAGCTTCATGTACAAGGGGAAGAGAGGCAACATCCAAAATTGGTTAAAATATGATTTCCTTGAATGTGGCTTAAGAAATATGGACACTTAAAACTACCTTGAAAATAAGAATAGATTATATCTTTGTCTAGAAATAAAGGATATGATGTGGAATGGAGATTCGGTTTTCATTTGGTTCATTAGTTCTATAAGGCCATAAAAACAGGTGATATAAAAAATCTTCCAGGATTCTATTTATATGTACATTAGAAGGCACTCCTAGGTATTACTGTAAATCCTCAGTGTATTGTTTCAGCAGTACTGATTTAATGCCAATATACTCTAGAAGGAGTTTTACATTGTAAAGCTATCACTGCTGTCTTTGGAACTGAACATTTTTTTCTCTGAGGCTTTGGATTTGACATTGCACTACACCTTTTATGTAGTAATTGACATGTGCCAGAGCAATAAAGGATTGGCAGCTCCCCCAGGTCCAAGCATCATGAGTAACTCTTGCATATCCCTATAAGCCAAGTGGTAGGCATTTCCTGGCACCTATTTCCATTTAACAGGAGCACCAGATCCATTTAGCTAAACTGATTCCAAAGAATAGATAGAATGACATTGACTTAACAAATTTCAAAATGCATTTTATTACTGCATATGTTGAATACTTTTTATAATTTAAGGAACTATCTGTTTTGAAGGCAAAATTACAAATCTTGAAATTAAAAAGGCAAAAATGTAAAGGAACCAAAAGTGTAAATCCAGTATTTACAAAGTGAAGACTAGAAGGTGACTTTAATTAAAATCATAAAACCTTTTATACTCTTTCTGTAAATACTTGTAACAACAAAAAAAAAAAGATCAAGGACAACTATGTGTCAGAATAGCTACATTTGGAACACCTTCTGTTATCAGTCAATATTTTTAGATAGTTAGAACCTGGTTCTAAGCCTAAAAGTTGTCTTGATTCTGCAGTAAATCTTTGACCACTGCCTTGACACACAGAAACTTTTTTAAAAATAGACACTTGGTGAAGTCATTCATTCGCATGATCACACACTGAAGCTTAGATGTTCTTAGATGTTAAAATGGCCACAGTAGTCATGGTGACCAAAGTCATTCTTTTTCCATCTTTAGAAAGCTACATGGGAACCAGATCAGACAGATCTGAAGTAACTGTGTGTGTGAATGAATACTATCTTTTGCTTTGCACCTGAATGCCATATATCTTTTTTGAACTGTATATTGTGTTTATGTATTTATGCTTTGATTCATAGTAACTTCTCATGTTATGGAACTGATTTGCATTGAACACAAACTATAAATAAAAATAAATGCCTGAAAGAGCAAAACAAAGAAGATAAATTTGGCCAGGGGGAGCTTATCTTTTATATTTTCTTGGTTTAAAATTGTTTAACTAAAAAAAAAAACTTATTCAGTGTAGGTAGCTGATTCTGTGGAAAACAAAACCACAGATAAGGAAGGAACTATACAATTACACATTCCTTTTGAAACAGAAGGAAACATGTGGATTCAAGTTTAGGAACCAGAACTTGGAGGTCTTTAGATACTGAGTAGATAGGTGAAAAGACCCTGAACAAGTGGAAGAAGAAATGGTGACTAAGAAGAGACTGCATGTTAAAAAATACCAATATAGGTTTCTGTACTCAGTGACAAATAACTAATGAGATGGGCTAAAAAAGAGACTAATAAGGTTTTGGATGTGAGTCAGGCTTGACATCAAGTCTGATCTCAGATACTTCAGAGTTTGTCTAAACTAGTGACTAAAACCTTCTCGAGGCTCACCGCCCTCATCTGTAAAATGGAAGAAATACGTATGTACGAGTGCCTTTCTCAGAGAGTTGGTAGGGATTAAATGAGAAAAGACAGGGGAAACTGCCTCCTACCAGAGTACAATAGGTACTCAGTGCAATTTAGATATCATTATTACCTATTAGAACTTTCTGGAGCAAATTGATAGGTGGCCGTAGAAGCACATGGATGACCAGGAAAGAAGTGTGATGTAAAGGATTGTAAATGTAGCCCCACAATGACCTTAACTTATTTGGTAGTGTATTACTTCCACGACAAAAATAAATTCCTTCCCTATGTGATAGACAGTGTACCTTCCCTATATCTCTTGGCTACAGCATTTCAAATTTCTTATACTTACAATATGGTACTTTTTAAAAACTCAAGTTTGAGTAATATGCACTGAAAATCCCTACCATGCTTGTAAGCCAAAGGCATAAGGCAGCAGTTTTCAACCTGTGGGTTGTGACCTACAAGAACTGTATTAAAGGGTCACAGCATTAGGAAGGTTGAGAACCACTGCCATAAGGAAACATAAAAATGTGAGTTAAACTGAAAAGGTCTAGCCGGGCGATGTGGCTGGCACCTGTAGTCCCAGCTACTTGGGACGCTGAGGCAGGAGAATCACCTAAGCCCAGGAGTTGGAGGTTGCTGTGAGCTGTGATGTCACAGCGTTCTACTGAAGGCGACATAGTGAGATTCTGTCTCTAAAATAAATAAATAAATAAATAAATAATAAGCTGAAAAGGTCAAACAGAAAATCAGCTGCTAAAGATAGGTTCAAATGGACCATAGAGCAGATACTTAATCATAAATCATATATTTTAAGTTCAGTCATGCCATTTTGGAGATTCCCTTCTGAACCTTTCAAATGAGTTTCATATATTTACATTTTAACCATAATGGAATGCTGAGAAAAGCATTAACTCTCAGCTACTTGTAGAAAGACAGCCATTACAATTTTACCTTGTGGCCCATAAGAGTTCCCCAGATTGTATGCTGTTCCATCTGGGTCATAATGAGGATGTGCAGTTGCCCCATTCACAGCAACAAATTTGCTCCAATCTACCTGCAAATTTAAGACCATTATAGATTTTTAAATGTTACAGGGGCAGATCTCTATTTATATGCCTAAATAGCAGGGATGTGTCAAATATTTTAAAAATAAGATATGAAAACCACAGTCTAAGCACTAATTTCTTACTTCTATGAAATAAAAATTCTTTTTTTCCCACTAAAGAAAAAGAAATCAAAACCAAAGAAATAACCAAACCAAGAAAAGAACACACACAAAAACCCAAAAAGCTTATCACCACCACCAATAGAGCAACCCTGAATTAATTTACCCCAAATTACAAGAAAGTTCAAAAGAAGCAAAAGAATTAAAATTAAAGCTCTGGTCTAAAATTGTATTTTTAATTAATACGTTATGCGAAGGCAGTGTAGGTCTAGAGAACTTTCAGTTTGATCTAGCTGTAGCTAAAGAGAACATGAACTAACTAACCAAAGTGGATCAGTACCATTCTAGTTCTCCTTTACCCTAGCCTTCAGGTATTAGGATTAAGGAAGAAGTTCAGGATTATCTTTAAGTGAAAACCAACCCCACAGGACATTCTAATCAGGGCAGAGGGTGAAAGTAATCTGAATCAAAGATAACTTTGCTTTTGTGTGATTAAACCTTCAATTTCTTCCTCAGTTATCTACTACTATTACAAGTAATTTGAATGGTAAGAAATTTTAGAGTCTATTTATTCATGTTTTAACATATACTTTTATATACTTTACCTTTTCTGTTTTTTCCAGAGTTTCAATGTCCACTTTATTCATAAAGTTGGTCTCAGTACTAACGTAGTAATCACCCTTGTACTGCACATAGTTGACACTAGTGTTGTCAGTCATGGCTGAAACCAAACCCCAGACTTATTTAAGCACTATGGCTCACTGTAGAAGAATCTAATCACACACTCAAAGGGGGAAAGCAGTTTCAACACCCTCTCTCACACACACACACAAAAATCTATTTTCAAAATTTATATTTAGACATAAATTTATTTAGATATAATATGGATTGTCGTGTATCAGAATAGTTTAAATTCTCATCACCGTCACATGCAGCTTACCTGCAGTTTGAGGTAGCTCAAACCTTGACACAAAACGTTCAAAAACATTCTTGCATGGATCTGGAAGAGCCAGTGTGCCGAATTCTGAGATCACAATTCGATTTTGAGCACTGTTGGCCTTATATGAATCACTCTGTAGAAACTTGCTCCTGTAAGTCACTGTGCCTTTTGCCATCCTGAACTGGTGAAGCAAAGCCATTCCGTCAAACCAATGATTGTATCTTCAAACAAGAGGAAAAGTAGAAAAGCACAAATGAGTAAGAAAACACTGGGTCAAAATAAGTGATGGAGTGACATTATCTTCACTTCAAATATAAAGATAAGGAAATGCAATGGGTTCCCAGCACAACCTGATTAGTCAGAGAATTTGAAATTAAAGAATAGCATTCTAGGTATATCCTGAGGAAAGAGCAACTTACCTTCTCCTGAACCTTACCCCTGTCAAAAAGCTCATGCTTTAGAGGGCTAAAGAAAACCCCAATGGTTGTAAATCATAAGATAATTCTGATCTTGACCCTATGGCTAAGAGAATAGTATGAGAGAATACAGAATGCCTAGCTTTACCAAATCAAAATGCATTCCTAAGTTTTTAGGAATAGTTATCTTCATATTTTATAGGTATTAAAATTTTCATTTATTTAAAAATTTTTCATATTGAGATTATACTAAAATAGACAAAGAAAATGAATATCCTTCCTGGATAATCATTTTTGTCCATATGACAAAAATAGGTTTTTGTTTATACGGTCTATTTCTAGGAAACACTGGAAGTCCTTCCTGGGTGGTGGACTTCCAGTGATCTATGTAAATGATGGAATGTTGAAAAACTGTAAGTGGCTTTGCTTTTTAAAGGGTTTATTGTATGGTTTTTTCTTTTATATGCTTGATAGATTGAATGCTTAATGTCCTCAGCATGGATAAGCAAAGCTAACACATTGTCTTAAAAGGCAATGATTCTTGAAAGTAGAGGCCAGAAGAGATATTTGCATTATTCACAATAGCCAAAAAAGTGGAGACAACTCAAGTGTCCATCTGTGGTCAAATGGATAAGCAAAATGTTTAGATTGTAAGGATTCCGAGCACACCACCCCCAAATATGCTACTTTGACAAACGCTTATTTGAAGTTAAGGGCACTTGAAAAGACAACAGATACAAAAGGACACTTAATCATCTTTTTTCTTCCTGAAAGCAGGAGATAAAACTCCCATGTGAAGGGTACCCTCCCTATAGGAAGAAGGAAGAAAGACATTCTTGTCACCAGAGATAGAATCACAGCCAAGAGAAATCTATACAAACTTTGTTAATAGCTTCATGGTCACTTTCCACAATTAACTACCCTGACCTAAACTCCTTCATCCTGTCACATTTTCATACTTGCTACTTTTTGTTCAAACTACTACATAAACTTTCAGCTATAACTTATTCTTTGGTGCTTCATTTTTCTTGTGTGGGCTACCAGGTACATGTAAAAATGACTAAATAAAACTTGCATGTTTTTCTTCTGGTTTATCTGTCATATGACCATTTAATTCTTGGGCCAAGACTTGAAGAGAGTAGAGGGGAAATTCTGGCTTCTCTAAAACATACACTATAATACTATTCGTCCTTTAAAATGAAGGAAATTCTGTCACATGTTACAACATGGATGAACCATTGAGGACATTATGCTAAATTAAACAGGCCAGTCATAAAAAGACAAATATTGTGTAATTCTATTTGTATGAGATATTGTAAATAGTCAAATTCATAAAAATAGAAAGCAGAATAGTGGTTAACAGAGGCTGGGAAAACAAAAAATGAGGACTGGGTATTTAATTTAATGGGTTTTAGTTTTACAAGATGAAAAAGTTCTCAATCTATTTCACAACAATGTAAATATATTTAACACTACTGAACTGTACACTTAAAATGGTTAATACGACAAATTTTGTGTTATGTGCATTTTACCATAATTTTTTAAATTGCAGGAAAGAAGAAAGAAAATGTCCTTCTTTACCCCAATTATTTGAGATGCCACTGTTATCATACACTAAATTTCCCTAAGTTCTTGGGTCCATTTCTATTTTATATCATCTGTTTGTCTGTTCATAAACCAATATCACACTGTTTTAATTGTAGGGTCTTTGTGGTTTATTTTAATACCTGGTAGTGTTTATCACTCCCTATGAAAACTTTTTTTTTTTTTTACTGTTTTCTTAACTATTCTTGCATAGTGATTTCTACATTTGAAATTTACTATTAAAATATCAATTTGCTTAACTTCCTTAAATAGTTTGTTGGAATTTTTATTAGTCTCCTATTAGATTTATAAATTAACTAAGGGAAAACTAACATCTCTATGATTTGGGGTCATTCCAATAAAGAACAGGGGATGGTATTTTCATTTGTTCAAGTGTATCTTTCAGGAGTGTTTTAAAGTTTGTACATTTCTTAAAGTTCATTGCTAAGTATTTGAGCTTTGTTGCAATTTGTAAATGAAGTTTTCCCTACCAATATGTTCGCTAACTGGTTATTGTTTGCATATATGGAATCTATGATTTCGGTATGTTAATTTTACATCCTGTTGTCTACCTTTCATTATCAGATTTAGTTTTATAGAGCCAGAAACAGTAGCTCATGCCTATAATCCAAGCACTCTGGGGAGGCCAAGGCACGTGGATTGCTTGAGCTCAGGAGATTGAGATCAACCTAAGCAAGAGTGAGATCCCATCTCTACTAAAAACAGAAAAACAAGCCAACAGGTGGTGCACACCTGTTGTCCCAGCTACGTGGGAGGCTGAGGCAAAAGGATAGCTTAGCCCAAAAGTCTGTGGTTGCTGAGAGCTATGATGATGCCACAGCACTATACCCAGGGTGACAGAGTGAGATTCTATTTCAAAAAAAGAAGAAAATATTTTGTTTTATCATTGATTCTCTATGGTTTTCTAGATTTACTATTACATCATCTGCAAAAAAATATGATTTTACTAATCTTTGTGCTTATAGTAGTGGAGAAACTTAATATCTTTTCCTATTCCTAAAATTAGAAAAATTACTTGAAGTATTTCCCAATTTAGTATTACTGGCATTAGCACAAAGATATAGAGATAGATACATATAAGATATTTATGGCTATGTTAACCAGTTTGATGAAAATATTTCAAGTTGTATATGAAAACACCACACTGTACCCCATGATTGCATTAATGTACATGGCTATCATTTAATAAAAAAAGATATTTATGATATATATGATATTCTAATATACATACTAAGTGTGTGTATATATATTTATATATATATATATATAATCATGTTTAGGAATTATCAAGTTCTGTTGTTGAGCATTTTTATGAGGAAGGGATGTTGAATTCTGGCAAAAGTTTTTTCAGCATTGATGCAGATAATTATATGATTATTTTCCCTGAGACCTATGAATATGGTATATGACATTAATGCATTTGCTTATTATCAACCTACCATGTTTTCCCATGTATAATGTGCACTTTTTGGGGGAAATAGGATGTGCATTATACATGGGCAGTACTAATTCCATATCTACACATATATTTTTAATTCTTTTATTTTTGTTCTGAGTTAAAAGTGTAACTCTAGAAAGAAATAACATGAAGAATACAGCCAGATGCTGCAGAGAAGTCAGAAATGAGCCCAGGTGAGAGTGGTCCAGACAACCTGAACACCTATCCTCCTCCAAATATCCCTTCCTGGCCCACCTTTATCCCCACATTCTCTCATTTCCTATTCCCACCTATGTCCATCTGTGAGAACACGGCCATGGCCACACTGCTGAGAATCTTGGTGGGTTTATTTCTTGGGAAGCTGGTGGGAGGGGTCAGGGCTAGCCCTGCCTGCTGCAGGCTCCTGACAGGAGATACCTGCCCTTTCCAGACTGTCTCATCTCTCATGCCATCCACCAAAGGACATGCATAAGAATAGGACATGAGAGGGTGTGGGGATGAGAATGGGACAGGAGGGGACAATTGAAGAGGTCAAGTACTCAGGTTGTCCAGACCATTCTCACCTGCTGCTGCCTGCACTGGCTCCCAGCTTGTCCAGCAGCTGGCTCACAAGAGAAGGAGTCACCACTGTGCAGTCACTCCGCCCTCCTTTAAAAACTTAAAATGAAAGATTTTTTTTCCCTGAAAGTTTGGGACAAATATGGGCACACATTATACACAACAAAATATAGTAATCTGCATTCTTGAAATTAATCTCACCTGATCCAGTGAATTTTATTTTTAACGTGGAGTTGGATTCTGTTTGTTAGTAAAGTATTTATTAGTGCTGTATTAGTAGTATACATTTTGTACTATTTTGTGTATATTCAAAAATAATATTAGTTTGTATTATTCTTTATGCACAGTCTTTATCATGCTAGATATTAATGAGATACTTCCCTCACAAACAAATTTAGAAAGTTTCCCTTCATTTTTAATAATGTATAAAGCATTGGGACTATCTTAGAAAGTTTGGTAGAATTCTGTGAAAAAATCTGGGCCTGGCACTTTTTATGAGGAATATTTTCTTTATAAGCTTCTCTATTTCTTCTACAAAAATTGGTATTCCTAAGCTTTCTATTTCTGTCAATTTTTGGTAATCTTTTTTTTTTTTCTGCAGATGATGTAATAGGAATTAGTACTGCTCATGAATAAGGCACATCTATTTTATCAAGGTTTTCAAATATATTTGCATAGAAGTCTGAAAAGTCTTTTGTAATTTCCCCCCTTTTTCATGGTTTCATCTCCATTGCCATTTCTTATTTTTTATATTTGTACTTACTCCCTTTTTCTTCTTGATCATGGTAGCTAATGGTTTGTCTACATTAGTGATTTAAAAAAAACTTAAAAAGAAAATGGGTATTGAGAATTTTTGCTATTTTGATCTAAAATCCTCTTAATAAAACCATAATACTTATTACCAAACACAATACTCTAGGAGTAAAACCATACACTTGGCTTCCTGATTCAAGATAAATATTTAATAATTTTAACACATTGTAGTATTAAACCACATCCCTTCTGTCTTTGGTGGAAATGCTTTGTAAAACTGATTTTTTGGATCCACATTTGCCTTTAATAAATTTCTTCTTGTTAGAGTCTATCTCACAAGATCTTGCATTCCATACATTCATTTATTCAAACAAGATTTCCTGAGTCCCTACTATCTGCAGGCATAGTGCCAGGGCCAGTGCTTACAAGCACATGAATTGATAAAAAGTGAGCACTACTACAGTACAGAAACTTAAAAAATGCCATCATGTCAGGGTCCTGCCCCGGGGGCAGGGTCCACTAAGACCTGTGGAACTGGCACAACCAACTGAAGAAATAAAAAGTTAGGAATGATAAAAAAAGAGACCTAAGACACAGAATAGAATTTTCAAAGATGGGAACTCAGGGGACTGACCACCCTTTTGTGGGCTCTGGGGAGTGGCCCCAAGCATCTGTTCTACTCAGCTTTTATTCAGATCTCTTCGCCTGGGTGGTAAGCTTAGGGAGGGAACAAAGACACCAGTAGTTTCTCTGAGTGAGCATATCACTTTAAGGATGTGAGCAGTTTTGAGAAATCTGAAACTTGAGCCTTGTGTAAGGGCAGCCTCCTGTCTGGAGTTACACACACAGATTCCTAGGGAGGTGTTAAACTCCTGCTAGTTCACCATGGAGCAAAACACCACAGGCGTTAAAAGCCTCTGAGGAATCAGTGGGAGAGAGGCATTTTCCTCTCATTACCACCTTAGAGGATTTTCCTCTGTGATAAGGGATATAAGCCCTGTCCATATCTCAGGGCTTGAGCTGTTCCCTTGGTCTCTGCCCCAGTCAAAAGTAAATCTCCACAATGGGTATCTGCTTCCTCTGTTTAATTGGCAGGAAACCACCTAGGTCAGTGGTTCTCAACCTTCCTAATGCCATGGCCCTTTAGTACAGATCCTGTGGGTCGCAACCCACAGGTTGAGAACCACTGACCTAGATGATGTATCTTTTCTGGGACTTGCCACCGCCACTTTTAAGGCCACTGTTTTCCCTCAGAGTGTTCACAGACTCAGCAGGGGTATTTGTGTAAGCTGTATCCCCAATAGGCTTTTTCCTTTCAGGAAAGGCCGGAAACTTATTCACATAAATTTAGCAATGGCCAGCATAAAGGTAAACTAGCTGACTTTTCTTTATTCTGACTCCCTCAGCTTATTTTTTAATTTTCCCTTTAGTCCCCATTCTGCCTGCACCATCTGCGCAGAAAAGAACAATAGGACAGAAAGCTGAGGGAAGCAGGGCAGGTCAAGAGAGGAGGAGACACATGTCTGATTCTTTAGGGATGTCTGCCTGTTGGACGGGAGACCAGGGCAAAGGTGCTGGAAGGAGGAAAGACTGTGAAGCATACAAAATATGAACAGAGCTGTCACTGGCAGATGACGATAGAGAAAAGGGTCAGTTCAAGACCCCTGGCATTTAGACTAAGGAAAGTGTGGCGTCTTAAAACAAAAGAGTAAAACTGGGTGGTGCCCATGACTCAGCAGGTAGGGTGCTGGCCATATACACCAAGGCTGGCAGGTTCAAACCCAATTCAGGCCTGCTAAAACAACAATGACAACTACAAAAAAAAAAAAATCTTGAGTATTGTGGCAGGCACCTGTAGTCCTAGCTACTTGGGAGGCTGAGGCAAGAGAATTGCTTAAGTCCAAGAGTTTGAGGTTGCTGTGAGCTGTGATGCCACAGCACTCTACCCAGGGGGACAGCTTGAGGCTCTGTCTCAAAAAAAAAAGAGTGAAACTGTTAATCCCACATTTTGCAAAGGTCACTCTGGACACGGTAGAATGTGGGATAGAAAGAGCAGCGTGCAGATCTGGGGACGCCAATGGGGAGACCAGAAAGTAAGTCAAGTGAGGGAAGAGGAGAGCCTCGAGTGAAGCAGCACCAGTTAGAAACGGGCAAATTCAGGGGAGGGAGTAGAGAGGAAAAAAGAAAGAAAGAAAAGAAAAAATTCCAAAAAAAATTCCACTCAGGTGGGTGGCACCTGTAACTCAGTGGGTAGGGTGCCAGCCCCATATATCCAGGGTGGCAGGTACAAACCCAGCCCTGGCCAAAGTGCAAAAAAACCCCAAACAAACAAACAAAAAAACTCAGAGGTAACCAACAAGGTGTAGGCAGTGATAAATAGAGGTCCAAAAAGTCACATCCGAATAACTGGATAACTGGAATGCTTTAACTGAGATGAAGAATACACAAAGAGCAAGTATTGGGGAAAAGTCAGCAGCTTAGTTTTTTCATTTTGGGGGGTTTTTGGGGTTTTTTGAGACAGAGTCTCACTATGTCGCCCTTGGTAGAGTTCAGTGGCGTCAGAGCTCACAACAATCTCAAACTCTTGGGCTTAAGTGATTCTCTTGCCTTAGCCTCCCAAGTAGCTAGGACTACAGGTGCCTGCCAGAATGCCTGGCTATTTTTTTGTTGTTGTTGTAGTTGTTTAGTTGGTTCAGGCTGGGTTTGAACCTGCCACCCTTGGTGTATGTGACTGGAGCCATAACCACTGTGCTACAAGCACTGAGCCAGTTTTGAACAAGAATCTGAGTTATCTGTCAAACACCAGGGTAAATATGTTCCACAGCCAGTTAGCAAACCATAGGTCTAAAGCACAAGAGATGGGGGTGGGGTGGGAGATTCACATTTGAGATAGCCACCATCTATTGAGCACTTGCTGCATGCTGGGTGTTGTGCTAAGCACTTTACTACATCTCTTCCTTTATAGATAAAGGTAGATATACAGATATAACATAGATAGATATTTCCTTCATATAGATTCTTTAAGGAACTATTATTCTCATTTTACTGATGTGGAAACCAAGGTTGACAGCAGTATGCCCACAGTCTCAGGGCTACAGAGCTGGTAACCAAACAAGGGTTGAACTCAGGGCTCACTCTAAATTCTGAGGTCTACAACATCCCCCCAAATAAGGGGTCTCCCCATCCTCAGAAAAAGAAATGTGGAGAGATGATGAATCAGCAAGGTTTTAAAGGAAAAGAAGAACACTCTGACACAGAGGAAGTGGGAAAAAGCACCTACATGGGGAAATGTGGAGAAGGGGAAGAGGAAAGTTGAGAGAATTCAATCCCATTGCTTCTCTGTTCATATGAAGTAGGCTGGATTATCTGTTGAGGGTGAAAGAGACAGGAAGAGTCAAAGAAGCCTCAGGAAAGGGACTGAGGTTTGGAGCAGACCCTGTGGGAAACTGGAAAGAACCGTTGACAGCTAAAGATATCCAGGCAATACCAAGCACTCAGCTAGAACGGGAAATCATCATTTTGTAATTGAATCAATCAGCAAAGTCATGTGATTTGCTCTAAAAGTGTTCAGCCGTCTTGGGCCATGAGCAGAAGAAACAAAAAAATGGGCTAATCTGGGCCTAGAAATGGTTGGAGAAGAAGCAGTGATCGACCAGGGCAAAGGAAGTGAGAATGGGAGCGAAAGTGTTTGAAATGACCAATGGTGGACTCTGGGCCACGGAGAAGAACTTAAAAGAATGGATAAGCTCAGAGGAAAGAGAACAACAAGGAGAGAACTTGATAAAATGAAAAAATAGGTTTAATGAGAATACAAAAGTGTGCAAATTGGGATTTTGAGCAGAGTAAAGTTTCAGAGTTCAAGACTTCAGGGGTGGGGCAATTCTGTGGAGTAAGTTTCTGATGTGGTCTCAGGATACAGCCTTATTGAAGGGGCACAGAGGAGGATAATCACTGCAGTGGGAGCATCCAGAAACTAAGAGACTGGACTATCATCACTGTGGATCTGAAAGTCCTGTCAGGAAAGTGGCAGAGATAAAGGTTCTGAGGCTTTATAGTACTCTGCCTACATTTGTCAACTTTAAAAACTGTTAAATATGTCTTCAAGTCAATCACTGATTTTAAAAAGTTAATTGAAGGCCAAGAGTGGTGGCTCGTGCCTATATTCCTACCACTCCGGGAGGTCCAGGCAGGTGGATTGTTCAAGCTCAGGGATTCAATACCAGCCTGAGCAAAACTGAGACCCCATCTCTACTAAAAACAGAAAATCTACCCATACATTGTAAAAATCTACCCATACCTGTAATCCCAGCTTCTCAGGAGGCTGAGGCAGGAGGATTACTTGAGCCCATGAGTTTGAAGTTCTTATAAACTACCACAGTACTCTACCCAGGGCAAAAGAGTGAGACTCCATCTCAAAAAAAAAAAAGAAAACGTTAATTAAAGAAAGGCCTTTAGCATGTCACTACTTTGATTGCATGCTAACATGGATCTGTTAAATGGCATCTAATAGCTTCACAATGAGTGATGCTATTCTTTCTTACAGGTTAAGGGCTACGCTGCCTTCCCTAGGTCCCTGCCTACTCCTTTAAGTCTTTTCTGGAGAGCCAATAGCTAAACTAAATCTTAGTTTACCTCTCCTTGATCTGAAGATATCTGTACTTCTCACCAGAGAAGCAGGCAAGACCCTGTTCTTGCTATAAATGCCCACGGCTGGCTCAGAAGAAATTAACTTGAGGACAAAGTAAACAATTGTGAGGACCACCCACTTCTCTCACAAAGACGCTTGTGTTCAAAGAGTACTGTGGGGCAAGCCTGGGTCCTGAGTGGCTCTGTTGCCCGGTTTGAGCAATATACCATGGCTTTTCCTTCTGTAGCAGTTGAAATACCATAAGCCTTTTATAAGACAGTGTTATTTTCTGGAGATTGGACTAGATAGTGTAACAGAGGTAACAACCTAAAAAGGAGTAAAATGTTTTATGAGTTGTCTCTTTAAGAAACCTTCACCCTTGGGCAGCACCTGTGGCTCAAAGGAGTAGGGCACTGGCCCCATTTGCCAGAGGTGGCAGGTTCAAAAGCAGCCCCGGCCAAAACCTACAAAAAAAAAAAAGAAAGAAAAGAAAGAAACCTTCACCCTTTTGGGGAATTAAAATCTGCATTCCTGCCTAAAACCAGTAACTAGAGGATCAGAGCAGTGTTATTTATGTTTTAGTACCATAGAAGATGGCTCATTGGAATTATCCAGACAGAGAAATTGTCTAAGCCAGTGATTCTCAACTTTCCTAATGCCATGACCCTTTAATACAGTTCCTTATGTTGTGGTGAACCCCAACCATAAAATTATTTTTGTTGCTACTTCATAACTGTAATTTTGCTACTGTTATGAGTCCAAAGGACCCTTGTGAAAAGGTTGTTCAACCCCCAAAGGGGTCGCAGCCCACAGGTTGAGAACTGCTGGTCTAAGCAGAGGTCGTGAGATTATCCTCACTGGAGATGCTATAGTTAAACAGCAATAGCCCAAAGCTGAAAACCCCCTATAGAAGCTCCGTATTTCTACTTAAAGGGAGGATGATGGCACTTTAAGAGTCTGACATCCGGCTCGGCACCTATAGCTCAACCGGCTAAGGCGCCAGTACACCTAAGGTGGCAGGTTCGAATCCCCAGCCCGGACCTGCCAAACAACAATG
>NW_003852481.1:3918971-3955251 GCF_000181295.1 Otolemur garnettii | reverse complement strand
AAAAAAAAAAAAAAAAAAAAAAGAGTCTGACATCCTCCACATTTGCTGGTAAATTAATAAACTTCTCTTTCCTTTCCCTCAAACCACTTGTCCTCAGTCTTTGTTTGGCTACACTGAACTATTAATAACAGTGGTTTTTGCCACCAATATTTCCCTTTCTTCTTCTCCTTGCTTCATAAGCTTTTTTTTATAACTTGTGTGAAAAATAGACATGTAAAATAGGGAAAAGCAGAATGTCTCTGGCAGCTCATGTATCCTCTTTTAATTTACCTCCAAATCCTCCCTCTAGTTCCTAAACCCTCCTTTTCTCCTCCCCACCCCACCCCAGTCCTGGCATCTAAGGTAACTTCCTAAGGACTTCTTGAAGCTGCTAGGAAAAACAAACAATATACCCCCATCTCTCCACTCTAAAAAAACATTGCATTTTATTTCTTTCTAGCACTATCATTTTATACATGTAAGTCTATTATTCAGTGAAGGAAAGATGCAACACGTTCAGCGAATTAGAACATCTAGAATGTTAAATATATCTATCTTAGTCAAGGATATCTTGAACAAGCTCCTGGTTCTTGGTCTATTTACAACAACACCTGGAGAGGAACAGGAGGAGCATGATCTGATTCCAACTAGGCCTAGAGTCAGGAACGGGTGGAGTGGTTTAAGCAACAGAAAAGGAAGTGGGGAGAGATGATGACTCAGCAAAGTTTTCAAAGAGAAGAAGAGGGCCCCTTCCTCTGACACCAAGAAGGTGAGAATAAGTACCTACATGGGGAAATGTGGAGGTTTGAAGGGGAAAATTGAAAAAGTTAAATCCAATTGCCCCTCTATTCATACAAAGTAGAATGGTTGTTGCCAGGGCAGTGGGATAGGAAGTGAAGAACAGGAGTTAGTGTTTAATGGGTAGAGTGATTCAGTTTTGCAAGATAAAATTAGTTCTGTCAATGGACAGTAGCACGATGATGTAAATGTACTCAATGCCATTAAAGTCTACACTTAAAAAGGTTAAGATGATAAATTTTATGTTATGTATATTTTATCATACAATTTTTTTACAAAAGCAATCATTCCTGGAATATCATCCAGCCATTAAAAATAATGGTCATTTAGACTTTGTAGCGACAAGGGTATGAAGGTTTATAGTAGTGTGAAGTTTTTTAAGCTGGGCAAAAACACACATATAATATGACTATAATTAAAAGAAATTTATAAAAATAATGGAAAAGACTGACAGGAAATATACCAAAGTGCTAACAGAGGATGTGTCTACCTTCCTTTTCTGTATTTCAAAAAGTTTTATTATATGGGTAAAATTTGTATTATAAGAAAGTTTTTCTAATATTTAAAAATGTTTGAAACAAAGCAGATTCCTTTCTGGCCATAGGAGTTTGTTCACATCATCTCATATCCCCAGCAGATGCTCCAAGAAATCATATGCTAAAGGGTTCTAGGTTTTTCATTTATTTCCATTCATATATGGAGCATTATGTAGATGAAAGATTCTAGATAGTAAGGATGCTGGATGAATTAGAAAAAGTCCCTGCCCTCATGAAACTTACATTCTAGTCAGGAATACACCTAACACATAAATAAACAAACAAAAAATACTAGAGATCAGGAATGCTAGGTAGAGAATTAAAATAGGTAATACAATAAATACAGTCAGCCCTCCATATCCATAAATTCCACATCCATGGATTCAACTATGGATCAAAACTATTCAGAAGAAAAAGTTTCACAAAGTTCTAAAAAGCAAAACTTAACTTGCTGAGTACTAAGTCGACAGGAATGAAGTGATGTGTAGGCATTGTATTAGAAATTATAAGTAATCCAGAGATGGTTGAAAGTATTTGGGAGGAATCCGTAAGTCACATATAAATATGTCACATTGTATATAAGGGATTTGAGCATCCTTGGTTTTTGGTATTTGGGGGGGGCCTGGAACTAATCCCCATGGACACCAAGGGACAACTGTACTGGATTTTCAGATTGGAAGATTAGGAAAGGCTCGAAGGACATGAGATTTGAATTGATATCTGAATGACAAGAGCAGACTTGGCAAGATAGGGGAAGATAGGTGAGAGAACTACTGTGAAAATGCTGAGCAAATCTAGCTGTGCCTGGTTTGAGGAAGTGAGAAAGGCCAGTGTGTCTGGGGAGTACAGGATGAGGGACAGAGTGTATGAAGAGACATTGCCCTTCCTTCAGGAACTTGTGGTGAAACAGCTCGATTGTTACACAGAACTGCTCCTCTCTTGGCACAAACCTACAGAGTGCTTCAAATTTATAATATTCTGAAGAGCAGAAAAAGCAGGACTTTTAAAAAAGAATAAAGTCTTTTTCTCCACTAGCCTATGGTTTTCTCATCTGTAATCAAAGGGATAGAATGGCAAGGTTAGCTTCAGAGTGGAAGTAGATATCAATGCATATTCTATAGAACCTGCCCATGCTGAGAAATGAAATTTTTCTCAAAAAATCAAGGCTTACTTATCTTTCCCAAACTCAAATTTCCCAGGTCCAATTCGAAGTAGATAGCCATTGAGCCACTCAGGAAAATGTCCCTGAACTTCAGCAGAGATGACCTGTGGGGTTTCTTCCACTGTGGTCACCAGTGGTGCAATACATGGCAGATTCCGCTGCTGCCCAAAGGTGGCTTTTTTCTGAGGAGTCTTTCCCAAGAACTTCTTCAAAACTGTGAGGAGGAAACCAAAAGCAAAAAAAAAAACTTTACCAAATCATCTATAAACCTGCCTGTTTGTCATGAAAAATAATCTTATCAATTGATACCTTAAGAAAATGTGAGCCTAACACCAAAGAGTCTCCAAATATTCTCTCTCTCCTTCCTCACTCTCAGACTATCAAAGCTTTTGTTCTCCATTTTCAAACCACAGCAATCCTTCCTGTATTTCTTGCAGTACTAATCTGTTTAAGAATCAAACAGGACTTTAATTACTATTTTCAATCTTTTCTCAGAGCTGAACAATGCTTATCTGTTTACAACATGTAGTCAACAACATGTTAACCCCAGATGTGCTAAAAGCAACTTCATTGGGATTTTTTTTTTTTTAAGAGACAGAGTCACTGTATCGCCCTTGGTAGAGTAACAAGTAACGTGGTGTCACAGCTCACAGCTCCAACTCCTGGGCTTAGGTGATTCTCTTGCCTCAGCCTTCCGAGTAGCTGGGACTACAGGTGCCTGCTATAACACCTGGCTATTTTTTTGTTGCAGTTTGGCAGGGGCCGGGTTTGAACTCACCACCCTCGGTATATGGGCCCGGTGCCCTACTCACTGAGCCACAGGCGCCACCCAGCAACCTCATTGTTGAGATAAGAAATGACCACCACACTGTATCATCATAACAACATCGACATTAGTCAGTACTTTATATATACCAAAACGCGATTCCAAAGATTTCATAGCCATTCCTATGAATTTAATAAAATCTTAAATTTAATTTCTTTAATTTTAATGGCATATACATGAATGTACTTAAATTATGCAGTGATACTCAGTCTGAAATTATCTGAAGCCCAAAGCCACAAGAAATACATGTCATTATGGCAGAATGAGGAACTGAAAATTGTCCCTATTATTTCATACTTACTGAGTGTTCACAAGACGATATTACCTAAAGCAGTGGGGTGGTCAAATATACAATTAATTAGGTGCTATGAAATGCAATCCTTTATTTTATTTCATAAAAGTTTACTTAGAGAAATGAGGTAACACATAGGGACATTACGCCTCAAAGAAATGAGATTTTCCTTCTTTTAGCAAATTAATATCCCATTTCTTTCAAACTTTTCAAAAATTTAAACCATAGAGCACATTAGACCTTCTACTTTCCTACATGACATGTAGCAATTCAGTCAAACTTAATTCTTTCTGCATTTTCCAAGTAAAATTCCCTTACATCCTGAATGCCCATCTCAATATCTAAGAAAATTTCATCAATTATTCAAAATCTAGCTCAAACACTACAGTACTTCCCTGTAATATTTAAGAGTATGAGTTGGGCCTCTGCCTTACTCCAGTCTGGTTTTAAATCTGACACTTCCCAAATAAGTAACTTTAAGCAAACGTTTATAACCTACCTGTGATCTGCTTCCTCCCTTCCAAGGTGGACATAATAATTCCTTTTTTTTTTTTTTTTTGAGACAGAGTCTAACTTTGTCACCCTTGGTAGAGTGCCATGGTGTCACAACTCACTGCCACCTCAAACTCTTAGGCTCAAGTAATCCCCTTTCCTCAGCCTCCCAAGTAGTTGGGACTACAGGCACCCTCCACAATGCCCAGATATTTTTAGAGAAGAGGTCTCACTCTGGCTCAGGCTGGTCATGAACTCATGAGCTCAGGCAATCCACCTGCCTCAGCCTCCCAGAGTGTGTGAGCCACCATGCAGAGCCCATAATAATAATTCTTAACACTCCTAAGTCTATAAGGAAAAAATGAGTTACTTTATGTGAAGCTTTTAGAACAGAATACTCAAAAATGCTAGCCATTATTATTTACATAGCTTGTAGTCATCAATACAATAAGATGCAAAATCTTCTTTCTTTGAATTACTTATTCATTCCACTTTGTGGATGTACTGACGGATAAAAAGTAGAACCCTGACATAAAGGAACTGACTGCCTACTAAACAAACAGATCACCAAATCACTATAGTGTTTTGTTTCACATTGTTTCTAAGTCTGGTCTGAGGACTACTTGCTATAGAAATACCTGGTGATATTTCTAAAATGCAGGTTCCTAGACTCCACTCCGGTCCTAATAAATCAGAACCTGGAGAGTATTAAGCAAGTATTCTTAAGCATACTAAAATTTGGGAACCACAGTATTACAGGTATAAAGAGAATGCTTTGAAAAGATAGAGAAGGAGACCCTCAGGTATTTATTTTACTTTGCTTTTAATGACATTATGTATATGCTCTTATTCTCCCCTAAATTAAAATAAATTCCCAGAGATAAAGTATTTTATTTTTCTTATTTATTTAAGTAGAACTAAATTAAACAGCCTGACTGGGCATTTCTCTGAGTAGAGATCACAGGAATTTAAAGCATTTTCCATCTTAGAAAACATTTACATATCCCTATGTTCTACACTCCGTAGCATGCTACTGGCAATCTATGTATGTTCTTCAAACTTTTCATGGAACTTTATACTGTCAGCACTTTCTTAAATCCATTTCTATTCTTATCTTCTGAGACACTGCTTTAACTTCCCTGCTCCCTGACTTTTCTCTACTTTATATCAGCTTGATTACTTATTAGCTGACAACCTTGTGCAAGTTACTTAATCTCTCTGAGCCTCAGATTTTTCAATAAAATGGGAAAAAAGAAAGTTGATATTTCCTGCTTATGTCTGTTATAATAATTAAATCCAATGACAGTAGATACTTTCCAAAGGTTAATTTCATTTATCAGTTCCTTTTCCTTTCATTACCTCATAAACATGTTTCTAAAGTCTGATCTTGAACCTTTAATCTCAGCACTCTCCTTGGTAATCTGCTAGTCTCTCAATTTCACCAGTTACTTCTTGCATGTGCCTCTCAACATGTCAAAACAGAATTCTTTATTCTCCCCCTTCACCATCAGTTTTCCCACCTACTATATCAGCTAGCTTCAATATCTCTGTGAACCTTGAATATAACTTCTCCATTACCCCTCACATTCACTAACTGGTCAAATTTTGCTCACTATTGGGCAAGTAAGGGATGCTAAGAAAATGGTATGGGGTGACCCATATAAATTACTAGAGCTCAAAAGTCTGCAAAGGGGGATGAGGGTAAATCCTTTGTAAAGATTTTTACCAGTCCCTCCCTCCTGGGCAGAGCCTCCCTCAGTTTTTTTCCTGGCCTTACCCTGTCCGTATCAGTACTGATGCCTCAACTTCTCTGGCCTATTGGTCATGTCCTTCTCACTGTCCTAATTTACAGTATTTTCCAGGGCAATAAAGAGAGATTTTATTTAGGAAGAACAAAGAGAAAGTTTAGAGCACTTCCAAAAAGAGTTGGAAGTGGGTCCCTCTTGTGAAGGAGAAAAGGCAAGAAAGAGCCCTTATAGCCCTTTAACTGGATTTTCTAATAGCCTCCTAATGGAAGGAGAAACTAGATAAGAATCAAGCTATCTAGTTCTATACCAGAGCTTCCAAACTGTGGAACCCCTGACTCTTTTAGTCTCTGGAAGGGCCAGATACCACAGGCCATTTGCCTGTAGCTCTAAGTAGTTCACCAGGGCTCCAGAACCCATCCAATTTACTTCAATGTTTGGTGAATACTTTTTATGTATGCTGTGATCTGAAAAGATTGGGAAGTACTACTACTAAAATAATTTTCCTAAGTATAGATCTCACTGTATCACATGTTCCTCCATAAAACCTTCACCCAAGGTTCCTCACTGTCTACCAAGCAAATCCTAAACTGCTTGGCCAGACACAGGTCCTGTACAGTCTCACCTCAAACTACCTGTCCAGCTCTGCCTCTCACAAATGCCTTCCACTGCAGCCTAACTGGACCACTCTCCATTCTTTTCTCTTAGTCATAATCATACCATTTTCTTCACCTAGGACATCTCCCATCTTCTTCAGATGACATTCACTAACCCAACTCATCCTTCAAGATCCTATTTCCATGTCACTTGCTTCATAAACATGGAATTCGCATTTTCTACAGCAAGAATTAATTTATCTCAGTCTAAACTCACACAGCATCTGCTTATGGCTCTCATATAGCAGAGTACTCATCTTATTTGGTAACTTTTGCGATAAATGAGTGCTACCAGTACTCCTTGAGAACAAGGTCTGGTTTTTGTCTCCCCTCTCCCTCCAGTACATAATACCTTGACTACTACAGACTCTAAATTATTGAAATGAAATAATTTAAAAATTTATAGTGCCTATCAGTATGATTTCTGATAGCTATAAATCAGCCAGTTTCAAACAATAAATCACATAACAACAGTAGCCATAATAGAAAGTATAAAATAAACAGGTTTTAAAGCAATCTCCCAGAATACAAATAGAACCAAGAGAGTAAATGGCAGTGATCTTCACTTTAGAAAACTCTGAATAGTATATATTCTTCCTATTGCAGATGCAAAAGAATCCCTAACCCCTGAATCCTGTCCTTGTAGGTTGTATAAAATATGCAAACATAACAGATGTTTCCCAGACAATAGCTAAGCCATTCTGTCTTCAAGAACTTCTGGCTTTGAAAAATTGCTACCTGTATCCATTCACGCAGAGTAGGAAGCTTCAGAAGCTCCCAGCAATCTTCAGAAAAGAGGCATAGAACTCTTAAGTGCAGACTGGTAACAGAGGAGAACAAGGAAGAGGCAGGGACAAATCTCCTACCTGGAAGCCGGTGCACTATCACTAAAAGGAAGCCCACTGCAATGGCAGAAAAATTGCTAAGAGAATGGAGAAGGATTTGAAAAAACATTTTTGTATTAAGCAGATTCCAAGATCTCCAAATCCTCACACTCAGCAGCAGATTTAAGTACCACTAAGCAGTGAACAAACACACACAGAACTTCCAGGGCTGTCCCTGGCTCACTGACAGAATAGGGTGGAGTGTTGGGGGGTGGGGAAAGAGGTGGGGTTTCAAACACTTGTAATCTCAGTCTCATTTCCATGCCTAGTATTCCAACAGCCTATCTCTAAGTACCTGTCCAAAATATTAATTAGATAACCAATAGTGGTCTCTTTTCCAAAAATTTGCTTTTGTGAATCTGTTCTCACGTGATGTACATAGTTAAGTCCATTGATCTTGATCCATGGGATCAATTTCATATGCCACTCCTCTCCAATGAAAGGTTCACATACGGAATAAAGTCCAAATTTACACTGTCAATAAAAGACTCTAAAATCTGGCAACAACTTACTTTTCCTTCTTTCTCTCTACCTTTAATTTCACCCTACTTTATCTTTTCTTTCTTTTTTAATGTTCATGAGAATTCAACAGGCACAGTGACTCACTGATGTAATCCTAGCACTCTGGGAAGCTGAGGTTGGTGGATTGCTTGAGCTTAGGAGTTTCAGACCAGCCTGAGCAAGAGCAAGACCCCATCTCTATTAAAAATAGCAAAACTATCTGGGCATAGTGGTGTAAACCTGTAGTTCCAGCTACTTGAGAAGCTGAGGCAAGAGGACTGCTCTGCTCAAACTGAAGAGTTTGAGGTTGCTATGAGCTATGATGCCACAGTAGTCTACCCAGGGCAACAGAATGAGACTCTGTCTAAGAAAGGAAAGGAAAGAGACAGGAAGGGTAGAGGAGGAAAGGGAAGGGAGGAAACCTGTATTAACCCAATAATTTTTTTCCAGGTTTTTTTTTCACTAAATATTATTTTATTTCAGTTTTGCTATTCTTTCTCATATGGGCATTCATGTCATATGGTGTTTATTCCTCTAAACAGAAATTTAATGATGAGATTTTATTTTACAGTTTAGTAGGTAGCAAGGCAAATATGCTATCTCTCTTAGCAATACCAATTCCCTATAGTACCATTTGCAAATGTGTCCAAATTTGTTTGCTTATATTGGAATATACATCTGTATATGTGTGTCTGTCTGTCTCGACTGAATTATCTATAATTGAAAAATGGGTACTGTGATTTTTCAAAGTCTGATTAATATAGTTATCCCATAAGGTTATATAGTTATCTATATATATCAATAGTTTTCAAGAAACTGGTAGCTATGCTTTATATCAAAAGGAAGTTTTTTTAGATGGATAAATAGTACAGACCTTCTAGTCTCAATTCAATTTTTAAATTATTAAAAGGATTGAAGTGACCTAACAAAGTCATCTTATTGTTTAAGGTAATTTCTTTACTTTTAGATCAGTAATCTTTATCCCATACCATGTTGCTGCTAAGGCTTCTAAACATAATTCATTAATTGCATACATTGATGTGGTTAATATGTAAAAAGCCAAATAACACAAGGTTCTGGTTAGTAATTTCTGGGTTTTATTTTACTGCTTTTATGACTTAAAAAAATAACTTTAGGCCAAGAGTTTATATTAGTCATATATAATAACCAAGAAAGAAAATAATGAAATGGTTAATATTAAAAATAAAGAGTACACAGTTCTGTTTTATTATATAAACTAGACAAACTACCTTTTAGGTTTTAATATTCTTTTATAAAACTACTATCCATTTTAAAACTTTCTTCATTTTAAACATTTTAAAACTATCTTCAAAACAATCTCCTATCTAAACAAAATATTCTAAAATAAAAAGTACAATATTGTTAAACATTATAAATTAACAGAGCCCTCTTTTAGACATTTAAGAAAGTCTAGGAAGTTTAAGAAGAAAAAAAAAGAATCCCCATAGAACTTAAATAATTCAAACTCCTACATGTATAAAAATATGCCAATTATTTGACCCTCAAAAGAAAAGTGACATAGTTCATATTAATGTCCAGCTTAGAGCCCCTTTTTAAATCTAGAAAAGAAATTTAAATTTCCCCTTCTCTGTTTAAGATGTATATTGTTGTTAACTAGAGAGCTTTCAATGTCATTTTTCCATTACAACAGTAAGTTTAAATTCTAAGCTTATTTTAGGTACACATTTTATCTGTGCAGTGTGTTTGCAATCACTGTAAACCTCTGTCTCAGGAGTTCTCTTTTTTGTATGAGGAAGTTTTCAATAGTGTTGGCTTCTTTGAAGAGTCCGTCTATCTCGCCAATGTAAGATGCATCTACTGCTGCTCTCTCACTGATGGGAAAAAAGTTTTAGATTAATCTAAATAGTTATAAATAAACATACCATCATGATGATGTTCTTTATTATACCATATTTGTTAGCTATTTCATTTTAACTGCTTTCATTAATTTACTAGTACTCTTCAGGAAAAAGTTAAATAATTCCTGCAAATATTTTTGACTATTCAAAAAGTCTCCTGACACAGTAGAAAGTGTACCTTATGTATTACATTTATAACATTAATAGTAAATTATAAACATTATTTTTTACAACCACACAACTCATTATTCAGGTATGACTGTGTAGTAGTTTATGAAAGCACTTTATAAAACATGATATTCTCAGACTAATTAAATATTTAAATTTGGCCTTCAAATATATATATAGATAAAATATAAATATAGTCATCTCTAAGTATTCATGGGGAATTGGTTCCAGGACCCATAGCTACATCAATGGATATTCAAGTACATCTCTTATACCACATTGCATAGTATTTGCACATAACCTTTCATGTACCTTAAATCATATTTAAAAGGGTTTGCACATATCCTTTCATGTACTTTAAATCATCTCTAGATTATTTATAATATCTGATTTGTAAATGTTATGTAAATAGTTGTTATGCTATATTGTTCAAGGAATAATGACAAGAAAAAATGTCTGTACATCTTCAGTACAGACACAACCGTATGTGTTTCCCCAAAACACGTATTTTCAATCCATGGTTTGTTGAATCCACAGTTGTGGAACTCAAAGACACAGCTGAAATAAATATTTATCTTTAATATCATTCTATTATCATTAATTTCACCAAATATTTTTCTCAAAGAGCTGTTTATATAAAATTTAAAGCATGTCCCTTAATTAGAGACCAAGATATATTTATTTTAGTATTAACTCTGGCGGTACCAAAACAAAGGATGTTTAGTGGAAAAATTAAGGTTATTCCCTAAAAATAACCAACTAATCTACTGTAAGGAACTGAGGTAGAATAAAAAATTCATAAGTTTTAATTACTGGATAGGTTTTGCAGCCACAGAATTAAATTTCCCTTTAGAGAGCTTCCAGAAGAAAACTTTTAACATAAAGACTCAAGAGAATATACTATAAGTACTTGCCTTAAGATCTTTGCATATGTAGACAACATTAGGTTAATTTCCTTGCTCATATCTGTTCAAGAAAAATCATTACGTTAGGAAATATAACAAACCTTCTGCATTATAAAATTGATGTATAGAAATATAAGCATTTTATACACCACCATTCAAATCTTTCTCCAGTGATTCATCATTACAAAATAGTCCAGAACTTTCAGAAACAGATGAATCTGATTTTCCAGCAGAAGACAGCTGTGGGCTATCCAGCATCTGAGGCTTTGAGAACCAAGTAAAAGAAGCAGGTATGATCAATGAGTTCCTTAGGACATATACACATAAAAATTTGGTTTATTTTTAAAAAGCAAATTGAAACATTTTTCAAAAAGAAAGCAAACATACTAGAAATTATATGACTTAATCAATTATTTGAAATTTTATTATCGAGAAAACTTACAGACCCAAGAAGCACCTAGCTCAAAAGACTAAACTTTGTTTTGGTTTTAAATTAGACTTTGAATATGGTTTTAATCCCCTGATGGAAATGTGTCCTATATCATTAGATGTTTCCATAGCAATGCAGCAAAACTGATTTAGACAAGAGCCAAATGCTTGCAAAATTTTACAAAATAATGTAATATCCTTAGGAAGCAAATCATGTCCCATATGCAAAAGATTGACTGTGATGGCAATAGTAAAGGACAAGAAATAGCGCTCTTCTTTAAGAAGAGCAGTAACTACAGTACCTAGGTATCTTACTTATCATAGCAAAATAATTATGTAAAGTCCTATTACAAAGGTATGGTCTCTGTTCTGTCTCTAAATCACAAGCTACCAAAAAGAAATCTCTTAAGTTTTTTTAAGGCCTACACCTTAGTGAAAAAGCCACTAGAGTCAACATAGTTCCTGCTATATTGGAGGACAATTCTAACTCTGAAAATATGAAAATATTAAATTCCATTTATCAGGCTCAGCGCCTATAGCTCTGTGGCTAGGGCACCAGCCACATACATGGGAGCTGGGGGTTCAAATCCAGCCCAGGTCTGCCAAACAACAATGACAACTACAACCAAAAAAAAAATAGCCAGGTGTTGTGGTAGGCGCCTGTATTCCCAGCTACTTAGGAGGCTGAGGCAAGAAAATCGCTTAAGCCCAAGAGTTTGAGGTTGCTGTGAGCTGTGACACCATAGCACTCTACCCAGGGCAACATAGTGAGACTCTGTCTATAAATAAACAAATAAATAAATACCATTATCAATAGAGCTTTTTACAATGGAAGAAATTTCAGAATCTGTAAAATAGAATAAAGATTAAGGCTCTAGGAGCATATATAGCTTACCTCAGATTCTCTTGGCCTCTTGCAATTTCTAGTATCAGATTTTACAAGGTGGTTTGCCATCATATTCTAGAGGCATGAGCAAAGCCAATATTTAGAGTAATGTCAAATTTAGAAACAAATTCCATGCTATAGTTCTCTTGAATCCTTCCCTTCCCCCACCTGCCCCCTGTTAATTTAGGCTCTCATTATCTGTCACTTATGCAAACTCAATTTCTCCCTTCTCTAATTTATTCTACCCACTGCTCTTTAGGTAACCTTTTTTTTTTTTTTTTCGAGACAGAGCCTCAAGCTGTCCCCCTGGGCAGAGTGCCACGGCATTACAGCTCATAGCAACCTCCAACTCCCGGGCTCAAGCGAGTCTCCTGCCTCCGCCTCCCAAGTAGCTGGGACCACAGGCGCCCACCACAACGCCCGGCTACTTTTTGGTTGCAGCCGTCATTGTTGTTTGGCGGGTCCAGGCTGGGGATTCGAACCCGCCACCTTAGGTGTACGTGGCTGGCGCCTTAGCCGGTTGAGCTATAGGCACCGAGCCTAGGTAATCTTTTAAAGCTTTGATTACCACACACCCTTAACTCGAAAATCCTTTCCTTGACTATTCATTCCTCCAGACTTAAGTTCAAATCCATGGCAGCCTGCAAAGTCCTATGTCACCTGGAGTCAACCTACCATCCATCATTTTCAACTACTCCTCTACGTATACTTGGCCAAACTAGTCTCCTGAGCACGTCTGCCTTGCTTCAAAACCAGCTCTGTTAAAATTCTTCTATCTTCACAAAACCTTAATATTGGAATATAACGTAGGGTTCCTCAATTCATTCTCATTTTTCTTACAAGTGAGAAAACAGGGACCAATATAACTGACCAAGTTCAAGCAAGTACGCCTGGGCTAGACCAGAACCAAGATCTCACTCTTCTTGTCTGAGATTATTTCCACTGTCCCATCCAACCTCAATAGAGCATCAAATTTTACTTTTAAATTACTTTTCCATCAATTCTGAAGGCATTTTCCTGAGGAGGCTAAACGTTGAACCCTAGAAACGTCTAAGTCCCTCCATCTTAGAGATGAGGATCCCTATCCACATTTAAACTATCAATTTATTTTGGGTTTTTTGACCGTTTAGTGCTTTTTGTTTGTTTGAGAAACTACGCTGACTTGGAGAACTGCAATGAATTGGTTTGATCAGTAACTTACAACATGCATAAATAAAAAAACAGAGCAACGAGTTACAGAGGACGACGTGTAGGAAATTCCTCATGGTCCGACTACATTCCTGCAGGGTTCCTCACACTCGGCGCTTAGGGGCTGACTCAGAAATACCACGAGTGCACGGCTGTGCTGCAGAATGTTCCAGAAATGCCCCCGGCGCACGGGCTTCTCCCTTCTCCCTTCCCCTTCTATTCCTCGCTCTCCCTTTTACACCTCTTCTCTCCTTCCCCGAAGTAATAGAACGTGCACATAACTTAGAATCACGTCAGACAGTTTCTGTGAATAAATTAACTTTCCCGTCATAACATAGAGCCTCAGCCAAACCCCGGCCTGCGAGAGGCTGGTCCTCCTCGCGTGACAAACACCCATTAATCCCTGCGCACTCTAAGGTGTGGCCCCTCGCTCACCACTCACCGCGCACCTCTCCCCTCTGCCTCAGGCCCTCGGGCCATGCCAGGTACCTTTCCACTCCCTTCCCGCCCCCGTGTCTTCCCTGCCTGGGCTTCCACCCCACTAAAAGCCCTGAAAGGAAGCTTTCATCCTCACTCACTCCCTCGTTTCACATTCAGTCAAATTCTCACGTACGCTCGTACCGTCAGCTGCACCCCAAAACCAGCCAGCTTCACAGCGACGGACCTTCCTCCTCAGCGAAAGCGCGGGAAGAAGACGGCAAGCGCGCCAGTGCGCAGACTCCGCGGGAGGGGGCGGTGCGTGCGCATTCCCGCCAGGCAGCGCGCGAGTCACGTGGCTGTCTTCCGGTTACTTGGGGCTGTCTCACTTCGACGTGGAATAATGGTGCTCGGCCTGGCCCTTTCTTCCAGCGTTTACCAGTATGTGTTTGCGGGACAAGGAAACATCATTCTGAAGCTAGTCACCAAAGAATAAATAGGAACAGATGCCAAGGAAAGGCAGCGTGTGCACGAAATACTTACAGCCACGTCCTCTTTCCTGGTAGAATTTAAGGCCTCCCCCAGGATGGTTTGTTTTTGAGACAGTCTCACTCCCTCCCTGGGTGGAGCGCATCTGTCTTTAAAGCTCAGGGCAACCTCAAACTCTTGAGCTCAAGGAATCCCCGTGCCTCAGCCACCCAGGTAGCTGGGACTTAGAACCCTCCTCTACCAGTTGGGCTAATTTTTCTATTTTTAGTAGGGTTGGGTCTCACTCTTCCTTAGGCTGGTCACGGACTTCTGAGATGGAGCAATCCTCCCAGAGCAGATGGTTTGTTTGCAGGAGAGTTTAAAAGTGTTCTGCTGATCCAGAAGCAAGGTTTCCAGATCCAGAGCCTCAGTTTCCTGCCCCTCTTTCCCTCTGTTGCAATCAAACTTTCAGAATCACACATTTTCAGAAAATTTCTTTTTGGATCTGTCAATAAGTTTAGTCCATTTAAATTGGCAGCAGCTTTCAAAAATTATTTTGTAACCCTCGTGACATATACTTGTAGCTTAGACTCAATGGGTGTTTTGATGTGAAGACTTTGATGTGCAATTTGAAAGACTGACATTCTAAACTTGATGGAATAAAAAAAAAAAAAAGCAAACACAGGTCAATAACTCCCATCCATAAGCTCCAGGTACAAAATCTTGCACCTTAAAGTATATTTAACACTTATATACATTTGGGGGGGGGGCTTATTTTAATGTTATCTGTCATTAAGACTTAGAAGTATTGTGTATAAATCTATATATTTGCTGTTTTGAGGGGAACCAACTGTTTTAAGCAGTTTCCTAGAAAATAGGCAATTTGTTTAATTTAATTTGCTAATATTGTAAAACACAGATACTAAACACAGGACAATTACAGTGAAGTGACTGACAGTCTTTACAGGGTCCGTAACACTGAGGCCTGATAGCCTGTGTTGAATTTTTGCCATCTGTGGTAAAATGTAATACAAAATACATACATAATACAAAACACAAAATTTTGTAATAAATTCTTAATCAGGTCAAATGTATTTACTTTATAGAACGTCCTTTATTCTGATACCACGGCCTTCGTTTTTTTCTTTGGTAGCTAAGTTTCATGAGAAAAATGTAAAGATTTTAACGTCCTTACCTGGTAAAATGTAAAGTTGTCCATTCAGTGTTTATTTCTTCCTCATTTCATTATTGCTATTATTATTTTTAATGCTACACTAAATCCAAAAATCTGGAAAATACTCATCTAATTCCTGTCCCAGCCTTCACATTATATGATTTCTAAACAGGTGGTTTTCCATCCAGTTCTTAAAATATTTATAAGAATAATGATTCCATCTAATGCACAAATGCTTTTATCAGATTAAGAGAACACCATGGACATTTTAATTTATTATTTAATCTTATTTATGTTGAATAAAAGAAAGGGATACGAATAAGTAAGAGATCATGAGAGTTGCACTTATTTAGAGATGTAAAACATTCAAAAGGCTGTGATCATAATCTCATTTAATCTTCAAAAACAATTCTATGAACATGGTAAAAGTTGGGTTGTTCTGTACCAAAGAAAAAGTACTTTGTCCCAAAACTTAGAAATGTGTAAATTCTGCATTCTGTATCTTTACAAATGTAGAAAACTCACTAGCAATTGGCCATTTAAAATTAGAACTTTGGCCAAGGTGGTGGCTCACATTTGTAATCACAACACACTTTAAGAGGCCATAGTAGGAGGATCACTTTACAGCAAGAGCTCAAGACCAGCTGGGGAAACATAGCAAGACCCCCATTTCTACAAAATTTTAAAAACTTAAAATAAAATTAGAGTTTGTTTAGTGTTCTGCTTCTGATCACAGTTGGACCCCACCTTATGCTTTCATGTTTACTGGCCTTCTTAGCCACTACAGCGGGAGGAAGAAAACTGGCTATTTCAAGTTCATTAATGTGTGTGTTCTGATCATATACCTCTTAAATGTGCTATTGTTTTTCTTTGCTAGTTACCACATAAAGCACCTAACCACTATGCCATAGACTGCCTTTGTAACTGCTATGCACAATATGTTTTAATGACACAATATGTTTTATGTTTTCATTAATGTAATGAAAACCCTATCTTGTTTTCAAAAGGAAACAAAAAACAACTAGCTGCTGGTGTAAGCATTTTGCTTCCTAACTCTGGAATCCCTCTGTTTTCATACCATTTCTCTCCTGGCAATTCCCCTGCCAGCAAAGTAATACAATTTAATGTATGTGAAATTCAAGAAAAAAATGCCTTAGGAATTTTGTTTCTGTTAATTTATTTTCAAGGCTATGATATTTATACTCTGCTCTTTTAAAGTTACATCTCAAAAGACTGTTTTTAACAAGTTGGAAATAAGTCCTAAAACTATGTATACTTAAATCATTCTTCAGATTTTTTAAGTCAGAACTATGCCACCTTTCAAGGTATAGAAAGTTTTAGCACTGGAAACTGCAAATACATATTTGTTCTTGTATCAGAATTTTAGCATCCCTCCCCTCAAGTTTACTTTCTGTTACAGAAAATAAAACTCTAATGATGCTATGTTTTGCATGTGGTGTGCATATGAAGTACAAATTTTATGAAAATGGACTCCTAGTGGAAAGTAAATCTTTGTTTCAAGAACATGAAGGCCAGGGGGAAAAGAAAAAAGTAAATCTCAACTATCCTCTGACGCCATGCTGTGCTGGGGAGGGAGAGCCAGTCCTGAACAAGGTCCTAAAGTAAAAGAAAATATTTTGCAAAGTGTTCTTTATTAAAAAAAAAAAAAAAAAAGCTACATTTTAGAAATGCTGTAGCTGTTATAACATCGTAGGAATAACTACAATAGGACTAACCATTCAGCACTGTCAGATTTTTAAAAAGTTTTATGCTGAGAGGGACCAGAAAGTCTGATCGCTGAAAGACCAAGGTGAGAAAAGATGTTCGTAGTGGACTAAGCAGGTGCTTTCTTAAAGTACTTGGATATATTTCAGAAAGAGGTACAGGTTTGGGAAGCTGCAAGACCCCAACTTCCACAGAAGAAAAGATTTCATTAAAATAGTAATTTTACATTAAAGGAAACATTCCTATTCTCACCGGCTTTGTTTCAAGTTCTGCTGCCCTACCAAGAAGGCAGATCCAAGGCGTGCCGGAGGCGGGCGCCTCCAGCAGTCTCCTCCCTCCACCTTCTTCCTCATTCCCTCCTCCACTGACTGCTGGATCCCCACATGCCTTTTGTGTTCCAGGCTGCCTACTGTGGCTGGGCTGCCCAGAGGGCTGCCTCCTGCTAAGATTTACGGGCTTCCTGAGAGGAAAGGGACCTCGACTATTCCAGCGCTTCCTCTTGCAAGAAACGCTTCAGCACAGGTAAGAAATATCTTTCCTCTGTATTTGGAAACCCAGGCAGGTGTGGCACTTAGAGGTGAATAAGCCAAACAGGACTGAGAGGAAGTCCTCTGACGTGATTATAATAGACAGTCAGTAAAACCTAAGGAACATGAGCAGAGTCAGAGTAAAACTTTTTTTCTTTTTTATCAACTAGGAGAGAGTATCTGTCACCTTAGAGCAGAGATTCTGAAACTTTTTGCTCTCATGTCCCCTTTGCATTGTTGAAATTATTGAGGCCCTCGAGAGTTCTTGTTTCTCTAGCTTATATACTGTGTTATTGAAATTTACTGTATTATAAATTAGAACTAAATGTTTACTTAGCAAATTATTGAAAAATACCAATATGCACATCACACGGTAGCATAAATTACATTTTTAATTAAAGATAACTATGTATTTCAGAAAAAAATTCTAGTGTAAAAAAGGATACTGTTTTTCCTCTTTATTAATCTTTTAAATCTCTGGCTTTTGAGAAGACAAAGGAGCTAGATTCTCATCTGCTTTGCCTGTAGTTTTCGCAATTTCACACAGAAGGTAGCCAGCCTCTGGCAAATTCTGTTGTACACTCATGAAAGAATAAGAGTGAAAAAGAAAAATGACATCTTAGAACAGTAGAAAATGGCTTTTACTTTGTGAACCCCCTGAGAATTGCTGCTTTAGACTGATAAAACAAATAAGCTTCTCTTTGAAGGGAATCTTGACTCAGAATCAATTATATTAAAAGTAAATACAAAATTTCCATAACTGATGACCTTGTGGAATCGGCAGCAGTCGGTTGCCCTGGGTCTGGGCAACAGTTGGATAATGTTATTACATTCCCCAGGAGACCTTCACTTCACTCTAAGGAAATAAATAGCTCTATTTTGAAGTGAATAACAAAAACTAAGATACTCTTAAATTCCCCTTTCTTGCCTGCATTTTAAGTTTCTATGACGTCCTCCTTCAGAATATCTTTTATATCTGCAGTGTTTTCCTATTGCCTATGAGATTGTATCTGATTTCCAAGCCCTCCATAATGGAACCCCACCTCACCTCACATTCACTGTAAAACAGCAGGGCTGTTCCACGACAGTCCAAAGGTGGCTGCCTTCAGTCCACCCCTACCCTACCCCTGTGTGACAGGCTTTTATCACATACGTGCTCTGCCATGCCCTCTCCATCTAGCCATTCCCATCTTCATCTAGTCAGGTTTCAACATTCTTTGAAATGAAACTCAATTCTCCATGTCAGACAAGGCCATTCCGACTACATCAGTTCCGTTTTGGCTTTTTGTACTAAAGGTATACTTAGCAGTTGATTGATTATACCTTTTATAATTAACTACGTAAGTTTTTATCTTCTTCTACCCTCACCTTTTCTACACCCCTGACATACACACATTCATAATAAGATTGACAAAATTTTCAAGGACAAAATCATTTGTATAACTGAAAATTAGGTTTTTATATCATCACGGTCAAGATGACTGCCTACCTGATCTTAGGAAACCAGGAATGTCACGTGCTCCCTCATGTCATCCAGTACCTATTCCACAGAATGGCAATTCCATAGGAAGATAAACATAATCAGAGTTGCTTTTCAATTTCAAGGTATTTTTGACTTTTAATCTAATAGTAGATTTTCAAACTTTTAGGCTTAACAAGACTGGTCATATAATAAATATCTGCAAATAAAATCATGAAGAAGTAGTCATAAGGCATTTGCCACCAAATACAAATCCTTCTCTACTTGCAGTTTTAACTACAGTCTAGAACTGCAGAATGCTGGAGCTGGAACAGACCTTAAAATGGGACCATCCAACTTCCGTGGTGTCCAAATGAGGAAACAGACCTTCAGAATGAAGTGAACTTCCCTGGGCAACATTAGAACTCCTATGGCTTAATTTCTAATATGAAATTCTGGGGTAGTGCCTGTGGCTCAAAGGAGTAGGGCGCCGGCTCCATAAGCCGAAGGTGGTGGGTTCAAACCCAGCCCTGGCCAAAAAAAAAAAAAAAAGAAATTCTACCATTGACTAGCCCCTGGCTAGCTTTCAAAGGCTTGTATAACTGTAACTATTGTTTCAGAGAACTCATTGTCACGGCATACTCCTGGGAGGATCTTTCTGAGGTAGTGTAAAACTCTTTAAAAAAGAGAAGTCTATGATCTCAGAATCTTACTTAAAACATTCAAGGTATTTTTATACAACTATAATTTTCATAGATTAAAAAAACAAAGCAACATGGATGAGAGAGGAAAATTGAGGGGAGAAGCGGTGGAAAGAGAACACAGCACAGTATAATCAATACATCTAGTTATAGACGTATTGAGACCTAACAAAATAGTGGTAAGAAAATAAAAAACTGAAGAATTCAAAATAAATACACAAGCTCAGCACCTGTAGCACAGTGGTTACGGCACCAGCCAGTCACATATACTGAGGCTGGCAGGTTTGAACCCAGCCCCAGGCCAGCTAAACAATGACAACTGCAACAAAAAATAGCCGGGCATTGTGGTGGGTGCCTGTTGCTACTTGGGAGTCTGAGGCAAGAAAATTGCTTAAGACCAAGAGTTTGAGGTTGCTGTGAGCTGTGATGTTACAGTACTCTACCAAGGGCAACAAAGTGAGACTCTCTCAAAAAAAAAGACTCACAGATTTCAGATTTGGGCAGGTTACTTGAACATGTTTTGGAAAGTAATTCATTAGATATTTTACTGTTAAAACTGTGTATCTGGATCCAAGTTAAAAATTGTAGGCCAGATGCAGTGGCTCATGCCTGTATTCCTAGCACTCTGGGAGGCTAAGGAGGGAGGATCCCTTGAGCTCAGGAGTTCAAGACCAGCCTGAGCAAGAGTAAGCCCCTGTCTCCACTAAAAATAGAAAATTTTGTCAGGTGTGGTATCCGGCACCTGTAGTCCCAGCTACTAGGGAGGCTGAGACAGGAGGATTGCTTGAACCCAGGAGCTAGGCTGATACCATGGCACTCTAGCTGGGGCAACAGAGCAAGACTCTGTTTAAAAAAAAAAATTGCAAATTATATATATATTCTGGCTGGGCATGGTGACTCTTATCTGTAATCCTAGCACTCTGGGAGGCCAACACAGGAGGATTTCTTGAGCTCAGGTGTTTGAGACCAGCCTGAGCAAGACCAAGATCCCATCTCTACTTTAAAAAATTAAAAAATTAGCCGAGCATGGTGGCAGGCCCCTATAGTCCCAACTACTCAGGAGGCTAAAGCAGGAAGATTGCTTAAGCCCAGAATTTTGAGGTTGCTGAGACCTCTATGTCTTAAAAAAAAAAAAAAAATTATATATCCCCCAGTACAATTACCCTCACACTACTTTGTAGCCAAATTTTCTAAAAGAATAGTTTATAATCCATGTTCTTACTTTTCCCCCTTCCCATTCTGTCTTAGATATTTGTCAACCTGCCTTCTGCTACCTCCACTTTACCCAAACTGTTGTACTGTTACCAAAACTTCCTAATTAGCAAATTCAATGAACAAATTTAAGCTTGGATCTAAATTATGGGCTCTGCAGCTTCAGATTTCAAGCAACCCCTGCTGAAACTCCTTTCTCAATTTACAAAACTTCTCAGATTTATAAAACTGAAATAATTGTTTTTCACTCAAGTTGTTTTTTCGTTCTCTTTTTTCTTAATTAATCAGGAGTGACCACTCAACAAGTTGCCCCAGCCAGAAACTTTAAAGTCACCCTCATTTCCTCCTTCTCCCATTTCTTTTCTGCTGAGAAGTCCTGCTGTTTACTATTTCCTGAATTCGCTAGCTTAGTTTATAGCCTCATTATCTTTTAACTATTCAAACTGTTTCCAAGGCTGTTTTCTGCCCTCTGTCCAGTCTTCCCAGTTGGATCCATAATCTATAGGCTGCCACAGTGAGCTTTTCAAGATACAAATTTGACCATATCTTTCTCCTACTTAACATAAATCACTATTTTTTTCTGGGAAAAAAGTTCAAACTCCTTAGCCTATTTAAACAAGGGCTTTGTAATCTGACCCTCCTTCCCAATCTTTTGTCAAAATACAATGGAAGTTGTATTTGATGTGAGTTAAATTAGGCAAAATCAAACTAACTTTATGTAAAAATTATAGCTTTACTTTGTATAAAAAAAATGTAAGTAATGTGAACTCCTTCAGATGGTTTAACTAGAAGGACATGATTTTAAAGCTGGTAGTCCTAGAGAGCTGTAAGACAGTAATGCTATTTATCCACATGCAAGTGTCTCTTATACCAGGTAGAATTATCTGCTTCCCTGTCAGTATTATGTAAGCTAAGCTAATCTTCAATTATCTCAGAAGTTCTTGAGACAGACAGGTTTCGTGTATATAAATATACAATGTAAATATAAAATTAAATGTATAATTTTAAATATTTCTATATCTGATGGAACAGTTTTATCAAAGTGCCAAGGGCTATCATTGCTGCTTGTGCTAGAAAACATCTTCAGGCTCGGCGCCTGTGGCTCAAGCGGCTAAGGCGCCAGCCACATACACCTAAGGTGGCGGGTTCGAATCCCCAGCCCGGGCCCGCCAAACAACAATGATGGCTGCAGCCAAAAAATGGCCAGGCGTTGTGGCAGGCGCCTGTAGTCCCAGCTACTTGGGAGGCTGAGGCAGGAGACTCGCTTGAGCCCAGGAGTTGGAGGTTGCTGTGAGTGTGGTGCCACGGCACTCTACCCAGGGGGATAGCTTGAGGCTCTGTCAAAAAAAAAAAAAAAAAGAATAGAAAAGAAAACATCTTCAAATATATAAATTGGAATAATAGTTAGATGCAAGAAAATGATATTAAAAAGACAAAAGGCTATGTGGAGAGACCATTCTACAAAACATTAGTAATAATGCCAACAGTGTTGACAAAAAGAAAGCAGGAGTAACATTTTTCTTATTGTAGATTCATGCACTACAAGAGTACCTCCTCCCATACTTTCACATTTATTCTCAAGGAGAAGTTAATCTTATACTATGTGAGATCTTCAGAAATCCATTCTTTCTGTAAAATGTGACTACTTTTACGTTATTAATGGTAAAAGTGATGAGGCTGGCTCAGTGCCTGTAGCTCAGCGGCTAGGGCACCAGCCACATATGCCAGAGCTGGGCAGGTTCAAACCCAGCCCAGGCCTACCAAACAACAATGACAACTACAACCAAAAAAATAGCCAGGCATTATGGTGGGTGCCTGTAGTCCAGCTACTTGGGAGGCTGAAGCAAGAGACTCACTGAAGCCCAAGAGTTAGAGGTTGCTGTGAGCTGTGACGCCACAGAACTCTACCAAGGGCAACATGGTGAGACTCTGACTCAAAAAAATTTAAAAAAAAAAAAAAAAAAAAGATGCAGCTGAAACAGGTCTGTCTCTCTGCTCCCCTGACTCCTGGCCTTGGTTCACATTATTTTCTCTTGGTGGAAGCTCCTCTCCTGGCCTGGAAAATGCCTGATTCTCTCAAAGTATCCCAGTCATCACTTCCTCTTCGTCAACACCAACAAACAGAAAGAGAGGATCTTTTGAATATCCCGTCTTACATTCATTATACTGTTCATTACACTATGCATTCATTACACTATTTTCTAACTTTATGTATATATCTCTCTAGCCTCTGGGTCACTGGAGATTCATTCCTGTCAGTGTCATCAGCAGCTAGCCCCATTCCTGAGGTATACTAGATGCTCCAGAATTAATTGATGAATGAGTTCAAATGCTGTGTAATACTATGACTGCCCTTCTAAAAATCCATGTACTCTTTGACTAAATACAGAAGTTAACACTAGTAATTTAACCCAATTCCTGCCCATCCTGCTTGGTAAATTTCAGTTTCATACCTATGTGTGGGTTAATTAAAGCTTATAGATGTAGCAAAGACATGGAATATGTACACAAAGGAATACTATTCAGCCATAAAAAAGAACAAAATCGTGTCTTTTGCAGCAACAGGGATGGAACTGGAGGCCATTATCTAAAGGGAAACAAGTTAGATACAGACAGACAAATATCATTATCTTAAGTGAAACAACTGAGACACAGAAAGGCAAATACCATTATCATAAGTGGAATAACAAAAAGACAGCTAGCACATATTCTCTCCGATAAGTGGGAGATAACAATATATACACACAGATGTAGAGTGTACAATGATAGGCAGTGGAGACTCGGAGGGTGGGGAGGGGGGAGTGTGATGAAGAAACACTTTGCGAGTGCGATGTACGTTATTTAAGTGATGTATACAAGAAAAGTCCTGACAATCTATCCAGGTAACAAAATTATCCTTGTACCTCGTAAATTTATACAAATAAATAAAGTTTGTAGAGAAGACCATGTTAGCCAACTGATAACTAGTCGAAACATAGAGTCCCTCCTAGATTAACAAATGCCTGCCTTCTCAGTTAATTCAGTTAACAACTGCATTCTGACGTTGATAACAGGCTGGTGTTAAATGATGATGAAGTCAGAAAGGTGAATACAGAAAATACCCTTAAAGAGCACACAATTTCGTCATTATAGTTCTGATTTTTAATGCTAAAGCTAATTTGGGTTTTGGAAAAAAGTATTTAGACTTATCGGAGCACCCATTTTATCCTTTGGTATTATTTTTTGCCCCTCAGAGTTCTCCTTATCCCCTCCATTAAAAAAGTAGTGATAATTCTGACTTCTGAATTTAAATTTATTTTAAATTTCTATTTTATTTAAAGTTATTATTTTACCTAAATAAAATGAACTGAATGTCTGTCCACATTTGGATGTGTATAGGGAACTCAACCTAGGTAAAACTAGGTTCAATAGCTACCAACTAACAAATATTTTGGAATGGCTTAATTTGGATTAAGTTTTTTCAACTGACTTTAATTTCCTGCTCATTATAGCATACCTTCTTGGCTTCAGGTCTCTATCTATGAGCACAAATTTATAAATACTCCCACATTGACAACTGTGACCCAACCAACTTCCTGAGTGCCCCAGCCATAACTGTCCAGGGGGTCCAAGGCACTACTGAATTCTGGAGTAGCACTTCCTGGTCATTTTTGTGACATAGACAATCTGGTGAACACTGTAGACCCTTTCTCAGAATAGTGTTTTTGCCTATATAAAATTAAATACTTAGCCTTAGAAAGGAAACTGATTCTATTAAAATAGTTATCAAAAAATTAACTAATTTTGTTATAGTATATATAGAGTGTGCAAAAAATATATGCACTTTTTTAATTAAATCATAGCAGTGTACATTTATACTATCATGGGGTACAGTGTACTGTTTCTGTATACAATCTGAAATACTTTCATCCAACTGGTTAACATAGCCTTCATGCTGCACATTTTAAAAAAGGAAAAAACTATTAAAATTGTAATACTCAACATATACCAATAATAAAAGATGAATATAAGCCACATTGAACACCTCTTGTAATTCCAGAAGTCAAACATGACTTGAGTATTTCAAATTTAATACAATATTTTCCTTTCTAAAAATGTGTATACATATTTTTGGCACCCATTACTTATGCATTTTATTAACACATTAAGATCTTCTGGTGGGACTGATAACTTCTATAATTTCTGATTAATAATGAGTTTAATCCATATTTAAAGATCTCTTCAACAATTGTAACACAATAGGAAATAAGTATTTCTATTAGTGACAGAGTTGCAGGTACTACTAATAATACTGGGGTTTGTTTCCTACAAGTAATAATGGAAAGAATACTAAATTTCAGTTGAAAGTTGATGAAAATAAGGCCTGTTGTGGTAGCTCTTATCGTAGCACTTTGTGAGGCCAAGGTAGGAGGATTGCTTGAGGCCAGGCGTTCCAGGCCAGCCTGGGCAACATAATGAGACCCTGTCTCTACAAAAAAAAAAAAAAAAAAGAAAGAAAGAAAAAATTAGCCAAGTATAGTGGTAGGTGCCTATAGTACCAGCTACTTGGGAAGCTGAGGTAGCAGAATCACTAGAGCCCAAAAGTTTTTGCCCAGCCTGGGCAAAAATGTGAGACCCTGTCTCAAAAAAAAAAGTCAATTCTGAATGAGGACAATTAATGACCTAGTACATAGTGAGGGGGGTGGGGCAAGGGGAGAGCAGTAAGAGGGAAGGAGGAAGAGGGTGGGAGGTCACAGTGTGTGGCACACCTTTTAGGGGTGGGACACAATTATAAGAGGGTCTTTATCTAACAGATGCAATCAGTGTAATCCGGTTCTTTGAACCCTCAATGAATCCCCAACAATAAAAAACAAAAAAAGTTAGTGAAAATAAACACATAATGTTTTTCCCATTCAAGTTTACAGTGGATTTAGAACCCCACTTCTCACTCTATGACAAAATTCTGGAAGAACAAACACCACATTGAAGTGAAGTGGGACAGGACAGAGGGAAAGAGCAAAAAAAATAATAATTTTAATTTTTTCAAATCCTGTATCATTTGATTCTTTTACAGCAAGATTGTATTTATATATTATTTATGTTAAAAACATAACACAGTCTAGACTGTGTATCAAAAGCTGCTGCTACTCAGAAGAAAAGGAAGACCATGAAATGCTAGAGCCCTTCAGCCTTTCCGACCCTGCACCTCACCCTGCCCCAAGATGGAAACATGACTTTTATCATTGCTTCCCTTTAGCATTCTGACAGTGAAGTCACCAACCTTCAGCTGATCACTCGCAGGAGACCATTGGTGTAAGACAAGGGTGGAACCATTCCCTCATTCAAGGACAGTATTAGGTATATTTCCAGCATCCTTTGCAGATGCAGCTATATTTACATTGGTAATATATTTCTCTAAGGAATACTAAAATGATAGGCTTGACACCCGTAGCTCAGTGAGTAGGGCGCTGGCCACATGCACCGAAGGTGGTGGGTTCGAACCCCGCCTAGGCCTGCTAGGCAACAATGACAACTGCAACCAAAAAATAGCCAGGAGTTGTGTCAGGTGCCTATAGTCCCAAATACTTGGGAGGCTAAGGCAAGAGAATCTCTTAAGCCCAAGAGGTTGAGGTTGCTATGAGCTGTGATGACAGGGCACTCTACCAAGGGCAACATAGTGAGACTCTGTCTCAAAAAAAAAAAAACCTAAAATAATAATTAAGTTCAATAGTAATCCACTTATCTACCCTTTGTAATATTCTTTAAGGAGAAAATTCTCCCTCGATTCCACATATCTGATTGTTTGTGAGAGGATGTTGAAACATGGATATTCACAAGCTGAAACTCTTGGCATTTATCAGGAGTTCATCAGCATATTGGGTGGGAAACTGACTTCTGGATTTGGAGGTACCCCAAGGCAGTAGTAAAAGGTTCCTTTAATATAAAAGCTACAATCATGGCCTCTTAACAAATGGCTCTTTGCTTTCAGTAGGAATAAAGATGGCTGCCGACACAGTCGACAACAACTGCATCGACTTCGTGGCAATGAAATTTATTGACAATACACTTTACTTTATAAGTAAGTCTAAAGCCAAACACCAGGGGCAGAGAAATGTATTCAACTAGAAAAGATGTGGGGTGAACTGTGAAATGACTCTTTTTCATCACCAAATTCCATTGTCATGTTAATGACTCTTCTCTAAGCAAATAAACAAGGTGGACCTCTAGAAATTAACCATAACATGTCCACGGTCCTAGTACCAGTCCAACCATATGTCCTGGAAACTCCCACCTCAGAAAACAATTTTTCCAAGGCAGATTGGCAAATAATACATAGTGTCCATAAAGTTCCATACACTATTTGAATAGTTGTCAATTTTAAATTGCACATGAACCTTATGGACACTCTGTATAAGACATTCCCTAAATCTAAAGTTCTGTGGTTCGGCACCCATAAATCAGTGAGTACAGTGCTGACCACGTACATGGAGATTGACCGGTTACAGCCTGGCCTGGGCCTGCTAAACAACAACAACAAAAATAGCCAGGTGTTGTGGTAGGCACCTATAGTCCAGGGTACTTGGGAGGCTGAGGCAAGAGAATCACTTAAGCCCAAGAGTTTGAGGCTGCTGTGAGCTGTGATGCCACAGCACTCTACCACAGCAACAAAGTGAGATTGTATCTCAAAAAACAATTGGACAAGTAAAAATTGATTCTTACGATTAATCTTACAGGAGCAATTTGGCTTCATTTGAAAGTTTTCTATATAGTTCTTAGGTGACTTTTCATTTAAGCAATAAATTTCAGAGTAAAATCCATCACTTTATAAAATTTTCTTTTAGCTACATATTGAAACTCATAAACCTTTTAAATTTTGCATCTAGCTTATCTGAGAACATACCAATCTAATTGAGCTTCATTTTATGGGCCTTTAGAATGATTATATAATAGTCTGATGAAAGCCCATAAAGACCATCAGTAAAATAGGAGTTAAAGAATAGAGATTAGCAGAGAATAATGAAAGGGTAAGGTAGGAGGAAATTCTGAGTTTAAAAATAGAATTTAACATATTTTGTGTCTCTTTTTTTCTCCCCCAGCTGAAAATGATGGTAAAGTATGAATGTATTTCTCTTTCTTTGCAAAGTAAGTAGTTGTGTAGACACATCATTGTCAGCTAGGAGCAACCGTCCACCTGATCCCAGGCTATCTGGGGAGCCAGTCTGACCTCAGAAGGATGTGAACTCAACAGTACAACCTTGGAATGAAGATGACCAGAAAAGATCCAAAGAGAAGCCTCTAGCAAAAAATCTTCTCTATGCCTTAGGAAGTTCCCTAGCTTTTAGAATCTACAGAGCCGACCTTGCCTGTCACATAGGTCCTAAGATTATCAGGGAGTCATGGGTTCTCTGGAAGGCATAGGAAAAGGGGAATGAAGCATAAAAATGATCGAAAATCAGGAATCTTTTCCTTCTTCAACCTCCTCTCCCAGAAATGTTTTGGGAAGAAGCCTGGGAGGCTCTCAGGGGGCAGAGAATCTTGAAGTAAAGGAGATGAGGATGAATGGGACAAGCAGACCACTTTCAAAGGCCAAGGTCTAAAAGTGTGGCACTTACGAAGACTTAAGAGTAATTCAGAATGGGATCAGAGTGAGAGTAAGAGAATGATGAGAGAAGCTAGAGTGATGAATATGGCATCATCAAGACATTCTCTTATTCCAAGATACAAATTTGGACTTTAACTTGGGAGTAATAGGGGGATTCATTAAACATACCACATATATGTATTAGTGAGGATACAGATTAGTGTGTTATAACAAGGACATTCAAAATTATAGTTAGCTTAATAAGATAAAACCTTTTTCCCTTCAGGAATAGTAAGGCAGGAATAGTTCAGGAATAGTAAGGCAAGATGCCTGGTGTGTTTGAGATCTCCACTTTCTTCAGTCCTACTCTATCCTCCCCTAGCAGTTGATCCCATTCACATGCTTGAAAATTATTATACTTTCTGGGTTACCAAGAAAGGGTCAAGATAGGAGGAAGAAATATAGGCTCATTCTTTTCAAAGTCTTTACTTGGAAGTTATACACATCAATGCACCCCATATTCCATTGACTAGGATATAGTCATCTGACCACATCAAGTACAACAAAATCTAGAAAATATCTTTATTATGGGTAGCCACGTGCCTCTTGAAAATTCAGAGATAACATAATTCTATTTTTTAAAAAATCCCTCTGGTTTCAGTATAAAGAACTGATTGGGGGCATAAAAAGAGAGACTCTAGTTAAGAGGCTATTCTTTTAGTCCCTAGAAGACATAATGGTGGCAGGAATTCAGGTAGGCACAGTGAAGTGCTGGTGAAGTGCTCTGAGTGGATTTTGGAAATACTTGAAAGAATCGACAGGCCATGATTTGGGGTTGCATTTGGAAGATGAGGTAGAGGAAGGCACAAAAGATGATACCTGCATTTTCACTTAGTCAATTTATACTATTCAGTGAAAGAGGAAACACAGGAGATAGATCAAGGGTCAGGGTGTATGAGAAGAGGGAGATGGACTTAGTTTGGATCTCGAGGTATCTGTGGGACATTGTAGTTCAATAAACACTGACATAGAGTTCTGAGCTCAGGACAAAATCTGGACTAAAGAAAGTGAGGCTAATAAAGAATAGAGAACAGACCAACCCAAAGGGAAGAAAGTGAGCCAAGAGAACCCCACGGACTCCTAGGAGAACATTTCAAGACAAAGGGACAGGCCCTGTGTTGAATTTTGCAGCCTGAAAATTCAAGAGCCAGAAAGATCTACTAGAGCTAGCAGCAGGAGGTTTGCTGATCTGGGTGAAAGCAGTTTAATGGAGAAATGGAGACAGAGGCAGACTGTGATGAGTAGACGCATCAATAAATAGAAAGTGAGGAAACGGTACAGACAATTCTTACCAGAAACTTGGCTATTAAGAGGAAGAGAGAAACAAGGCTGTCGCTGCAAAGTGACATGGGATTGACAGAAGTGTTTTAAATCTCAAAATGAAGAGCTTCATGCTTTTCTGATTGTTACAGCTAATTCAGGTAAGCAGAAATAAGAACACTCAGGAAAGTAAAAACATGAAAGTCACCCACAAACAATGATAGCTGTCATTTTTGGTGTGCTTTTTAACTATACTTCCTTCAGTACATATGAGGGCTGTCCAGAAAGTATCCAGCCCAGCACTATGAAGAATAAAGGCAGGTGGCTGGATGCTTTCCTAACAGCCCTCGCATATGTATTTACACACAAATGCTTGTATTTGTATCAAAAGGGATTGTACTATACCTAAGCTGCTTTTTCTACTTAGTGATATATACGGACATATTTCCATGGCAATGAATAATTATAGTTATATTACATTCATAATATTCCACAGTGAGCACATATCAACATTTATATACTCAATTGATACTTTGTTTCCAACTTGTTATCATTAACAGTGTTCTCATAAGCATTTTTCTACAAAAATGTTTACCTATTTGATAGTCTCTTTACCATAAAATGCAGGAGGTAGAATTGCTGGATTGATAGAAAGGAGGGGATGAGTGGTAAATCAAGATTCAATTAAAGGTACGTGCAGAACACAAATGGGACCTGCCTGTGAGACCACGAGGGACACATTCTGCACATTTTCCTTGGGACAAGATAGAGGAAATAACTGGTGGTGCAGAGAAGTTTGCAACTGAAGTAGAGAGAAGTGATCTGCTGAAAGTGAAAGCAGAGACGACATTGTACAAGTCCTGAAGATAGTAAAGGTTTGAAACTACAGCTATGAACTATGGAAAAGTGTGCTGAACTGGAAAACAGAAGCAGGATTGACAATCGATGTGCTGCCAATAGCGCCAGTGTGCACATCGGTATAATTGTTCAGAGGCAGCTCTCAGCAGCCAAGTTTGGAGTTTTGTAGCAGAAAGGGAAATGAGTCAGGGATTTAATATACGGGCAACACGGCAGACAACATGACAACCCACGAGGTCCCACTGCACAGGGAAGGAAGGGGAGATGAGCAGAGGTTAGATGGGGTGGAAGTGGAAGAGTCAGGAGCCTGGAGAACATGCTGAAATCTAAGGAAGCAGAAGAAAACTAAAGGGGTAGGAGACTAGTCAGAAAGTAGAGTTTTTGAAGTTAACTATTGAGAGATGGAGTAGTTCTTAGTGGTAACAAGAAACTGTGCCCTTGGAAACAGGTAAAAAAACATTAGGAAACTAGTGAGACTGTCTCTACAATAAAAAAAAAAAATTAGGAAACTTTATTGTAGCTGCTTCTGGAAAAGAAAATTGTAATTAATAGGTTTGAAACCAAAACACATAGTATATCTGTTGTTTGATTAAAACTATTTTTTAATGAAATTTAATGTATATTGTAGAAAACCTGGAATCAGACTACTTTGGCAAGCTTGAACCTAAACTCTCAATCATAAGAAATTTGAATGACCAAGTTCTCTTCATTGACCAGGGAAATAAGCCTGTATTTGAGGACATGACTGATGCTGATTGTGAAGGTATTGTTTTTAATGTGCAAACATAGAAATGACTAGCTACTTACTTCCTCCCATTCCATTTTACTGCCTACATTTTTCTATGCCATACCCAGACCTTAGATGAAAAGTCACAGGAGTAACAATAATTTCACTTCTAAGATAACTAATAGGGCAACCATATTAGGGGTCATGTCACGCTGAGCCTACTTTTAGATCACCCATCCCTGCATTGTAATTGCATTAACTGTATAAAATCTCTATCGTTGGATCATTAATCCCTGCTTATTATACCTAAAAATGCTGACAAGTATTTCCAAAACTGAAAAGAGTACTTTAGAAAATGACTGAATTGCCAGCAATGGTGACGAGTGCCTGTAAGGTGCCTCTCCAGTTTCTTCAGAGGCTGAGCAAAAGAATTGCTTGAAACCAGGGATTCAAGGCTGTAGTGCAGTGGGCTATGGTCATGCCTGTAAAGAGCCACTGCACTCCAGGCTGGGCAACGTAAGGTGACTCCACCTCTAAAATTTAAATTAAAAAAGAAAAAATGATGGGCACAGTGGCTCATACCTATAATCCTAGCACTCTGGGAGGCCAAGGCCAGTGGATTGCTTGAGCTCAGGAGTTCAGGACCAGCTTGAGAGAGGGAGATCCCATCTCTAAAAAATATCTGGGCATAGTAGCAGGTGCTGGTAGTCCCAGCTACTCAGGAGGCCAAGACAAGAGGATTGCTTGAGCCCAGTAGTCTGAGGTTGCTATAAGCTATGACTCCAAGGCACTCCACTGAGGGCAACACAGTGACACTCGGTCTCAAAAAATAACGTTAATAATTAAGACTGTGCCTTCCAATCTATGAATTCCAAATATCAGAGTTATAGGCTGAGTTGAAGCAATGACTGCGTTCTTGAAATATACTGAATTCCTTACCGTAACAAATATATTTTCAATATTCTGTTTAACATTTAAAAGTTATGAATAATTTTTTAGAATTTGGAATATCTTTACAGTACTCTGAAAATTGCTTTGTGTATGTTGTAATGAGTGTCTGACCGGCTAACTACCTGACCTCAGAGTGCAGGATTGGTGATGGTTCTATGAAGGACTATCCTCTGGTTAAATTCCTGCAAATATTCCTTTGCACAATTTCTTCTAACTGTTTTTCTCATTCATTATTTATTTCAGCTAATGCATCCCAGACCAAATTAATCATAAATCTATATAAAGATAGCTTTGCTAGAGGTATGGCTGTCACCATCTCTGTGAACTGTAAGAAAATTGCAACTCTATCCTGTGAGAACAAAATTATTTCCTTTAAGGTAAGACTGAGCCTCACATTGTTTTCAGAAATATTAATGGACAAAATTAGAAAACTCAGTTATCTTCAGTCCACGCTTTTGTGTAAAACAGGAATAGCAAGAAGCAGAGAATTATTAAAATGAATAGTTACTGAAAATTATCACACTCTTCACATGTTTTGATAACATTATGGTTTTTCTGAGCCTGTCATAGGGAAGAAGGGATACAATGTTTGTTGCATAACCTGGGTCTTCTGAATAATCAATCTATAAATAAATAATACCATAGGTGGGCATAGTGGCTTACACTTGTATTCCTAGCACTCTAAGAGGCCAAAGCAGGTGAATTGCTTGAACTCAGGAGTTCAAGATCAGGCTGAGCAAAGACTGAGACCCTATCTCTACTGAAAACAGAAGAAAATTAGCTAGGCTTTGTGGTGCCTGTAGTCTAACTAGTCAGGAGGCTGAGGCAGGGGGTCACTTGAGCCTGCGAGTTTGAGAATGCTGTGAGCTATGATGATGCCATGGCACTCTACTGTGGGTGACAGAATGAGATTCTGTCTCAAAAAAATAAATTTAAATATTAAGAAAATATAGATTATAGAGCAGCGCCTGTGGCTCAGTGAGTAGGGCACCGGCCCCATATTCTGAGGGTGGCGGGTTCCAACCCACCCCAGCCAAACTGCAGCAAAAAAATAGCCAGGCATTGTGGTGGGTGCTTGTGGTCCCAGCTACTCAGGAGGCGGAGGCAAGAGAATCACCTAAGCCCAAGAGCTGGAGGTTGCTGTGAGCTGTGACGTAACAGCACTCTACTGAGGGCGAGAAAGTGAGACTCTGTTTCTAAAAAAAATATATGTATATAGAATAAAAACATGAATTATTCATGTATATTTATTTAAGGATAACATATGACTTTACAGAATAAGTTCTGCTACATAGAATGAAGTTAATTATCCTTCTGTAAATCCACTACTTTTTGCAAATTATGATGATAATATTTTAATCCCTAATTGTTTTATTCCTGCTCCTTAGCTTAAGTCTTAGATGTAACCTTCAGCTTCCAGTTGACATGTTATTTTTAAGGTTAATCTAATTAAATAAAATTAATAAGATCAACTGTAAAAGAAATACTACAATTACACCAAAACCAGGCATAAATTATTTCTGGCAACTACTTTCTCTCAATTATTCTCCATTATTTTTCTTTATCCATTATTATTAAACTACCATTAACTATAGCTACAGATTTCGAAAACTTTCCTCCCAATACGAGCAACTAAAGGATACTTAGAATTTGACAATCCAAACAGGTGCAATGGCTCACATCTGTAATCTAGCACTCTAAGAAGCTGAGGTGGGAGGATCACTCGAGGTCAGGAGTTCAAGACCACCCTGAGGAAGAGTGAGACCCTGTTTCTAATAAAAATAGAAAAACTAGCGAGGTGTTATGGCAGGTGCCTATAACCCCAGCTACTCTGGAGACTGATTAAGGAAGTCTGCTTGAGCCCAGGAGTTCAAGGTTGCTGTGGACTGGGCTGATCCCACGGCACTCTAAGGGCAGTAGAATGAAACTCAGTCTCCAAGAAAAAAAGGAATTAAGGAGAGATCAGTATTGACATATTGAAAATTTTTTCTTAACTCTTGGGAAGAAAAACTACTTTCATTCTGTCCAGTAATATGCTTCAAAACAAACTGAATATATATTCAGTTGCTTGTGTTCTGAAATAATTAGGTAATGTTGTTTTTTCTATATAGGATATCAGTCCTCCTGATAGTATCAAGGAGCCAGAAAGTGACATCATATTCTTTCAGACAAGTGTTCCAGGACATGATACTAAGATGCAATTTGAGTCTTCATTATACAAAGGGTACTTTCTAGCCTGTATAAAAGAGAGTGACCTTTTCAAACTCATTTTGAAAAAAAATGATGAACCTGGGGATAAATCCATATTGTTCACTGTTCAAAATAAAGACTATTAACATTTTACAATGTGAAATTTCTGAGATTTTCTGTTTCTGAATGGTTGTAAGCATTTATGAGCCTATACTTGTAGTGGTGAGATAAAAATAATAATGGCTTCAAAAAACACCACTGAGAAATGAATAAGCCTTCACAATAACCCTTATCTAAGTGAATAAAATATTTTTATAAAGTTGTAAAAAATGCATAATATGAAAACACATTCTACATTGTTCATTGGGACAGAGAGTATACTCAATAGAATTGTTTTGAATCTTTTGAGTTATTGTTCCCAAAGACAAAAGATATTAATATTTAAATTTTCTAATTCAAGATTTTTATAAGGAGATTACTTCACTTGCTAAATTTCTAACATTTTTCTAAAGCCAATGTATCTTTAAAATTTAGCTTGATCATGAATCCAGCAACATATGGATTATTAACTCTGTCCAAGTGGCACTGCATCCCAGGAATGCAAAGATGGTTTAACACCCTAAAATCAATTCACATAATATAGCATATTTATAGAATGAATAAAGACTACATTATCACTTCAACAGATGCAAAAAAACATTTAATGAAATCCAATTCATAATAAAAATTCCCAATAAACTTGAAAGAGGAAAAAACCTTCTCAACATGATAAAGGCATCTATGAAAAACCTATAGTTAGCATCATAGTTAATGGTGAAAATTTTAAGGAAATTCATTTCCCTTAAGATCAGGAATAATGCAGGTATGTCAACTCTTGCAACTTCAATTCAAAATCATACTGGAGGTTCTAGCCAGTGCAAACAGACAAGAAAGGGAAATAAAAGACATCCTGATTAGAAAGGAAGTCTTGATTTGCAGACAACATAGTTCTTTAATGTAGGAAATTCTAAGGAACACACACCCCCCTGTTAGAACAAATACCCACATAACAAGTTCAGTAAGGACAGAGATTACAAAATCAATATGCAAAAAGATATTGAAAGCCAGGTGCAGTGGCAGTGGCATGTGCCTATACTTCCAGCTACTTAGGAGGCTAAGGCAAGAGGATTACTTGAGGCCAGAAGTTAGAGGCTCCAGTGCAGTGGTTCTCAACCTTCCTAATGCCACGGCCCTTTAATACAGTTCCTGTGGGTCACGACCCACAGGTTGAGAACAACTGCTATAGTGTATTATGATCACGTCTATGAATAGCTACTACCTTCCCAGTTTGGGCAACTTAGCAAGACCCCATCTCAAAAAAAAAGTACATTGTATTTCTATTATATGAGCAATGAACAATCTGAAAATAAAATTAATAAAACAATTCCAATTACAATAGTATTTAGAAAGAATAAAGCACAAATAAATTTAGAAGTATCAAAGCATTATTGAAGGAAATTAGAGCTGCTCTAAATAATTGGAGAGACGTCATGCTCATAGGTTGAAAAACTCATTCAATATTGTTAAGAAGGCAGATATCTCCAAATTGATCTATACATTCAACTCAATCTCCATCAAAATTCTGGCAGGCTTTTTGCAGAAATTGACAAGCTGTACCTGAAAT